>NC_080833.1:106472517-106793672 GCF_030435755.1 Ochotona princeps | reverse complement strand
CTGCCTTGTCCATCTAATACACTAGGATAAGTTTAAGAAGGAGATATTTTTTTTCACCTGCAACCTTGCCACATGCGTGCCTTGTACTCAAACCTTAGATTGCCTTTACTCAAGATGACCTTTCATTGCTTCAACACTGACCCAGCAGAGGATTTGGTAGAAAGCTGGTAGAGTCTAAAGGGCACAGGTAAAGCAAAGTTACAGCTGGCGACCAACATCACTTCTTGAGGATAAACACCTGCTCCTTTAGCTGTGAGGGTCTTGTGGATGTTCTAGGGATGAGGGGTGATCAGGGCACGCAGCATCCTTACCCTCCTATCCCTGCGCAGGAGCCTGTCACTTTACAGATATTCACAAAAGATACTTTACTGGTGTTGAATTTCACACCTTTATGGGGTTTGGTCTCATTACACCCAACAGGGAGTGAAAAACTGACCATAAGTACAGAACTGTATGCGATAACAAGATTTGCATCAGGAAGACATTTTTGATGTTTTCATCTTGACTCTGCAAACAGATATGTTTGACCCTAAACCCCAACAATGGGAATACGGGATGCTGGAGGATGAGCTGGGTGTGTGGGACAGGAAAGCTGGAAGCAACATTCCCTGTGGTAGCTCTGCTGCCACCGAGGGCTGTGCGAGCTTCATCCATTCCTTAGTCTTTGGCCTCCTCCATCTCACTGCACTCGGTGAAGGTTCTTACTCTTCCTCTCTGAGGTTTCTCCTGCTTGGATTTCTCCGACTCCCTCGGGCACAGATGTGTGCCAGGTCTTCACATGGGCTGTGTGCGGAACACAATCATAGATTGCAGGTGCTGGTTAACTCATGCCTTTTATTGAGTGATACATTGAGAGTAAACCCTGGTCTGATGGATTAAAAAGAAGCAGACGGGGGAGTGCAGGAGGCACGGATCTTAGAGCCGACTTAGGTGTAATGAAAAGGCAAGTTTGTGTATTCGTCTTATATTACACATTCCAATGAAGAATCAGTGAAATAAAAGAACAAAACAAAAAAATCAGTGAAAAACACTGTGACCATCCGGGTGTCCTGCTGGGCCAGCTGCCTCTGCTTTCCCAGGAACTGCTGAGAAGGTGCCTGAATGGGAAGTTTCCCCAGCTGGGTACTGTGTATGCTACAAGGCTGACACCTCCCAGCTGGTTTTCTGCAGCTCTGTCCCGCTCTCCAAACTTCATCTCCATTCTACCTCCTCTTCCTCTTATCTCCTTGGATGCAGCTCCTCTTCTCTCTCCTCACTCCCATCTTGCCTCGTGCACACACGCATGCGTGCGCACACACACCAGATGACACAGGGATGGACTACCACACTCTGACAGGAAGACGGGGAATGTGATTCCCACAGATCAGAATCCCGTAGGATGTTTGCTGCCAAGGCTGAGTGAGATAACAAAACCCGCTAGTGGTGGAAATCCTGGCTGAGGGGCCCCAGAAAGTCCTCAGGGCTGGGCTGGAATGGATCATCCAAGACAGTTTCATACCTAGGCTGACCCACATAATCAAGTCCCAGTTCCAAACTGCTAAAATGCCCGGCAGCCCAGTGCCCTATGGAAGGATCATGGCGCCCCCTTGTGGTGACTTCAGAGATAACACAGAGGGCTACTCTAGCATGCTGCAGGAAGGCAACACCTGACCTGGACAAGACCAAAGGACACCGTGTGAGGAGTCAGACAGGATAGCAAGCAGTTAGGGTTTCTGGTCCCTTATGAAGGTTTTTTTTTCCCAAATATAAAATTGTGGACCCAGAGCAGTGGCCTACCAGCTAAAGTCCTCTCCTTGAACGCACGAGAATCCCATATGGGTGCTGATTCTAATCCTGGTAGCACCACTTCCCATCCAGCCCCCTATTTGTGATCTGGAAAGGCAGTCGAGGACGGCCCAAAGCATTGAGACCCTGTACTCACGTGGGAGACCTGGAAGAGGCTCCTGGCTCCTGGCTTCGGATTGGTGCAGCTCCGGCTTTTGCAGCCACTTGGGGAGTGAATCATCAGACAGAAGACATTGCTCTCTGTCTCTCCTCCTCTCTCTCTCTATCTAGAGAGAGAGAGAGAGAGATTATACAATTACATATTATACAATTGTATAGATTATACAAATATATATATATATAATCGTATTTCTCCCCCAAGTCTTAACTTTCCAAGAGCACATTTCTTCCATGGACACCCTCTTTCCTAGAAGGCTTGAGGGGCAGAATCAACATATCAAATCACCATTTCAAAGTCGTAACAAAAGCAAGAAGTGACCCATCTCTGGGTCACTGTCAAGGAGATGACGCCTGAGTGGTCAGCTTATCATTAGAAGGGAAGGAGGGGAATCAAGATGGCAGAATAGGGTAGGGCCATGTTTAAACAGGCAGAGAAACATTAGCCAGTGTGAAGCAGAAATGGCATATTCCAGGAAATAGGAGAGGACAGAACAACAGCAGAGGGGCACCTGGAGACTAACAGACACAGGAAAGCAGCAGAAACAATGGTGTGGTGTTACAGTGACTGATAACCCAACAGCATTCAGCAAGCCATGATCTGAACTCCACCAGCAGCCTGAACTCCACCAACAAGGTGGGAAGGGGCATTCACCAGAAGCTTAAGAGGTGAAGCCAGACAAAGAACTGCCTGTCCTGCTGATCTATTTGATTTGACTAAGAGCAGAGACAGAGCAGCAGGTCCCAGATGGGTAGTAAGGGAACAGGATAGATTTCACAGCCAAGTCTGCCCTGTAGAGCTGAATCAGTCGCCATTTTGTATAGAGAGACAAAGGCTATGGATAGTACTGCATATGCACTGAGCTGGGAGGGAACTCATTTCTGGCTCAGAAACTGCAACAACGTGGCATCCTACATGTTCCACTCAAGATAGATCCAAGTAGCCTTCAGGCCTGATAGCCAGCAGATCAAGAACTCTAGTAGTGGCACATTAGACACCATTTTGCACACTGTGACAGAGGTTTTAAGACTACAGGGACAACAGTGAGCTGCGCATGTGCTGAGCCAGGAGTGAACTCACTGAGCTCAGTGCATTGCATTGGTCCCACAGGAAAATAATACTGACTATGGCATCGTATGGATCAAAGTAGGTCTGTGTGGCCCTCAGACCTAACAGCCAACAGGTTCCGGCAAGATCAGCACCACCAACAACCTAGCTATATAAGACATCTGATATCTCCCTAATCCTGGGACCTGCTCCAACCAGAAGTAGGAGAAAAGTTGTAAAGACGATGGTGCAGCCTCAGCACAGTATCAGTATCACAGCAGGTGGAGAGTGGTGAGCCAGGAGCTTGGACTATGGAGACCATGGTGGAAATCTAACACAAGAATGCAGAACTGGAACTTGCTGGAGAGAGTGACATAAGTGACTGCAACCAAAGAGCCATGTGCCAACTGCAATAAATAAAATCAAGGGCCTGGCAGCGTGGCCTAGCAGATAAGTCCTCGCCTTGAAAGCCCTGGGATCCCATATGGGCACCGGTTCTAATCCCAGCAACTCCACTTCCCATCCAGCTCCCTGCTTGTGGCCTGGGAAAGCAGTCAAGGACTGCCCAAGGATTTGGGACCCTGTACCCGCATGGGAGACCCTGAATAGGTTCCTGGTTCCCGGCTTCAGATCGGCACGCACCAGCCGTTGTGGCTCACTTGGGGAGTGAGTCATAGGACGGAAGATCTTCCTCTCTGTGTCTCCTCCTCTCTGTATATCTGACTGTGTAATAAAATAAATAAATCTTTAAAAAATAATAATAAAATAAAATCGAACTGTAGATCTGTGGGTGACAGAGCTTAGAAACCTGCCCCAAGGAGAAGAATCTAATAACCAGAAGTATAATAACCAAGAGCAAAAGAGGAGACAAAGGCACAATGAATATTACTGAAGACTCCCCTGCAAAGGAGTAAAAGCCTTTGCCAACCTCAGAGTTAACTGAGGAATATCGAGAAAATGGAGGATAGAGGGGAACTCAGTGGGTGGGGGAGGGAGCTTGGAGCGGGAGTAAATGAAATTCCAGGGCCTATGGAATAAAATGATAATAGTAATTTTTTTAAAGCAAAAAAATAAATAAATAAAGAAGGAGGACATTAATCAGTCACACCTTTCTGAGTTTCTTTAGTTTCGCAGCCTGGTGCTATTGAGGACACATTCTTTCCTTTGTTCTTTGAGCAACTCTTAGATTGGGTTTAAAAGACACTAACTCCCCTCTTGCAAGAGTGTTTCCTCCCTTGAAACCCCTTCGTGCCACTAGCGCAAGAGCCACTTTCCCTCTTCTCTCCAAATAAATCTTGCTTTAAAACTAGAGTAGAATTTGTCCGCAGGAAAATTCTTCTTTCATGTGAGGCAAGACACAAGGTTGCTGCCGTGATTTGCGTCGATTATCCTACAAAAACATCAGCCAACACCCCTTTACGCAGAGGTTGACCAGAATCTAAGCAGTCAAAAAGAAATGATCCTTTCCTGTCTTCTTAGGAGCTCGGACAACCTCAACATTTCAGGCTCTTGTTCTCCATCCTAGGGATGCTGCTGACCCCTGGGTTCCAGGGCTTCTGTTGGATTCTCTGGGCTTCTCAGTGCTGAATTGTCCTCATGCAATGTAGCAAGAACACCTTGCCTGCATGGGCAGGATGTGGAGAGTGTCCAGGTTCAAAGCGGGGAAATACCACGATATTCTCCGCTTCAGTCACGGCCTGGGTTCTCTTCTATGCTTCAGATTCTGACTGGTGCTGCCGTGACTCTGTCATCATAGTGTGACCATGTCACACCACTTAGGACTATGGTCAGGAGCAGTTTGTTTGCCTGACGCCAACCACAGTTCTATTCTGGATTTTTCCTCGGTAACCAGGCCAGCAGGTGTCTCATGCAGGGCGACTAGAGCCACTGCTTCAAAACAGGGATGTGTAACTACTGGAGGATGGTTTTCCACAATACCCACTTTCACAGCCTCCAAAAGGGCCGAATCACAATGTGCCCCAGGGCCAGGGCACAGAGTTCCTCTGGCTGAGAACTTACAAAGCTTGTTTCCTATACTGATTAATCCAGACAGCTAACTCATTGGTTTGTGCAGCTTTATTGAAGAAAAATAAATCAATTACTAGCAGAGCTGTTATTTGATCACTCGTCCATTGACAACTTGCATCATTTATTCAGTGCTATATTAAACAGAGTATTGGAAGCTAGATTAACTAATAGCTCCAAGCCTCCTAACAATTTAAATGAAAATTACAAAATGTTTGAGATCCCATTTTGGAATACAAAGGGTGTTTGACTTCCAATTTCCATTCTCTGTAGAACAAGAACAGGTCATTCCTTTATTGACATGCATAAAATATGCATTTTCCTGTTCTGCTGGTGCTATAAATTCAATACCAATCCTCCAGCCACACTAGTTATGAGCATAAATTATATCATGTAACCTCAAATCTCTAACAGTAGGAGGCTTAAGCAAAAATGGATGCTGCTGGAATAATGCTGCTTCCTTTGATGTGATAACTGTGCATCCATCTCCCTGCCTTTCAGATGATTTCTTCAGCATGTTAGAGCAGTGAGGAATGGTTTTAGTCTCATAACCAGGTTAGAGTGAAGATATTGGCCATGCAGTGCTCATGCTCCACTTAAAAAAAAAATCTGGATCGCGGGCAGCTGTTCTCTTATAACTACTTTACACTTACTGTCCAACGCTGGAAGAACTTAAGTCTTCTCAGATGAGCATGTGAATGAATGGAGGGGGTAAACAAAAAATAAAATTTAAAACATGCAGTCTGACAGGGGAGTAGCCAGGTAAGAAAAGGAGAGGAACAATAATTTAAAGTTTACTCCAGCTATAATGCAGGTTATTCTGACTTTAAGGTAGCATCACATGGCATACTTCTGAGTCCATTCCCAAGATATCCCGTTGTACTTTGTCTGTTTTATAGATCTGTGCAATCTCTGGCTCTAAAGAGTCATCTAGGTTTGGATCACACAGCAGTGAACAAATGGATAAAAGAACTTTAGAAGCAGAGCAGGAGACCACTGTGATCTTAGAATATTGAGACAAATGCTGCCATTACTGTTAATATTTGGATGATAAATCCTTGTTGTAAATGCAACCTTGGGGGTTCGAAGGGGGTAGTCTGTAGGAAAATGAATTGTCAAAAGGAATGCACCACCTTGACTTGGACTGTCATCAGGTCCCATAACTGTGGCTTGCCAGGGAAACATATCGTCTCCAACTGCACCTGCAGAACATTGTGCTGGAGGGTCACGGGCCAGATCACTTAGCTCCTTATCCATCTGTTTCAGCGCCACAGTCTGTGCTGTAGTTTGGCTCCTCTCTCCCTCTCTCTCGGTGTGTGCTCAAAGGTCTGGCCGAAACTCCTGATTATCCGAGCGGCGGCGAAGGATTGTCTCTTGGTCTCACACCGGCTCTGCCAGACACAGGCTTCTTCTTACTAAACAGATCAGAGGTTAGCCTGGGAGGGTGGGGACCGAGGTGGGTCATAGGCTCTATTTTTGATAATTTTTACATAGTCGATTAGGGTGTGAAGGATCAAGGGTTACAGGAAGGTGGGTGAGATCATTATTTCATTTCCACATTCTCTTTTTCTTCCTTCCTGCATCTAAGGGAAGGGGGAGATAAAGGGAGAAGTCACGCCCAGCCTCCCAACCATCCCAGGGTCCCTGATGTGGGGTATACTATGCTCTGGCAGTTCTGCTCAAGTAGTTTCGATAACTCAACAGTTCTGAATTGCTGCCAGTCTCACCATGCCAAGCATGATGAAATCTCTCCAGAGTCTACTGGCTGACACAGTCCACCTTAGAATCTCTGCCTAGGTATTCACTGCCAACTCTGGGCTGGGGTAACTGATTGGTTTGTTCTGTCCTCCGTCCTCTGTTATGGTACCAGGTGTCCTCTGCAGACTCCAGTGTACTGCCATATGCTCATGTGCACCTGTATGTGTTGTCCACTGCTCCATCTAAGCCACTGAGGAAGCTTAGCTCTGACACATGCACTACACAGTCAGACCATGGAATCTGCAATTTCCTCCATGGTTGGAGTTCTGAGTCCAGAGGTTCAGTTGGGGGAATTCAGAAAGAAACCTCATCTGGGTTGATCCCAGACCTAATTCCCATGCTTGCCAATATATACAGCAGACTGGTCCAGTCTGTCCCACAGCCCACTCAACACTCATACATGTCAATGGGCATTGAAGTCTAGTTCAACCAACCAGCCCCACTATACCACCCACACTGATGCTGGCAGGTGCCACTCTGTCTAGCCATGCCTGCCCCTAGTCCCGGTTCTCATGTTCACCAGTGGGAATGGCAACCCAAGAGAGAGGTGCCCACTGTTTCCCTACTGAGCCCACTCTGACTCCCGGATCTTACACTCTCCAGGTGGTTCTGCAGTTCAGCTTCACAGAATTTGCACACTGCCCCCTCTGCATGCCACTGTCTGTCAGCTGATGCTGCGGCAAAACCCAACGAACCCACACCCACTCTGACTTCATGCATGCACTAGTAGGTACAGTCAACCCAGCCTGGCTTTCCCCCAATCCAGCTCACATACAGGCCAATAGATGGTGCAGCCTTGCCCTGCCTGGTCTGCCCCCGATCCCAGCTCTCACATTGCCCCCAATTCCAGCTCTCCATTGCTAGTGGTCCAGCAATGGAGCCCCATGTCATCCCCTACCAGTTCACCCCTTCACTCCCTCCCCCGGGTCTCACATAGCACTGGTCATATTTTGAAAAACAATTTGATCTGTCAAATAAAGGAATTACTTTCTTTTCATTTATTAATTTTTTTTAACTTTTTGTGGGTTATACTGAGCAAGCCTCCTCACCCTGGGCCCAAGAGCTCACAACCCAGTGGAGCCACCATGCGTCTAGGCGGCATCACATGTCCAGGCTCACATGTCGTCTCCTGCCAGCTCCCCCTGACCTGGGGTCTCCACAGGAGCAGGGTTACCCTAAAGTGATCATGAGAAAGTAAGGAGCTTTCTGTTAGTTCCAAGGCTGCAGGGTTTTCAGTCATCCACTTGCAGAAGCAAACGCTTCATTTCTTGAAGAGATCAAACACGGCATCTTTCACCACCCTGGCATACAGACAATATTTTCATACCCATTTCTCTGGACAGCACAACAAGGGCTGCTCTGCCCCAGGTGCACACCTGCCTGCCTGGGCAGCTCTGGCGGGTCTCCTCCCAGGGCGGTGTCCGGTCCTTCCCTCCCGTGTTCTTTGCATTGAGTGCTGCACTGGATGCTGCTCCTAGCACCTTCCGACCAATGAGCATCCCTAATCACAAGGCCCTCAGGACCACACCTCCTCCTCTGGAAATCCTGTCACTCAAAGCGAGGTGACCCACACAGTTGCTAGGTTTGCCTTTCTTCTCTTTCTATTCCAATTTCCGGGAAGCGTCCTTAAAGTAATCCTTCAAAAACTTCTTTCCTTGTTGGATCTCTGACATGGGGAAGTTCATTTACTGTAGCTCTTCTTCACAAGCTGGTGTCTACATCGAGTTTCAGAGAGGAGCACCAGGCCATTCATGCCCTCTGCAGACCAAGTGCAGGGAGTGGCCTCACGGCTTACCCTGGTGCGCCCCCCCCCCACCACATATACTGTCCCTGGTCGCGTGAGGGGCATGAGGGCAAAGGTGAGGGCTGGGTGGGACTTGCGTGAGGGAAGACAGGAATCCACGAGTGGGTGCGTGGGCGGGGCTTTTTGTACCCTGGGCGGGACGGTTTTAAACGGTCTCAAAGCGGTCGTTTTTAACGGTTTGCTCTGGAGCCCTCCACTCTTGAGAATTCTGCCCTGGGAGCAAGGCCAGGACTGCTGGCTGAGGTGAGCAGAAGTTTGTTCTTCGAGAAGGGCCTTGCCACGCAGAGGTGACAGGACCCTGGGGATGCGTGTAGGGGAAGCGGGGCCCCGCCTGAGACCCAAGGGACGTCCAAGTCTTGGAGGCGAATGTGAAGGTCACTGTCCAGAGACGAGGTCTCCCCCACCCGTGCGAGAGATGCCCGAGGAGCCCGTGCGTCGAGACGTGCCTCTCAGGGACTTACTGGTGTCTGCGCCAGCCTTGAGCTCCCCGTCCCCTTTGTTGTTCCTGCTTATCCTGAGGTCCTTCCTTCCCTCTTGACCTTCCATCTCTCAGGTAAAGTTCCTGAGGCTGCTGAGGACCCCAAAGGAGAAGCAACCTTAGCCACGGTGCCAAGGTTGAAGGTCCACCATGTCTGTGCTTCTCCGTCACGTTCCGGAAATGCTGTTGCTGTCAGGTACGGTTCTCTGCTTTGTCATTAGGGAGTGTCCATGTGTACAAATGTGAGTGTGTGTGTCGTGTGTCGCTTTCCATGAATTTGTGCTGTGCATGAGCTTTGAGGAACTTACTAGAAGGTGGATGGGATACCCTCAGGCTATCTCCTCCTATCTCCAAAATTGCTGGGCTGTGTGGGAGGCAACCAATGCCTCACCTCTTTTGCAGGCACCATTTTCAAATACCTGAGACATCTAGACTACGCAAGCCACCCTGCCCTCTGACCTGGGAGAAAATGACAAATGATACCCGGTTTGATGTGTACTGACAAAAGTGATATTTTTTCCTTTAGCAATGTAAAGCAATATGCAGAAAAGTACATAAAACAAACAGAAATAATCCATCCTACCAAACTTCTACAAATTAACACAAGAGTTAGGCCAGCCCTGGAGTGTAAGTTGCTTCCAGAAGATTCTAGGATGCCCTTTCTTTTTTTTTTTTAAACATATTTTTATTGCATTTCATTTTTTTAAATTAATTACATTGCATTATGTGATACACTTTTTATGCACTGGGATTCCTCCCGCCCTTCCCCACACCCTCCCCCCACGGCAGATTGCTCCACCTTGTTGCATTTCCATAGTTCAAATTCAGTTGACATTCTTTCATTGGAGGTATTTACCAAGCATAAAGTCCAGCGTCTTATTGTCCTGGTAAGTTCAATGGTTGCTTGGTGAGACCATCTCTGGTCTGAAGGTAGAGCCAGCAGAGTATCATCCCAATCAATTAAAAGCCCCAACATAATAGTTCCAGTCATTTACAACATTGTGGCATTAATTGACATGGTATTGATTAACCAATATGTTAATAGGAAAATGCAGGTTCTCAACCACAACCTGTGACTTCTTCATAGACATTTCAATTTTGATTTATATTCAACCATGTTCTATACATCTTAAAATGGCTTAGATTGTTATTCAGCTGTCTCATGCCTATTTTAATTTTAGTCTTTAGCAGTTTATAGCATTGAAGCATGATTTCGCTGAACCTGGCTGTTTTTCAGGTGGTCTAACTCTATAATTCTAACAGGATATATGTCAACAGTTTAGGTGAGCATGTTTAGGAGGGGTGTGCAGAGAAATCTTCCATACCCCAGTGAGGAGTAACTAATCTTTGTGTCCCACCCAGTGAGGTATAAGTGCATCCCCGCTGACCGTTTCCTGTCTGTTTCTAAGCTTCCCTTGTTGTTCTCTGTCTATCTATTCTAGTTTTGTTTGTTTGTTTGTTTTGAGGGGTTTCTGGAGCACTCCTGATGGTTATTACGAGAGGGGGTGGGGACCCAAAATTGGAAGCAGGCAAGGACCAGAGAAAGCTCCCCTCCCTAGTCCCGAAGGAAGTTTACTGTTCTTCTGTTTCTGTGGACCGCTCAGGGATCCTGGTTGTTGTTCCAATGACCTTGGATCCTGCAAGGCAGGATTTGGGCTTCTTCCATCCCATGTGGTAGATCCAATTGGGTGTGGGTAACCTCAGAGTTCTTGGTCTCCGAAGGCACTCCATTTCCCCGTGGTCTCCTTGGCAGTAGGGATGTAGTCCTTGGTGCTCATACTGATAGTCCTTGGTGAGGATCTGGGAGTCTTCAGGTTTGGGATAAAAGCCTCCTCCTGTCCGCCTGCTCCACTCTGGGAACCCGTCCCTCAGGATGCCCTTGCTTGTCACACTCTACCCTGAACACAGCACCAACTTATCTTCATGATGTTCTGTTGCTTTTATAGTGTATCATTTTCTGCTTTTTGCACTCACAGATCTGGGTTTTAATCTACACTCACAAAATATATTCTCCCACACTTGACTTTCTGTGACGTTTATTGAGTAGTCACTAGTTATCCTGATAACCCATGGAGGGGGAAAATAGTTTTGATTTCAGCAATGGACATACGAGTTGTTCCCAGTTTGAGCAGGTATCCTTGGGAAAGTAAGTTACACAAGAAAGCGAGGGAACCCCCAGATCCTGTGTTATAAGAGTCCAAGCCTTTATGAGCTAAAAATATATATATATATGTATATATATATATATATCAATCACACAATTTATATGAATGTCATCAAAGGAAAATGAAAGCACGGAATGTGCTCCGCCTGTCACTGCCCATTCATATCACGGTTTGGGAAAGGGGAAAATTGATTGCACTTAACCCACAAACTAGCAGGTGAGTCTTTGCAGTTAACTTTAGCAAAATTCATATGAAATAGTAATGAGCAGTTATCACCTTTATTTGTTAACTCATAAGGAAACACCTTCAAGATTGCATTGTATTTCTACACTAAAATACAGAATGCAGTGGCATAACAGGTTAGGCTGCTGCCCTGTAGTGCCAACATCATAAACAGGCAACAGTTTGAGTCCCAGATGCTCCACTAGTGCCCCTGAGAAAGCAGTGAAGGATGGCTCAACTGCTTAAGCCCCTGCTATCCACATGGGAGACCCGGAGAAGCACCAGGTTCTAGCTTAGGACATCCTGGCTGTTGCAGTCATTGGAGAGTGAACCAGCAAATAGAAGATCAATCTCTAATTCTGCCTTCCAAAACACAAATGTGTGTTTTTTTAAGATTTAATTTATTTTTATTGGAAAGTCAGATATATATAGAGGAGGAGGGACAGAGAGGAAGATCTTCCATCCACAGATTCACTCCCCAAGTGACCTCAACAGCCGTTACTGTGCCGATCCCAAGCCAGGAGCCAGGATGTAGGGACCCAAGACTTTGGGCTGTCCTCAACTGCCTTCCCAGGCCACAAGCAGGGATCTGGATGGGAAATGGGACTGCTAGGATTACAACCGGCGCCCATATGGGATCCTGGCGCGTTCAAGGCAAGGACATTAGCCTCTAGGCCACCACACCAGGCACATAAGTGTATATGAAAAAAAAAAAAGGAAAGAAAGTTGAAAATCCTTCGGATTTGTATTCCTGGTACCACTAATGCAATTTACAGAGCAATGCATCTGGTATAATAAAAACAAACAAAAAGAGAAACAACAGATAAGACCTCAAGGATGTGCATCTGGGCCTCCCACCTGCATGACAGTGGTTCAACCACCGTGAAAAAGATGACTTCACTCCAAGGGGCTTTAGCCCAAACCTGCAGCCTGCTGTCACTGACGTCTGACCCTCCAGGAACTGAATGCCTTTGTCTCCGCTTTGGGTATCAACCTCCAAACTTAGACAAAGACAGCACTCGAAGTCTGTGTGTTGAGTGGAAGCTGGAGGGGGAGGGAAGCATCTCTCAACCCCACAGAAACAGCTGGTGGCTCTGCAGCATTGCTTGTGTTGTCATCAGTGAGCATGTGCTAATCTGGGGAGCGTTTGGTGGCTCAAGCCCACTACAGGACACTCCAGTCCTCCTCTAGCTTGTTTCTTTCCCCTCACACACTCCACAAGAATCACCATTCACGTCCATAGCTCAGTCCACACCTCAAAACTCAGACCCTAATTGGAGGAACTGACGAGACCTGCACCTCGTGTCTGACAGTCAGCAGCCTCTTGCAGGACATGGACCAGTGTCCAAAAACATCTGTGGAGGATGGGTTTTAGACACCAAAATCAGTGATGCTCACATCCTGTACGTAAAGTGCAGTAGTATTTGCCTTGCTCTATATAATCTCCTATAGGCTTTCAGCTATCACTAGATCCCTTATAATACCTAATATAAATACTATGCAACTGTCATACTGTCTGTGGAACAAAAAAAATGCAAGAGGAAAAAGTCTGCACATGTTTAGTACAAATGCATTTGTTTCCATTTTTTTTTAATATTTTTCTTTATTGCAAAGTCAGATATACAGAGAGACAAAAAGACCTTCCTTCTGATGATTCACTCAACCCAAGCAGCTACAATGCCCGGAGCTGAGTCAATCTGAAGCCAGGAGCCCGGAGCCTCTTCCGCATCTCCCACACGGGTGCAGGGTCCCAAGGCTTTGAGCCGTCCTCGACTGCTTTCCCAGGCCACAAGCAGGGAGCTGGATGGGAAGCAGGGCTGTCAAGATTAGAACTAGTGCCCATATGGGATCCTGGTGTGTGCGCAAGGTGAGGATTAGGTTTCCACACCAGGCCCTCAAATTTTTTCTTTTTAATTCACGTTGTTGGGGTCTACAGATGTGGACATACAGAACCAAATGGCTGAACAAGTATAAAACACAGAAATGTGCCAGGTGGGCGTGGAGACTAAAAAAACTCCAGGACCTGCCAACACACAGAAGGAGAGACATGCCAAGGCCAAACGCAGGAGAGCCAATATCCAGGCCAGTCAGGCAGAAGGGGGTCCCTCTATTTGCAGTCATTTAGAAGTGAATCTGCAAATGAAAGATATCTCTCTCGTGCTCGCTCTCTCTTCTTTCTCTCCCTCTCAGTCATACCTCTCTGCCACTTCCTTTCTCTCTGTCCCTCTTCTCCGTAGAGTTGCCTTTCTGATATTATTTTTTAAAGTACCATTGGTGGACATTGTGGCGTAGTGAGTTGAGCCATCACCATAACATCGGCATTCCGTATCAGTGCCTGGTTCAAGAGCCTGATGCCTGCCTCCGGTCCAGCATCCCTGCTAAAGACAGGAGGCACACAAGATGGCTAGAGCTGTTAGATCTGCTGCCTACTCGGGAGGCCCAGATAGAGGCCCTGGATGCTGACTGCAGCCTGGTCCAGCCCTGGCCATCACAAGCACTTGGGAAACCCACCAGAAGGGGAAGATAGCTCTAGCTCTCTGCTTCACTCACTCTCGCTCTCTCTGCCGCCTTCCCCTCCCCCCATCTCTGCCTTCAAATAAATAGATCCTTAAAAAGTTAACAAACCCTATATCAGATAGGTGACAAGTCACTTGTTGTAATGGATGGTCACACTGAAATGTAAAATCCAAGTGATAAAACATTAGTTGGTATAGATAAAGCCAAATTTAATATACAATTACATTTTGGTCAGTTTTTAAACTATAGAACACGAACATCCACAAGCGTTCAAAAGAATTTAATTATAAATCTTTCCATGTATAACAATATAAAAATTGATGTAAGCTAGGATGGGTAATGGATAATAAAAAAAATCTTTTGGAGCTCCAACTAGGTAATGTGAACAGCTACCATCTCTCCTATTTACTATGAAGATCACTTGCCAAACAGCAGTGAGCAGGGAAATTGGTCTCAAATTCTGATCATGTCTCTTAGTATTCGTTTACAATTGTATAAAATCAGGGTCAGTACAATGCGTCTATTAGCTAACCCTCTGCCTGCAAACGCCAGCATGCCATATGGGCACTGGTTCCTGCCCGGGCTACTCTTACTTCCTTTCCAGATCCCTCCTTGTGTTCTGGAGGCAGCTGAGGACAGCCCAAAGCCTTGGTTCCCTGCACCCACGTGGGAGACCCAGAGGAAGCTCCTGGCTCCTGGCTGTTGGCTCTTGGCTTCAGATTCAGCTCTACTCCAGCCATTTTGGCCATTTGAAGAGTGAACTAGCAAATGGAAGATTCTCTTTATCTCTTTATCTATCTCTCTCCTTCTCTCTATAAATTGCCTTTCCAATGAAAATAAATATTTTAAAGATATATGAAACGGGCCCGGCGGTGTGGCCTAGCGGCTGGGGTCCTCGCCTTGGATGCCCCGGGATCCCATGTGAGCGCCGGTTCTGGTCCCGGCAGCTCCACTTCCCATCCAGCTCCCTGCTTGTGGCCTGGGAAAGCGGTCGAGGACGGCCCAATGCATTGGGACCCTGCACCCGCGTGGGAGACTTGGAGGAGGTTCCTGGTTCCTGGCTTCAGATCGGCGTGCACCGGCCCGTTGCGGCTCGCTTGCGGGGTGAATCGTCAGGTGGAGGATCTTCCTCTCTGTCTCTCCTCCTCTCTGTATGTCTGACTTTGTAATAAAAATAAATCTTTAAAAAAAAAAAAAAGATATATGAAACAACAAAACCTAGCCAATGAGAGGTTAAAATTGTGTGATGAAGCCTGAATATCAGTTCTAACGGGCTGAGAGCCCATCAGCTCAGCGGTGCTGAGAGCAGGCAACCCTGGTGCTGAAACACAGTTGCCTCCCTATTAGGCCAGAGAGGGAAGACTGACGGCTGGTTTTCTTCATTGCAGATATGAAAAAGAAGCAAGAAAGCTGGGTTGAGAAAAGCCATTACACACACAGGGCCACGAGCATGCGTTCGGCTTATTCTCCTACCAGCAACTCTCACACCAGCAGAAGGCTCCCTCCATGCAGTGGGGACGGGAACAATGGACCCTCCCTCCCACGACCGCTTCCTGCCCCTGCTGCTGTGGGGACTGTGGATGCCCCTATCAATGGCCTACGCCAGCAGCATCTCCTCGCTCCTGTGCAGAGACCGCGCGGCCTTGGCAGTGTCAATGGCTGCAACAGAGGTGAGCGCCTGCCCCCACCTGACTCTGGGTGTTAATGAGGGGGTGTTCAGGGCTGCCTGTGGAGCAGCTGTTGTGTATACTTTGCTCAGACAGGAGGACACCTCACTTGTCCACCCAGGGCCATACTCCTCGTCCATAAACTTCCTCATCCTTCATGTCTACCTCCATGAACTGTGTGTCCACCACACCATGTTCTACACCCTGCCATGCACCAGGACTTGGACCTCCTGGTCACCACCACCTACCTGGACCTCCCAGAGAGCCACTACCACAGAGAAACGATTGGTCTCTGGAGCATAGCCCTCTCCAAAGTTCTTGCTTATTACCTAGAAAATGAGCATCTTTACTATGAACAGATCCAGCGGACAGCTTCTTAACAAGCTGGCTAGGATCAGGGCTACTGAGGAACCGGAGGATGTTCTTTGTTTCCAAGTGGCTATGGCAGGAAGCATGCAGCATTCACTTCATGGGGTGGAGGTTCTGGGGGTTGGGGGGCACTGAGACAATCATTTGGCATTTTGAACTGCAGACCATGGAGCCCGACAGCTGGCTTGTCTTCCACAAACAGCTCAGCAACTCAGGCATTGTCTAACACAACAAAAAATGAGATGTTTGCAGCTCATAAGGAGCAGAAAGGCAGATCCCTTCATCCTTTTAAGATTTATTTATTTGAAAGGCAGATTTACGAAGAGAGAAAGAGAAGACTTCTATCCACTGGTTCATTCCCAAAATGGCCACAATGATTGGAGCTGATCTGGTCAAAAGCCAGGAGCCAAGAAACTCCTCCAGCTCTCCCACAGGAACCTTGCAGGAGCCCAAGGCTTTGAGCCATCCTCTGCTCTTTCCCGGGGCCATAAGCAGGGAACTGGAATGGGAAGTAGAGCAGCCTGGACACAGACCAGCACTGGAAGACGGAGTATTAACCTGTTGAGTCACCACATTGGCCACCCATTAGTTCTTTTGAACTGCAGTTATCTTTCCGTTTGTCCGTCTTTTTTGTGGAAGTGTTGAATGTTGACCCAGACAGGCCAGCTCTTTGGCTCCATGGTCCACGATGTGCCAGAACCGAACTGTCTGCTCAGTGCTACCCGCCGACTACACCTATCAGCAAGAGCACTGTGTCACTAAGACTGCTCACACTAGCTCACACTAGCACAGCCCAGCCAATAGCATCGCATGTCCGGGAATTCCTTTCTTTTCATTTTTTTAATGTTTTTTTCTTTCTTTCTTTTTTTTTTTTTTTTTTTTTAAGTTTTTGTGAGTTGTGCTGAGCAAGCCTCCTCACCCTGGGCCCAAGAGCTCACAACCCAGTGGAGCCACCATGCGTCTAGGCGGCATCACATGTCCAGGCTCACATGTCGTCTCCTGCCAGCTCCCCCTGACCTGGGGTCTCCACAGGAGCAGGGTTAAGGTCTCCTTGCAATATCTCTGTGTATACAGCCTTAGTGTTTATCATGGGAGGCTAGGAGACCAGCAGCTGTCAGGCAGACAGCCTGAGGGGTGGAGAGAGTCAAGAGCAGTTCACAGTAGGACATTCAATTCTTGATGTTCTGTTTGCAATTTAAGTTGAGCTGCTGTCTCAGATGCTTCTCAGAAGCAGAAGCGGGAGACAAAGCAAATACACTGAGGGTTTTGGCCAGTCCTGCTGAGCACTGAGCCGGTAGGCACTGCTGGTGGTACCAGAGGCCAGGGACACACTGAGCTAGCTCCTGTGGGGAGGCTGGGCTGAAGGGGAAGCTCAGAAGGACAGTCACAGCCACAGGTCGGAGGACACCCTCCCTGAATGAGGGCCCTTGACTTTCCCAAGCAGGAGCTGCCTGGTGAGGTCACCCGAGTGTCTCCTGACCCCGCTGGCCTGGAGAAAGCAAATATGCTCTCCTCCCTGGCCTGTTATGCTTTTGGTCTCAACTTTGTCTTTACAGAAACAGACTTGGTTGCAGGAAGAACACAATCTCTGTTATAAACCCACTGGATCCACAGTCCTCCATGGCTCAGATGAATTTCAGAAGAGCTGTTTTAAAAAACCAGTGCCCAAATCCTGCCTCATTTGGTGTCAGTCACCATTGTAAAATTCTGGGTCAGTGAGTCCCTGCTGATTCAAAGCTCACCCAGTGTTCACTGTGAGACTGTGTGCATGATTTAGAACTGCTGGCTGAAGCAGCCACATTCCACACCATGCCTCTTGGTTCTTTCCAACCCTCTTAAGAGGCTTCTCATTTCCCCAGGCCTTTAAGGGTTAATCTTCATCATTCTAACATTGTCATGTAAATCATTCCCCAGTCAAAGCTCTACTACTGGTTTCAAGTCCTCTGGTTTCTGGCTCACTGAGCTCCTTACTCTGTATTCTTTACTGAACATATTATAACAGTGCTCATGGGAATAAGAAATAGAGAGGGTAAACATGCAACACTCTGTCCTTTGAAATCGTGGCCTCTCTGTCTGCTCGGAGCTCAAATCCTCTTAAAGTGCCACCTAGCATCCTCCAGCTCAGGGCAGCTCAAATGAGTCCAGGATGTGCAGATGCCGATTCAGGTGAAGCGTCGTAGCGGTTAGCACAGGTGTACACTGCTGAGGAGGAAAAACGAAAAGATTACTCCAGGCCCATAGAGATCTTCCACCTCACCCAGGTCCCAGGTCACGTTTGAAATCAAGCTCATTCCAGTGTTAGCACTTCCAGTTCACATGGGCAAGAGCAGATGGTTGATGTAGGCACGCGCCCCAAGAGTAGACTTAAGATCACTGTGCAAGTGGTTTATGCAAACAGTGCTTTCGGGAGAAAGAGGAGATGACTTCAGGCCAACAAGGAAGGGGAAGCAAGAAAGTGTGTGCTTTGGCTCAAAGTTCCATGTGTTTAGCAACTAAAGGATGACCTGTAGTTCATGGTGGGCGTATGGAGCTGAGTTTCACTGTGGATGTGATAAGGAAGACCTGGGCAACAGTAGAGGGAGCACAGCAAAGCTCAGAGTGCAAACAGGAGATGAACTGAGAAAGGCCAGACCACATAGTAGGTCTGCATGGGAGTTCCCAGCTGCTCGACTGTGATTTTGCTTTGACCATCTTCTGTTTGTGGGAAGTTGGGACACTGATGTTACCAATGACTTGGTGCTCGTGAGCGTGGGTAACTGAGCCTGCACAAGCATTGCCCTCTATCTGGGGAGGGTTGGTTCTCCAGGACTTGGTGACAATCCAAACCCAGTTCTGAACATAAAACCACAGCCATCAAGAGATCATTGTTATTCACAATCTCTCTGTGACATCCTGTCCCACCACAGAGAAATAGAAAGTAAAGAAGGTAGCTGGGACAACAAAGTCCAAAGGATGCTATGATGTCTACAGGAACACTAGATAGCTTCATGGTAGTGGATTTTTACTATATTCAATTATGATACAGATATTACTAGGCAAAATAACAAAAATGTTGTACAGTTGGACAAAATTGCTCACTTAGTAAAGTCAGAGGAAAAACCTGTAGGTCGCAGGTATGTAAGGCACCTAGGCCACACTGGATGTGGGCTGTATGTTTGAGAGAGAAGAGAATATAAAAAGCAAACAAAAAGCTGAAGGGAAAGGAGCTGAGGAAGACCAACACTGGGGATAACAAATTTTGCCTTGGTACAGACGTATTTCATATATTACACATGCACACACATATACACCATAATATATGTAATACATTATATAATATACACCAAGTACATGTGGTGTGTATGACACAGCTTAAGTGCATGTATTCACGTATTTATCTAACTGAAGAAGTTATTACTTTGGGCATTGGGAGATATCAGATAAAACGATGCCATTGCTCTTTTGGGTCCGCTGACGTAAAAACAAATTTAGAGTGATGTAAAGAATGAGGGACAGCAGGTGTGGTGAGAAGTAAATGCTCTATTGGATGCCAGGGAGGAATTCCAAGATGGGCTCTAACAAAGAACAAGACCCTTGAAAGCATTCCGTGCTGCAAAGCCTTGCCTGGGAGCTGGCTTCACGCTCAGGCTTTTCTGGATAGGGAGCAGGAGGAACTGCCCGAGCCAGTGGGGGTGAGGGAGGACTGGACTGGTGTTGGGGGTGGACTCTAGACTGCAACTGGGGGAAACCAAGGAAGAGGACAAGTGACCAGGAGAAGGACTGAACAACACAGGTTATCACGGCCTGTCTCAGTCACCATGCACCCCCATCCCTGAATGGGCACATCTTCAAGAGGCCGCATGTGGTGCTCAGTACCTTCCTAGGTTCTCCTCACCTCTTCCTGAGAACCACGGGCCTCCCCATTTCTCAGGGGAGGGCATGACCCAACAGGAGCCCCAGGCAGCCACGGAGGTTCTAGGAAGAGACTCTGAGAGTGCTGGGGAAAAAAGACAAATGAAGCCCCGTAGTGTAGGTGTCACTCGTTCTGCACGTCTGAGCAAAAGTGGATCTTGGAGGGAAGGAGACTAGCACACAGCCATAAAGTGGAGCTGATGAATTCCATTGCACAGAGAAAGGAGGCAGCCTCTTATTTCAAAATGAAGACACAACAGCATAATTATTTGAATTTGTCAGGAGACAGCATTGTGGGCCCAGGATGTATACTGTTAACAAGTGTGTCTTTAAAATGTTCTTGAAAGCCCCTAACAGTGGGAATTGGCTAACAAGAGATGCCTAAGAATAGGAAGTAGTAAATCAGACTTTTAGCATAAGCAAGAGAAGAGATGTTTAAAATATCCTATATCAAATAAGGTGAGGTCAGTTTCTAAGTATAACTCGCCGGGATGAGAAAAGGGTAGATAACAGATATTCACAAGTTTTATTCAACAAGTCTTAATTAACTTGGGTGCTCTGAAAATTGAAATTGAAGTTCTCAATAGCTATTGGTGGCAAGTATTATCTTTCAGGTCTGTCAGAGAAAAAAATCCACATATAAATACCCAAAAAGGCAAGCAATTTGGCTGTGGTCAATAGCCAGGAAATAGTAAACTTGAGAAGGTGAGAGCGGACCTGGCCCTGGCTCACTTCCCGGGGTGACAGTGTAGATTTCTAATTGACCCTGCAAGCGAATGACCAAGCACATGGAGTCTTCCCCCACAGCAGCCTGACACCAACAGGAACTGGGGTTCCCTGGAGTAGCAGCCCCGGCTTCCAGTGCCAGGTTCGGCAGGAGCAGTTCCACAAGGTGCAGGAAGATGCTTCTTCCTTGTTGCCCTGAGACACAGCTTCTTCTTTGGGAGTCTTTGCTCACTGGGGCTACTCAGAAAGGTGTTCTGAGAGCATCTAGCAGGCTAAGGGGGGTGGGGAACCTCCACACCAACCATGTGGCTGGGGATCAATGGGGCAGGCTGGCCCTCTGCAATGGCTGCTGGGAACCCAGCTCTAGGATGTGTTTATGATGACAGCTGGATTAGCCTTCCTGCCCATGACTGAGATTTCTGAAACTTAAGCTTTCAATGTTCTTTGCATTTGCAGCAGAAAGGAGAAAACATGTTACAGCATTCAAAAGCCCTGGCACCTGTTACTGGCTGGGCAGGTGGTAAAGCACCCTCAGTAGAAAGTCCCATCACCCTGTAATTGTATTCACCCCGTTTCTACGGGTGTCTTCCCTGTATGGAAAAGGTGTGTGTGGGAGGAACTCCTACCCTGTGGCAGCAGTGCTGTGATCACGGCTTTGTACTTTACACACACTAGTCATGCATTTGTGCTAACTTATCCCTCATACCCCCACAAAGGATGGATCCTTGGAAGCCTCAGCCCACCTGTAGGGCAGATATGTCCCTTGATGGCCCACCTGAATGAGCTGTAGCACTGCTGAGCCTTGACACACACATCTGCCTCATGAGGCATCACACACACACACACACACGCACACGCCATTACGGGAGCCCAGTCCTGGCAGCAGGTGTGTCTGTGCCAGAGCCAGCCCTGCCTTATTGGTCCCTGGCCCAGCCAAGTTCAGTGGTTCTCTGAAGGAAGAAGGCCTGGAGGCCTCAAGGCACTCTTAAGCAGAAGGAGGTGCTGGGTCGGCTTAAGCATTACGTGTTAATCTGTGCAACGAGATGGAGGGGTTCTTGGTATCAGACTGGCAAAGCTGTTCTACTTAAACTTGAAACTGTCTGAAAATAATTTGCTGCCAAAAGCAATGGAAAGCCATGAGCACCCATCGCAGCTGAACCACTAACACATCTGCTCCAGAGAAGTGAGCAGAACCTGAGCCGGGGGACCCACAAACCTGGGCTTGCGATCCAAGTGGGGTAATGTTGTTGCATCCTCACCTGAAGATGGCAGCTCCTCCTCCAGGAGAACATCCCGTGAGGACCAAACAGGTGCGAACCTGCACAGAACCCCCGGGCCGGGCAGCTCACACAGCACAGACGCAAATGAATACAGATTTATTTCCCACAACTGAATCTCTGTGAACCTCGGGAAAGGCCTTTGCTGCTTCTCAGTGCCTCAGAGACACATGGAAACAAGGAAGCGTGGGTGTTCTTAGCCAAAAGGCGCTAATCAAAACCACTGACAGGGGTAGGAGTCGGCATTGGGGTCGGGGGGTGCAGGTGCAGAGGACAATTTGTCAGTACCAATTCCACTGTAGAACATGTCAAAACTGGGAGGGACCCCAGCATTTCTTAATTTTCCCTGCCAAATGAGTAAAGACGCCTGAAACCCAGCAGTCATGTGAGCTGCTACCCCCTTTATGAGGCTGGCGCCCCAGGAACCCTCCCCCGCTACTCACCAAGGGTGGCATTGCTAGGGACAAGAGGAGAGCAGTACCTGCCTTACTCAGTTCAGGCCAGGCTTCTGTCACGTACGGGGTTAGGATTTACGAGAGACTAGAACCCTGAGGCACACACACACACTTGAAACTAAATCACACTGGGGCGGGGGGGGGGTGAATCACCGATGGTGTGCAGATGATGGAAAGCACAGCCACGAGCAGAGGATGGGGGTGGCGCAGACTGCTTCCGCTGGAGGGGAGCTGCCCCTGAGAAGCCAGAGGGTCTCCCTGGGGGCCTGGAAAACCCAGGAAGACAAACATCCAAAGGAACAGAATCCCCGGGTTCCAAGCTGTTCCTAAGAGGAGGCTTACCAGGAGAGGTTGGAGAGAAATAGGCTGTCCCAAAACCCTGTCTCTGGCTAGAGCTGACTAGTTACCCTGTGTCCAGACGGGACCTCACGTTCTTCTGTTTGTGGAGTCTCTGCACTGAACTTATCGGGACAGCAAGGACTAAGTGGATCCAATGAGAAAGTCGTGACGGACTTAATGACAGAAAATGAAGTGGTCATATGAAACCCAGGCAAACCCAGTGCAAGGTAAAATACAACCACTACCGCCTTCATTGAGAATAGTGTATACGTGTGCATATAATACTTTACAGAGAGCGAATATGACAAAATGTCAGATATTGATAAATTTATGTGTGCTCATAGCCTTTTTTATACTTGTATGCATTATTTGAAACTTTTTAAAAGATACATTTAAAAAGAAAAAAAAATTATTCTCCTCTTGCAGAAGTAGAAACCTTGTAGTGTAGCCAGTGTTGAGTGACAGAGAAATTGAAAAAGGTAGAACTGAAAGACAGTGACAGAGAGAGGGAGAGGCAGGGAGAGAAACAGCAGGTGCTCTGTGGACAGGTGCCTTAGGGGTTCAGGAAGGGGAAACTGACCCTCGCTTGTTACTCGAGTGACCCACAAGTACATGGAAAACTGAAACTGTGGCTGAACGGATTTGTCTAAAATCTGTGGAATTTTGCAAGCAAGAGTCAGTTAATTCACCTTCTGAGACATGCAGAGTGCCATGGCTTTGGCATTCCCTCTTCTTCCTCTCAATACCTTGACACATCCTGATTTCTGACTGGCCCTTTCATGTAATTGTCAAGATGTAGACCTACTCGTGAGAAGGTGTCCTTGCAACCCCTGCCTTCCTCTACACACAGAAGCAACATATGCAGGAAATCTCCCCCCGAGAGCCTAGCTGGCCAGAGTCAACCTAGCACAGATTGTTAAATGGGAAGAGGGAGAAGTGGAAACTTAACCACACACCCACATCATAATAGAGCATGCTGAAAGAGCTGCTGCGTGGCCGTCCCGAGAGTTGGGACAGGTACATCTGGTGTTTGCTTTTCCTCCCCGGACTCGGAGTCTGCCGATGCCAGTACTTCAGCTCTCCGTCTCCCCTTCCTAATGTCCAGGGTTTCCTCTTTTTCTTGATCCTAGTCATTTTCTGCACATAAATCCACAGAAGGAGAGTCATCAAAGATGATGTCCTCTAAACCGGCGCCTGCCATTGTTCAGCGCTGACACAGCACATTCGTATGGCCAGTGTCAGTCAATCTTTAGACAAGAATACCCCCCAGCGGCTTGAGGTCGTGTCTTGAGGGAACTGCTTGGGAGTGTTTTTCCTGGTCCTTGGAGTATTAGTGTGATCACTAACAAGCTATGACCTGAACCCTCCCAACCCCCCCAACCCACACACACACAAATTGTGATACAAAGACTTTATCCTGAAAACTTTGCTTCCAGTATGACTATTTTGGAAGCCAAATGCACTATCCAATTTCCTCTCCTCAAATCCCAAGCTGGGCCGTGGTTTACAGACTGCTCTGCGTTCGGGTTAGATAAATAGGTGCAATCTACAAGTGTAGGCATGGACAATGTATACAGCACAAGAGAAAACCTGGTTACTCGTGGACTTGCTGCCTGGGAACCCAACACTGGGAGAAGGGCGGAACACTCCGTACGGCTGCTGCTTGGAGGGACAAACGGGATGAGATTCGGGCAGACGGGAGCTGTCTTTGGCAAAAATGGAGACATGCAGGCTGCCAGCTCTGGCAGACCAGAATGTCAACTGACATGGGAATGAAGTTGGTTAACAATACCAATGGCAATGGTTCTGCTTCAGAGTAGAAAGCATGTCAGCCACTTGGCATGATATTTTCCACTGAAACCTGATCCAGCAGTGGACCCGGAGTGACCAGGTGGAAGACGGCAAAGCTATCAACACTCAAATCCCTGCCCTTTAGCCCCCGCTCAGGAGTTGGCTTCACTCACTACCCCCATGCATAGCTCTGGCAAGTAGCAAATGACTTTACTCGTCCCTGGTGGGGCGCTACCACCAAGGCGAACACAGTGCTTCCTGACTGCAGTCAGACATCTCAGCTAGGATTGGAGGCAAACCCAGGTGACTCTGTTCAGCAAAACAGGGACTATCTCTGGAAGGAACAGAGTCAACTGCGCTGCCGGCTCTAGGAGCTGCAAAAATGTCAAAATGACAGGGTTGGGAAGAAAACTGCAGGTGGCAACGGAGCAACAGGTCCTGGCATGTGCTGCTCACGCTGTGGTGAATCTGTCCTGCCTGCTCTGGTTTTAATTTCTTGGCAGTGGCACCAGGAGGTCAAGAAAAAGGAAGCAAAGGTCGATTCTCTGGTCCCTGTCTATGTCACACACTGGATTCAGGACTTGGATACAGTTAAAAGTTTCTCCCCTGCAGCTAATTAAGCCGACCAGCTCCCCTAGGCCGTGGGCGCTGGTGTGCAGTGGCTGCAGACAGCATTCTCCTTGGTAATGTATCAGCCTGCTCCTTGTACGGGTTGCTCTAAGGGACCTCGGAGACAGTCCTTCACAGTGGCCAAGCCTGCTTCTGACCTCATGTTGTTCCTCATCTAGGCTGCAGACAGGTATGCGGGGTGCTTTTGGAAAGCCCCAGGGCACAGTCGCCAGGGTTCACATTGGCCAAGTCATCATGTCCATCCGCACCAAGCTGCAGAACAAGGAACATGCGGTTGAGGCCCTACGCAGGGCCAAGTTCAAGTTTTCTGGTCGCTAGAAGATCCACATCTCCAAGAAGTGGGGCTTTACTAAGTTCAATGCGGATGAATTTGAAGGCACGGTGGCCGAGAAGCAGCTCATCCTGATGGCTGTGGGATCAAATACATCCCCAACCGTGGTCCCTTGGACAAGTTGCGAGCTCTCCACTCGTGAGGCCTCTGCTGTTCTGTGCTCCTAAATCTGACCAAAAAGTTTCTCCATGACTCTGTCTCACATCAGTGATCTATGCATGCAGGTGGGGATGAGGAAGACAAAGCTATTTCCAGTCACCTGGCTCAGCCAGGGGAGCTGTGTGACTTTCACGCTTCATTGTCTGCATCAGCTTCTGGGGAACACTGCTCTTCCTTCATTAAGTATAAGCTTTTAGTACATGCTTGCCGGCACCAGGAAGCCCAGGATGAGAGGCATGCAATAGACCACCCAAGAGATGTTGTGGGACTTTAGGCTCTTCTGTTTGGGGCTCCGTGATGAACCTGGGGAGGTAGCAAAGATAACAGATTAACCCATGGTGGGTCAGACGCCTCAGGGACCTTGTAGGAGAGGGCAATGCAGTTGGAAGCGGCAAGACTTGATTTTAAGAATTATCACGTCCTTTTGTGAGCAACACAGCATGAGTGCAAGGCAGACCAGAGAGGGTGGAGGGAAGGAGCGAGACACAGAAAGGGAGCAAGGAGGTTAGGTGCTCAATACACTGGCCACATTCTCTTTCTGCTTTTAAGCATAGAAATAGAACACTCCTGCTTTATCATAGATGTTGTCAGAAAACAGTGGATTGATCTCTCTTCCCCAAACTACGCAGAATCTTTTGTGTAGCAATCAAATATATTTTAGGCCTCATATTATCCCAGATACCTGCACTATTTAGTCCTTTTTCTCTCAAGATGATGACACAGCATAAACGCTTGTTGCTCTGAGTTTCCTGCCTAGATGCTATTGCCAAATCTCCGATTCAGGTCCCACAGATGTCTGTGAGTTTGTCAGGTGTGCCTAGCGTCCAGTGAGACAAGGGCACTCTCCGAGGGGAAGAGGAAAGCTTCTGGACTCTAATAATGTCCCATCTCTGCATCTGGTCCCCGATTCCAAATGCCATGTGCCTTCAGGGCCTCCCCAGCCCACAGCAAGGAACGGCAAAGGCTACCTGGAAGAAGATTTACAGCCCCTCCTTCGTCGGACCCAAGCGCTCTGTCCACATGCACCACAGCGTGCACTTCCTCGTCTCCATGTGTCAGTCCCACATTACCATCGGGCTGCTCAGATTCACTTGCGGGGGGTGAGGGGCAAGGGCAGAAGTGAGAGAGGACTGCTGGATTTCCAGGGAGGATTGCCTTTTCCTCCACTTTCATGAAGCTCCCCGAGGAGCCAGGTGGCAGAGGGACAACAGATATGAGAGCAAGGACAAGATGCACCAGGGAGTCCTGCTAGGGTTAATGGGATGCAAGAAAGTATGTGGTCACAGACATGCCAGGGAAGCCATTGCCTCTGAGAGGAGCTCTGGAACACGGCATGGCTGGCTGCCGCCGGGGGTAGGGGGATGGGGGCCGCAGAGAAAGAGAGCAGCAGGTGAGGCGGAGGCAGTCTCAACAGTCCCTGCATGGCACATTGTCCCACCATGAGGGCATGGACACACGTGGACAGCCAGCGCGGCAGCCACCATGCGCTTAGCTCGGCCACTGCAGGAAAGTCCGAGAGGCGTTGCAGACTCTGGAGATACGGTGCCTCCAGACCCCTCTCTTCACAATGTGACATGAAACCAAAGGCATGCCACTGGAGCCATTATGGTCAGGGAAATAAGCCAGTCAGGCCCCACAGGACAAATACCATATGTTTTCTCTGATATGTGGTAGTAAATATAGAATACCAAAAAAAAAAAAAAAAAAAAAATGCATAGGGACCAAATGGGCATCTTGGAATCTGTTGTTTTGGGGGCCTGGTTTACACTCCTGTGGGCCTGTGGTCTGTGTGCTTTCTACTTGCCATTACAGTTAGTGGTGTGTGAAAGCCTGTGATTATAGAATAGACTGAAACGCATGTGGTTGCAAACACAGAAGAAGCAAAAGAAAGGAAGGTAGGAGGGAACTGAAGAAAGGAAAGACGAATGGAGGGAAATATGTCTGTATTCTTTGAATTGTACCTGCAAAATACATGGAATCTGTTTATATTAATAAAAATCTCTTAAATTACAATGTGACATGAGAAGTAAACATGTTTTTGTCTAGATGCTTCCTACTCCTTTGCCCATGACCTGTTTGCTCATTATGTTCCCAAATAACAACCTGAAGGCAACTGTGCATAGATGAGATACGCCCCCAGCTGTAGGCAACTGTCTAGGTTGCCTTGCACCTGGGCAAGTGTTACACTGCTGGGAGAAAAGCAGCCAGTAACTGGCAGGCATCCTGGGTTGGTTAACTCCAACTCTGTGTTAACTATACCAGTGTGCCAACACAGTTGCCTTTTCTGTTGGGAAGGCAGGGAATGCTGGGCTAACACATGCCACCCTAGCCTCCAGGTAGGGCGGGCTGGGGAGGAGGCTACAGACTGCCCAGAGAAGGGGATCTGGGGATGTGTTAGAGGGGGAGCAGCAGCTGAAGGCATGTTTGACAGGGAAGGAATGGTTTCTGGGGTCTTCCACAGACTGGGCCCCTGCACTCACAGATAGGCAAGGAAGCCGAGAGAGAGGAGGAGCAACCAGAGCGCGTGCCTGGGTCAGACCATGACACCCACCCATATGGGAGACCTGCACTGGAGCACTACCCGCCACCCACTGGCACACGCAAAAGTTGGGACTGGGAGGCATGCCTGGCTGGGCTAGGCCACAGTACCTGCTCGCGGGTGTCACAGCAGGGGGTAGGCCATGTCAGCCTGGACCACAACACCCAACAGAATGTGAGAAAACCAGATCTGGAGGCAGATTCTCTAGGGAACTTGTAAGTGTGCCTCTGTGAGACTGTAGCACCCACCTGACTGCATGGAGAGTTGAGACTACTGACAGACTGAGCCAGGCTGAACCATAGAACTCGCCTGACATTCTCAGGAGCCAGGCCTGGGAGGGAGCTGCACTGGGCTGGGTCAGGCTGCAGCACCCACCAGCACACACGTGAAGGCCAGGACTGAGGACAGGCCACACCAACAGAGCCACAGCACCCACCGGTATGCATGAGATCTGGGGCTGAGCGTGAGCCTGTTGGAGAACTTGAAGAACTCCCCTGCTAGGCTGCAGCTCCTACTCGGGAGCACAATAATTGGGGCTTGGGGAGGATCTAGCCAGGCAAGGCTGCAGCACTGGCCAGCGTTTGTGTGGGTTGGGTCTAGGAGCAGGCTGCACTAGACTGCAACACCTCCCAGTAGAAACCGAGACTGCAGATGGGCCATGGGTTGAAACATTCCTCAGCACGTGCAGGGTCCAATGCTGGGAACAGGCCTGGTGGGGGAACTTTGGCGATTCCCTCTCTAGGCCGCAGCTCCCACTGGTGAGTGCAAGAGCCAGGGCTCAAGAAACACCTCCGTAATACTCTTCCCCACATCCAGAATCTCTAAGACATCATCAAATGACTGTCCCCCATCCCTGGATACTGATGTAGTTTGACCCCTGTGGACACAAGAAGAAAAAAAAAACCTGAAACATTTGTCTCACCTACCTTCCTCCATACTTCCAACCCTCCTCACCTTAATCAGAGGCCCATATGGGCATGCATTCCTCTCAATTATGTAAACAGTATTAAAAATAATTTTTTTAAGAATAGGCATGCATCTTCCTCAGTTTGCATTCCAGGAGAGAACAGGTGTTCTCTTTATGTGAAGAAAATACCCAAGACTGGCTAGTTCATTGTGGGTCAGATTAGCAAGCAAGGCAAGGACAACGGGCAGCCAGCCCAGCAGGGCTGTTTCGCCAACAGAGCCAGCAGCTTTGTTGATACTTGCGTCTGAGATCTGTGACTGCCCCGTCCTCTTTCTGTTCTCTGAGGAAAGTCTGTCCCTATTCTCTCCATTCGTCACCACCTCTTCGCCATTCCCTGTTACCTGTCAGCAATAGTTTCTTATTTTGCCCCCCTCTGGGTTCTTTTCTGCAAATTCAGAAATGTCTATGCTGTTATTGGCACCCTTCACCCACTATAAACACAGTAGCCTACGCGTGCTAGAGACATAAACATCTATGTTTGAGTCAGTTTTGCACCAGAGTTTTCCGCTTTTCTGTTTTTTGTTTGTTTGTTGTTTTGTTTTGTTTTGTTTTGTTTTAAAAAATGCCGTGCCGGGCTCTTGTGCTGCATCAGACGCTGTACGTGACGTGGGAAGTCACAGTCAAGGCCAGATCGACCCGACACAAGGCAGGAATCTCCTGCTTCCCACAGCACTGGAGCTGACCAAGCTTCCCCAGGACCTCTGCCAGGGTCTCCATCCGCCACCCTTCTGATTCCCCGTGGGTCTCCCAGAGAACTGCTACCTGCATTAAAGAGAAGATGACAACCCTGACTCACATCCCTCCGTACATCAGGGTCTTCTCAGGCCTCCAAGTTGGCTTCGGCTGTTATATCCAGGGAAACTCTTTCCCCAGAAACCATGCTAGTCTCGACAATGTTCTTAACACAAGTTCTTCTGCTGGTGGTACCTGATAGGATGGCACACCGCAAGGGATTGGGTTATGAAACCCACAAGTGCTGTGTCCACCACGCAACAGATTATCCAGCCAGATTTGCAGGAAGGATAAAGCCATTGCTTGCCCACACTGAGCAGAGAGCTGGGGGATATTCCATTCCTGGCCCAGGAGCTCGTCTCAGGTTGTCAGCTGCCTCCCTGTTGCCACCTGCTTCTGACGCTTTACCTTAGAGCTGGGTGAATGCTGCCTCCTGCCCCAAAGCCCAGCAGCATTCACAGAGGAAGGAGACACTGGTATACTGGGCCCTTGGAAACCCTGTGTGTTGCCCATTTCTGTTCACAGCTAGGCCGCCCTGACTGTGCCAGGCCACAAACGCTGCCCTGCCATGAGAATGTCCTTTGCAGACACGTGGAGGCTCCATTCAACCTGAGACTTGTTGGTCACGGTGCCCTCCTTATCTGGGTCAAGCCTGCAGGCCAGGCACTCTGCCAGCTTGACAGCCTAAGCGAGGAGTTTCCGGAATCTCTGCCCCTTGCCGTTGTCAGGGTCAGGCACATCCTTGAGAAAGTGATGGAGGGCATGGGGAATATCTCTCCCTCCTCGGGACTTCCGATGCAAGCGCGACAGCTCCCGGTCCTGACCTTGAATCAGGATGTTGCGGTTCCTCAGGTGGAATAGTGAAGGGGATGATTGACGAGTTCTCTTGTTTGAAGATTCTCAAACTTGGCATCTTGCAAGGTGCTTCCGTGTTCTGGGGCCTCCCATGGGCTGGTATGCGAAGGAACGGTCCAACGCTAGGAACAGAAAGGCACTGGCTGCTTCGCTTCTGATCCTGCTCCCTGCAAGTGCGCACGGGAGACAAGCGGAGGAGAGCTCAAGTCCTTGGGGTCCTACATCACCCACGTGGGAGACCCAGAAGCCCCTGGCTCCCGGATCTGGACTGGCCCAGCTCCAGCTGTTGTGGCTGTTCGGGAGTGAACCCATAGATGAAAGATCTCTCTTGTGTCTCTCTTTTTGTCCTTTTCAAAGAAAAAAAATACATCTTTAAAAAAAAAAAAGAGAGATAGAAATCTTGTAAGCAAAACAAAAGCAAGAATTTGCAGTCAGACCGCAGACCATCACGGCGGGGGACCCTGGGTTTTCCCAAACCTTGGGAAGAGCTGTCCTCCTGTTGCTGGGAGCTAGGGAGCTGCCCATCGCAAGGAGGCCACAGCCTGGCCCCCTTGCCTCAGGCCCCTCGGCAGAACGGACGGGAGTGGGAAGCCTCAGCGAGGCTGGCCGGCCACTTGCCACCAGCCACAGCCTGAGAGGGACCCATCCACACGGCAACATATTCTTGGGGACTGACAGGCCCAATAAATGTTCCCTGAGGCATAGGCCCCCGCTGGGAGAGGGGTCGGTGAGTGGGGCAGCAGAAAGAAGCAGTGTGGGTTGCTCTCTCTGGTTCTACGAACTTAGTTCTAAGATCCCCAAAAGACCTGCTAGGCCGCGAATGACGCAAGGCTTGTCAATCCCTCTAGCCATACCTTCCACCGCGAATGCCCAGCGCTCTCCGCCCCCACAGCCCCAACGCGGCTCACCAGGGTAGAGAGGCTCCAGTCGGTCCTTCGGAGGGACCCCTGTGACTCGCTGGACTGCCGGAGTCTCAGAGGACACTGCTTTCCTGTCCTGTCCTGCGGCACGGACTGCGGTTGTAATCCCCAGGGTTACAACCCCACCCCCACTGTCTCATGCCAGGGTCTGGCAGCAGGACAGGCACACGCGTGGGTGTGCTTCATCCCACTGCAACCAAGGCAGTTGTTCCCAAAGTGGCCCAGGCAGTCCGGGAACCCTGCGTGGGCTCCGTGGGGCCAGACCATCTCCAGGATCACACACCCTGAGCCACCACCACAGGCAGGAACCCCCAGCTCCACATCTTCCACACTGGGCTGACTTTGCACCAGTGACCCCCAAACAGCAGAGACTTAATCAGAACCACACCGCAGTTCTCTGGGACTCTTACAGAGTGAAGAGTTCTCACTTGGGAAGGTCCTTTGAGGAAGCAGAGGGAATTATTCTTGTTGTCCCTCTCAACCATGGCTGTCCCCAGGAAAATCTGCTGTGTGATCCTGTGTGCCACTTCCTCATAAGGAATGCCACAAGCTGTTGTGACCAATTCTGCTTGAAAGGTCCAATATTGGGACCAGCTTTGTGGCACAGCACATTAAGCTATGGCTTGTGTGCCAGCCCGCTACGCTGGAGTGCCGGTTTGAGTCCCAGCTGCTCCACTCTTAATTCAGCTCCCTGCTTAATGGTGGCTTAGTGCTTGGGTCCCTCCACCCACATGGAGGGCTCTGGGCTCCTGACTGTGGCCTGGCCCTGGCTGTGGTGACCATTTGGAGAGCGAACCAAAGGATAGAAGATGTCTCCCCATCCATCTCTCCATCTGTCTATCGCTTTGTCTCTCAAGTATATGAAAAAAAAAAGTTTAAAAAATGCCAACACACTAAGGAAATTCCTAACTGGGATATGGTATATGGTAGAAGATGTTCTTGAAAATGAGCAAAGTGAGCCTTTTCACTTTGAAGAAAGCAACCCATGGGATCTGTTGGCATAACATCGAGGTTTCAAGCAAATATTGGACATTTGTATCTCACACCATGATATGATGGCTTCCCCAAACTTACAGATTTTTATGGAATCAGTGGTGCTGTTATTAAATGTGATATGTATCTATGACGCATGTATACGTGTGTATGTGTGGGATGTGTAGTGTGTTTATACATATATACACTCAAGCATATGTATATAATGAAATGTGCCTGTCTCATTGGTGTGAAATTTTGTAATGACCAAGAAGTGAAGTTAAAAATCATATTTGGATTCTTAAAAAATCCATTCCAATTTCAAGGCAGACCAATTGATTCCAATATAGCAGAATGAGAAGAATTGACTGATGTGACCTCCGTCTTTTCAGAAACTACCACTTACTGAACATTGTGTCATATCAAAGACAAATATCTACCATTGCTTTTAAAGGTTACTAATAACATTCCTCCCCTTTCCAACTCATCTACAAGAGGCTGAATTTTCTTCCTGCCTTAACCAAACCTACATGCAGGCAACACACTGAATGCCGAAACTCAAGAATCAGTCGTCTTCTCTGAAGCCTTGTACCGAACAGCTAAATATGAACAAATATGAATATACAGTATGACAGCCTTCTCACTGGTTGTAAATGCACATGTATGACTTTTAAGCTTTCAGATGCAGAAGATGGGTGTTTGAGTAGTAAACTCACACACTGGATTTCACCACATTGAAGCAGCTGGATTTGATCCCTGACAGTGGAGCTTCCAGCTTCCTGGTCACGCAAACCCTGGGTGACAGTGGTGCTGGCTCGGGTGACTGGGTCTCTGCCACTCCATGGGAGAACTGAGTCGAATTCCCAGATCACAACTTCCGCTGCAACCATTTAGGGATCAGACCAGTCGATGAGTTCCCTCTGTCCCTGTCAAGTAAATAAAACTTCAAATGTGTAAATAAGATTTTATTATTGCCACTTCAAGTGAGTTAACAAATATCTTAAGTTTTTTTTTTAATTTCAAACATGGTGAATTTTGATACATACGACCCATGAAAGCTGTTTGGAATATCCCATGATTTGGTCCTGAGAACAAAGGAGGTGGAAAACTTGGGGCGGCAGGAATGGCACAAGCTGTCATGATGCAGGTATGCCGCCAGGTGGCAGCATGCGCCCTTGCCAATCGCAGGAGCCGGCCATCACCCTCCCCTCTTCATTCACCTCTGCCTTCCCTGGTGTTGCACAACTTCCCGATTACAGGCAATAACAGTCTTCCACGCATCTGACATATCAGAATCAAATCAGGCGTTTTATCCTGCCAGCGTTTATCAGATGCCCCCCTTACAGAGCGCTCACCATTCAGGGATGAGTAAAGGCTTTAATGGCCTAGCAAGAGAGACTGACTCAAGGGCCAGCAATTACAACAGGGTAGTGTTTGTGGAAACCCTTCATTTTCTACAAAGCAGTGTGCACTTCAGAAGGATTCCCATGAGGCAGAGGAAGTCGCCCGCAATTGAATGAGAGATGGCAGAGGCCAGGAGACAGAACTGGGCATTCCAGCATTCCCCCGGTTTGGAAGATAACATCTAGGGAGAAGGTGGGTGGAGCCCCTGAGGCCAGGTCCAGGAAGGAAGTAGTGAGGTTCCCGGAGGGTCCTCATTTTGCACTGGGATGTGACCTCCATCAGCAGCCACAAAGATGCAAGGGTGGTCGGGCTGAGTCAAAAGGCAGCTCCTCTGAGCCATCCCCAATGCCCCAGAGACCCAGAGGAGCAGTGTGGGCAGGTGTAGGGGAGGACATGTCAGGGGCCTGTGGCAGGACGCCCACAACCAGAGCCCACAGAGGAGCAGCTGGGAGTCCCAGCAAGGAGGAAGGGAGGGAGTGGGGCGCGAGGCAGAGGGCTGTCTGCAGCCTGCAGGAGAGCAGCTGTGCCCAGGAGGCAGGGGAGGGAGCTGACTTCATCTGCTATGGGACTTCATCTTCATCTGCCTGTGCGACTAGTGGAGGTCACCAAGGGTCTGTGCAGACTGGAGTTGGTGTTGATTTAAAGGCTAACCGGCCAGACCTCCTTGTAAGACCAGACCACATCTCAGGCCCTCAATCCTCCAAGCACCTTCAACCCGAGTCCCTTTGTCCCTGCTCTGACTTCAGAGGCACACACACACACACACAGCGTGACACAGAAAGGCCCCGATGCCTGCAGGGCCTTCCGGGAGGGCTCTGTGGAGGCAGGAGACCCCAACTCATTCTTGATCCCATGCAGGGGTGTCTCTGTTGCTGCAGAAGATCCTTCTCTCTCCACCTCGCAGGCAGCAGACACCACACTCCTTTCTCGCAAGACAACCTCCACAGTCACCAACCACAGCCAGGAAACTGGCCCAATTGACACCCCAGCCAGAGGCTCCGTGGAGTCCAGGAAAATCATTGTCCTGGGAAGAAGACCACCTCCCACTGCCCTCCCACCCACCTCGGACCAGCCTCTGGCCGCAGCCAGCAGTGAGGAGACGGCGGGGGACAGTACCTGGGTGGCTCACATGGGCCTATGCGTGTGGCCTTCTGAGTTGAGGGTCCTGGTCAAGCCCTGCTCACTTGCCCCCTGCCCCCACACACTGGCTTCTGAGCCCTCTTTCTCCCCCACCCCACTCGCACCACAAATCAGCACCGTAGGGGTTACAGCCATAGCTCAACACACAAAGTACCTGTGGAAGGGCAGAAACAACATTTGCCTTGCACTCGTCCAGCCATGTTGATCCGTCCAGCAGCCCGGCACCCGCTGAGCCTGGCCCTTGTGCAGTGCCAGAATTCCCAGAGGCGAGTCTCTGGCAGTGCCCCAAGCCTGGAGGAGCCACGGCAGAGGGGAGAAAACGTCCTTCCATTTTCTGCCCGCCATCTGCCGCCACTCCCCTTTGCTCGGCATGCTCCCTGCTCCCTTGTTGGCGTTCTTGGTTCTTTGCCATGTTTAGTTGATAAAATTTCACAAACTGGAGCTTCCACAGAGAAACACACATTTCCTGAACCTTTGGAAAATCCCGCAACATCTGATCAATCACGTGACAGCCTTCACGGGAAGCCAAGTAAGTTCTACCTATCACTTCAAGCCAGGACACACCAGGGCACCACAGTCTCCACCAGTCTCTAGTGTCTCCAGCTGGGGGACCCCAGGACAGTTGCTGCATCCTGGTTGTTGATGCCGTCACACTCAGCCAGCTTCATTCCAGGCCTTGGCCCTGGGAGCAGATGTTTGGTCCCAGATGACAGTGAAATACTAGGGCTGGGGCCTGGCACAGTAGCCTAGCAGCTAAAGTCCTCACTTTGCATGCACTGGGATCCCATTTGGGCATTGATTCATGTCCCCGCAGCCCTACTTCCCATCCAGCTCCCTGCTTGTGGCCTGGGAAAGCAGTCGATGATGACCCAAAGCCTTGGGACCCTGCACCCGTGTGGGAGACCCAGAAGAGCTCCGGGCTCCTGACTTTGGATTGACTCAGCTCCAGCCATTGTGGTCACTTGGGGAGTGATCCATCAGACGAAAGATCTTCCTCTCTGTCTCTCCTCCTCTCTATATATATATATATCTGACTTTGCAATAAAAATAAATAAATCTTTTAAAAAAAAAAGAAAAAAAGAAAAGAAATCAAGGATGGCCCAAAGCCTTGGGACCCTGCACCCAGGTAGCAGACCCAGAACTCCTGGTTCCTGGCTTTGGATCGGCTCAGCTCTGGCCGTTGCAGCCACTTGAGTGGCGAATCATCGGACATAAGATCTTCCTCTCTGTCTCTTCTCCTCTCTGTATATCTGACTTCCCAATAAAAATCTTTTTTAAAAAAAGAAAGAAAAGAAATAGCAGGCCTGACATGAAGGAATCTATGTTGAGCTGGGCTCCATCTTAGATGAAGGACCCACCACTCCCCACCCATGAGACTGTGTCCACGGCCAAGAAAACCTCACCCTGCTTGGCAAAAGCACTCAAACCCCTGGCTAGGCTGTTCAAGTATGACCAGAAGAAAAGTGAGTTTCACTGGGATTTCTGCATTCACTCGGTCCCTCCCCCAAGTCCCTCCCAAGTTGTGCTTTTTGTTTTATCAACCCTACTGCTCTGAACTTCAAGGGCGAGAGATCTTTGGGCATGAGCCCACTCTCTACCACAATCAGCAAAGGACTTTGAAATCTTATCAGAGGGTGGCGCTCCACTGTGTTGACCTGCTTGGGCTCAGCAGTCCCCATGGGGACACAGGAGAGCAACCCAAGGCACCTGTCTGGGTTGCCTTAAACTGGAGAGTCATTGGTGTCAGCAGAGGGCAACGGGGCCACACTGGCTGTCATTCACGCTTCCTCCATGAGCCTAAGGAATGAGGGACCTGGGGTTTCTGTTCATCCACTCCTGGGCTGTGGGCCCCCATTCATGCATTCATTCCTAGGTGGTTGACTCCTTCAATCAAGCATTCATTCACCAAGTGTTTCTTAGATACTTGTGTGCCTAGCATCTCACCAGGCCCTATCCTTGGCTACCAAGAACTTTTTGTAAGATTTATTTGTATTGCAAAGTTAGATATACAGAGAGAGGAAAAGAGACAGAGAGGAAGATCATCCTTCCAAAGATTCACTCCCCAAGTGGCCACAACGGCCGGTGCTGAGCCAGTCTGAAGCCAGGAGCCAAGAGCTCTTCTGGGTCTCCCATGTGGATGCAGGGTCCCAAGCCTTTGGGCCATCTTCAACTGCTTTCCCAGGCCACAGGCAGGGAGCTGGACCGGAAGCCGGACAGCTGGGATTAGAACCTAGGCCTATATGGGATCCCGGCACATGCAAGAAGAAGACTTTAGCCACTAAGCCACAACACCGGGCCGTCCTCAGCTGCTTTCCCAGGCCACAGGCAGGGAGCTGGATGGGAAGCGGGACTGACAGGATTAGAAACAGCACCCATATGGGATCTCGGTGCATTCAAGACGAGGACTTTAGCCACTAGGCCACTGTGCCAGGCCCCGGCTACCAAGAATTTAAAATGGGATGAGGAAGGCAGAATTTCACATTCTTTCTCTCCCATGTGTTGTGACTCACTCACCAAGTTCCCCAACACCTAGCCTTAGTACCCAGCACACAGTGGGTACCCAACCAATGTGTGAATAAACAGAAAGATAATTAGAATGCCTCTGATTCGCTGAACGCCCCCCAACTTTGCACACACTGTCAGAATGTCCAGGCAGGATTCTCATCCTATCTTACTGATAAGTACAGGGAAGCTCCGCAAGTCACCTAAAGTCACACAGCCCACCCTAAAGCACTGCTGGGTGCCATCTCAATAGTGCATGGCTGGGTGTGCGTGAGGCCACACAGGGGCTGCAGACTGCAGAGCAGCTGCGGGGGCGGGATGGTCTCAGGCACTAAGGGAAAGCTTCACGCACATGTCACAAAGGGCTATTGCTGACACCAGCGCTGTGGCTTAGCAGATAAAGCCACCGTTATGATGCCGGCGTCCCCCTGTGGGCTCTAGCTTGAGTCCTGGTTACACCACTTCCAATCCAGCTCCCTGCTAATGCACTTAGGAAAGCAACAGAGGACAGCCCAAATACACGGGCCCCTGCGCCCAGATAGGAAACCCCTAGAAAAGCTCCCTTGGCTCCTGGTTTTAGTCTGGCCCTATCCTGGCTACTACAGTCATTTAGGGAGTGACCCAGTAGACAGAAGATTCTCTCTCTCTGCCCCTGTGTCTTTCCTTTTTTATCTCTAACTCTTGCCCTCAAATTAATTCATTTTAAAAATAGGTGGAAGAGGATGGCAGGGCTGGGGCGGGAATGGGGGTGGCATCTTAAGGCTGAGGGACAAGCAAGAGAGCCAGAGGGGAAAAAAGCTCTAACAGGTTCTCCCAGGCATGCTTCCTGGAGCAAGGGGAGGCCAATGAGGACATGCCATCGTCCAGTGAAGGCAAAGGTGTCTCAGGTGCCACACCTTGGCCACCTGCGTGGGAGGACGTGAGTACAAGTCAGAAGCTACAGTTGGTTCCCAGACGGACACAAGACATGCAAATCACCTAGTGCCAGGAAAGCAGGCATGGAGAGTCATCCATGGCTCAGGAGTCACCATCAGGGAAAGGGGCCAGTTTCCATAGGGGGAAAAAAATCCCTATAGGCTTCCTGGAGGAAGCGGCATTGATCTAAGCCCTTGGAGGGGAAGGGGGATTTCACGCTGTGGCATGGGGTTGAAGGGACACCGCTGGGGTAGCCAGGTGAGCCCCATGCTCCCACAGTGGCAGAGAAGTGAAAGGGGATTGGGCAAGGCAAGCAGGGCTGCTCCCAGAGGCCTCGTGTGCTGGGCTCACCCCTCTCGACCTTCACCCACCTCGGTGCCCTCTTCCCAGAGCAAAACTAGAAGATGCTAGAAACACCTTCTAGCTGCAACGGCCTCTGCACCAGGCTGCAGGAGGAAGGTGGGGTCACACTCGCACTTCTCCAGGACCCTGACACCTGACTCGGGACAGTGGGAAAGGGACCCTTTTGGCATCATCCTTTAGATGCAAGGGTTAGGGCTATTCTGTGAAGACCCATCTCACCTCCTCCTAGCAGCACGGAGCCAGGGTCAGTCCCCACTGGTTCACCGGATGGGCAGGATGGCTGCTGGGGTGAGGGTGGTGCAGGCGCCTCTGACTGTCCCTAGGGGGAGGTTTTGGTGCCCAGCCCCCCCCCGGTGGGGACAGGGGCAGCAGGAGGGGGAAGTGAGCTAACCCGGGTCCCCCACCCCACCCCAACCAGCCCCAGGCCCAGTCAGCTGTGTGAACATTTCCTGGTACGCCCCAACTCCCTTCCTGGCAGGGTTTCCACACTGCTCACCTCTAATGCAATCCTCCCCCGGGAGCAGGCAGTGGCCCGGTCGGGAGCTGGGTATAAATATGGGATCCACACTGCCCTGCCAGATCTCTGTGGGTTCCTCAGCTTGGGTAAGTGAAGCTGCCCACTTCTCCAGCAGGACCCTGCCTGCCACCTCCTTTTCTTTCTGCCCCCCACTTGCCCAACCCTGCTTTCTTCCAAAGCTGCCTCTTGGAAGCCTTCCTTGGTGGATCTTGCCCATTTCAAAGCTTCCTGCACAGTTTTGGGGGTCACACTCTCTTGAGGTTTTCTGCCCTCAAGTGCACCGCTTTGCAGCGTTCTCCAGCTGTGCCTGAAGTCATTTCTCCTGGCTGTGGGACAGGCTAGCCCCCCCCCATGGATCCTGTGCTTTCCTCTCATCAGGTGCTCTCCCCTCTCCCCCCATCCTCGGGGTCAGGGGAAGCATCCAGGAAGCCCTGCAGCCTTCTCGTCTGAGCCCCACCCCCGGCTTCTCCATCCCCCAGACGGAGAACAGGTTATGTCCTGCGAGTCGGAGATGTCGCAGCTGGAACAAAGCATCGATACCATCATCAACACCTTCCACCACTACTCTGTACGGATGGGCCACCCTGACACCCTGAACCAAAGGGAACTCAAACAGCTGGTGCAGAAGGAGCTGCCGAACTTCCTCAAGGTAGGGACAGCCTCAGGCAGCTCAGGCCTGGGAGGGATGGCATGTCGATACCAACTCAGCAGCTGCTGCAGAAGGCCGTGGTGCCTGTGGCTAGAGGTGCTCCAGCGACCACAGCACCCCGCAGAGCCAGGAAACCCCAGTGCACCTTGCACTAGGCATCAGCTGTATGCACGCCCAGCTCTGGGCAGAGGTGCGTGCACTGGTAAACAGGAAGGGGACATGGGACAAACAGCACAGATGCCAACAAGCATAGCCAATGCCAGTACCAGGGAGCGCTGTGGGTTATCAGGACTTGGGAAGCAAGGGAAGGCAAGCAAAAAGGCAAGAAGGGCTTCTTTCAGGGACCTTGGAGCTCAGACCCAAAGGCTGCCAAGTCCTGAGGCTGATGCTTGGCAGAAAGTTGTGGGGACCCCAAGCCTCAGCTGGGGAAGGGGGCAAAAAGGCTAATCCCAAGGGCCTGTAGTAGAACAAGAAAAAATACACAGCTGGGGGAAGGCACCAAGGTGGTGCACTCCCCAATGTGGCGGCTCTTCCCCTTGATCTGAAAATGATAGGGCGCTCCCAGGAGAGGAGGATCCACAGCCTTCGTGTTTGGTTTGAACCCAAGGCAACAGAGCTCTTACATCAGTGAAGTGCGATGATATGTGGGTCCTAGTCCCGTGTTCAGAGCAAGCAGTCCCAGGAAGGAAGGTGCCAACTCTTGCTAGGATCCCTCCCACACCTTGGGAAGTGGAGCACCAGGGACTCAGACAACCCCCACCTGGGTCTCCAGCAAGCAGTCCCCAGGCAGAAAAGAGAGGGGATAGCTGAGGGGTTTAGGGGGCCAGGCTCCCCTCAGTGAGATACCCATCCGGACACTCCCTACCCTACACCCTGCACCTTACACAGGATTAGGCCCACAAGGGAAACTGGGCCCATACCATGGAATCGGGGGTTCTGGCCAAGGTGCACGGGCAGCAGGCTGCCACCTAAGCCAGAGCTGGCTCGGGCTCTGCTTCTTCCGCCCCTCGTGGGTCTCACGCCCCACCTCCCATCTCAGCTTTGAGACAGCAGAGCAAGCACCCTGCTCTCGCCTCTGCCCCAGGTTCCTCCCACCCACTCACAAATTAGCTCCCTCCAGAGGCACCAGGTTCTGAGTTAGACCTGGGCCTGCATTTCCCCTCTGGGCCTCTACTGTGTGCACTTTTCCAGTCTTGGCCTCCCCCTGGAAGATGTGTCTTCCCCACAGCAAGGTTCTAAGGGCTACTTCCACACTCTGTAATTTCCAGCACCTGAACCTCAGTCTCCTGTGAGGCAGAGAGAACTGTGATTCCCCAAGGCTGTCTGGGAACAGGCATCTGCTCTGACACAAAGCCCTGTGCACTTCCCACCTACGCACTCCTTGCTCGTCACTCCCCAACCCCAGTCACACTCTAACAGCCTTCTCCCCCTCACCCCGATCCAACAGATGGAGGCGAGGAATGAGAAGGCCATCAAGGAAATAATGGAGGATCTGGACACCAACCAGGACAAGCAGCTGAACTTCGAAGAGTTCGTCATCCTGGTGGCAAGGCTGGTCCACGCCTCGCATGAAGAGATGCACAAGAATGCGCCCCCTGACCACGAGGGCCACAGCCACGGGCCGGGACTTGGTGGGGGTGGCCATGGCCATGGCCATGGACATGGGCACGGCCACAGCCACGGTCACGGCCATGGCCACAGCCACTAAGCAGGCAGCCTGCTCATTCTGTGCTTTTCTGACCCAGGTCACTGGGAATGCTACACCCCTCTGCCTGGCTGTGGGGCTGCAGGGGAAGGGTTAAAATAAAGTCTCTGACATCATCACTGCTCCGTGTGCTTCTTCTGTCCCCTCTATTGTGCCCAGGGCTCGTCCCCTGCAGCCCATCATGGTGGATGCGAGGCAGCAACAGTGGATCTGCTCTGAGCCCCCGGTGCTCACCTCTCTGTCCCTGTCCTCGCCTCTGACATCAGCCCCAGTTGCATGGTCCCATCCTGCCCTAACTCAGCACCTTTCTTGGACTCCACTCAGTCCAAGTGGCCCTTGTCACCCAGAAAGCTAAAGTTGGTCATCCCTTCTCCCCAACACACCAGCCACCCACCTGCCTGGCCCAAACCCTCCTTCACTCATTTCTGTCCACACAGCTTCTCCTCTTTCTGATCTTGACTCCGCTCTTTGAGATGGTGATGTGCTGGGAGGGCAGTGGGCAGTGGAACCAGGATGCATCAGCTGTGACTCCACACAGTCCCTAAGCCAGTCCCTCCTGGCAGACCTGGCATCCAAACCTTGGGTGCAAACATGAGCTCAGGCCAGCAGGGGCAGCACTGCAGTCCAAATCTGCAGACCCAAGTGCCCACTGTCCCCTATCCCTGGGGACCTCCCTGCACCTCCTCTTCCCTCTCCCCACCCTCAAGTGCCTTTCCAAGTTATGCCCAGCAGGAGTGAGCCTTCCCAAACCACAATCTCTTCTTTTCCAATGGAAGGCAGACTCTGGAATCAGGGTTGAGGGCAGCGGAACAAGGCCAAACTGAGTGTCTGATGTGTCATGATAAGTGAGGAAAGAACGTCAAGGACTGGAGAAGAGCCTGATGCTCCAAAGGTGCAGCCTGGTGGAGGCTTGGAGACCGGAACCGGTACATCAGCACCGAGAGAAAAGGCACTCAGATTCCCTTGGCTCCACTGGCTGAACTCCCTCTGCCCGGCCATGCCTCCCTGGGAACCCCACAGCTACAGACACCTCATCGTCTCTGACAGCCCTTCCACCCCACCTAGCAACTCCACCTGGTGAGGAGTCACCCTCTGCATCACCCCCGCAGAGCGCAGCTCCCTGCAGAGCAGGTGGGAGACCCTGATTGTGTTCTTGGCTTTGCAAGAGGAATCACTTCATGGTGGGGGGATGGGGAAGGTGGTGATCCCTGTTCCCCAGCTCCATGTCCACCAATACTTAACCAATGTTAGGACTCGGTCTCCTCAGCTACACTGGGCTCTCTGGGAGGGGCACTGGCCACCCTGTGTCTTGATTGGGACCTGGAGTAGGTAGACACACGGGGGGTGTTCATGCAACACTGACGGCAACTGTTCTGAAGTTTCTCATGGGCTCCGTGTGCTTTGGGGAGCAAGGCAAGGGGATGCTGGGAAAGGAAAGAGGAAGAGTGGGAAGATGGTGTCCACAGAGAAGCTTTCAGATCAGCACTACTGGCTCTCAAGGTGGGGATCCCTCCTCCACTCTGCCCCAGTTCTGCCGTTATCTGTCATACACACACACACACACACACACACACACACTGCCAACAAAAGACATTGTTTTGAAAATTTATCAATTCCACCAGCCCCAGCCCCATCCTGGGGTGGTTCTCCCCAGCCTCCATGCCAAACAGGTGGGCCAGTCAGGAGAGGAGGGAGTTTCCACCTCCTGGCAATGACCCCTACCTCGGAAGCTCTTCCCAAGACCCCCAAGCAGAAGCCTATCTCCACACACCTGCAGGCATTGGTCCACAGCTTCCCTCCCAGCCCTCGGAGGGCAGAGTCAATGGGATCCCTTAACTTTCCATGAGCGTGGCCACCACCCCTTCCTGGGCATGCTGTGCCAGAATCGCAGCCAGGTTTCCCCAGCTTCGTGCCTCACACTTCATCTGCCAATGTTCCCAGTGAGCCCCTGGGGACCCAACAAGAACCGGAACCAGTGTTGCAGATTCCATGCAGAATTCCCAACCATCCACCCTCCTCGGGAGCTTGAGGGCTCCCTCCCATGGGCCCAAAGAACTCTCTGGTGCTTCTCCTGTTGCCCTTCCAACACTAAACTGTGATCCCTGTCTAACACATGCCTCTGAGCTCATCTAACCAGATGCCTCTGAGCTCACGAGCTGAGGGCTGGTGGTTTCTCACATCCATAAATCCAAGGCTGGAGCAAATTCTCCAGTAATGTTAAGGATGACAGTGCTTGGGGCTGTAGGAGCTGAGGGTGGAAGCTGGAGCACACAGGAGGCCCTTGAGGGAGGAGCAGAGCTTGTAGGGTGAGTAACAAGTAGGAGTAGCTTTGAGCACCTGGACCTGGGCCAGCTGCCAGGGACCTGGAATCTGGCAGAGGGCAGAGCTGCTCAGCTGGACAGCAGATAAGACAATATTCCTACATGCCAAGAGCTCTTGCTTTAGCCTTGTCTCTTTGCTCAGTCATTTCGGGTAACCCCAGGGGAAGGCCTGGCAGAAACTCGCTTCCCTAGAGCCCTGGGGAATGGTCTTGGAACACAGCTTAGCGGAGGGAGTCACAATACCTTCATCCTTTTCATCCCAAAGAACCCAGGCTTGGTCGAGGAGAGGGGGCAGGCTTGTTTCCTGAGAGAGAGACCATGAGCAAGAATAATGTCAAGGTGGGGGTTCCCACTCCAAGTAAGCAGAGGTGGAATGAGTCTTATCAGGAAACAAGTCTGGGAGTGGAGGGGCAGGAATTTTTCTAGCACCTTAATAGCTAAAGAACCATGGAGTGGGTGTCATGGCATAGTAGGTTAATCCTCCACCTATGGTTCTGGCATCCCATAGAGGTATGGTTTGGTTCCAACTGCTCTACTGCTGATCCAGCCCCCTGCTAATGTGTTTAGGAAATCAACAGAGGATGGCTCAAGTCCTTGGGTCCCCACATCCACATGGGAGACCCAAAAGAAGCTCCTGGCTCTTGACTTTGGACAGGTCCACCTCTGCAAGCATTTGGGGAGTGAACCAGCAAATGGAAGATGTGTGTGTGTGTGTGTCCTTTTCTCTCTGCAATTGAAATGATAAATAAACAAATAAACCCTTTTTTAACATAACACAACCTGGTCCAAATGACTGTCCCATCCCCAGCTTGCTGCGTAAAAGAGTGAGCAGTGACACCTGACCTTCCAGACACCTCTCAGGAAGACATGAGGAAGAAGCAAAGGTGGCGTGGGCTGCACACTTGAGAATCCAGTGGAAACGTGCTCCGGGCCTGGGGGTGTAGGATGGCCGTAAGGTCTGGGAGAGAAGTGGTTTCATTCATCCACTCCCTGATCTGTCCAGCCGGTCTTCAGCAGACACTAAATGCCGTTTCGGTGCATGTTGGCCATAGCTGGGGTGAGGTTGCCGTCAGGAGGAAAGGGAGGACGGGAACTCCCAGAGGTTTCCTGATAAAATGGCTCTGCCCTGGCCTGCAGGGGAAACTAACATGGGAGAGGAAACTCAGGGAAGGTGGGAAGCTCAGTGGGACCCTGAGGTGGGAGCAGTGTCTAGCTGGCAGGCTGGCTGGGAGACATCCCTGGACGAGAGTGGAAGTGGGATGGAGCAGGAATGCAGTGTTCAGATGGGAGAGGGGCGAGATGCAGATGAGAACCAGCAGGTGCTTCCGCCACCTGAGCAGAGCAGGCGAGGCTTCGGGGCCACAGGTGCAATCTTGATTGTGGTTTGCGTGAGGCTCTCTGCACACAGAATGGGCCTGAGTGGGCCTAGGTGGGCCTAGGTGGGCATGAGATCACAGGCACATGGTGACTGTGGGCTGCTGCCACAGCCCAGGTGCTCAGGGCTGTGAGCCAGCAGCCGGGAGCTCATCTCAGAACCTGCAGCAGAAAGCGAGCGAGCCAGCGGAGGCACAAAGCACACACACACACACATACACACCCTGGAGGATGCTGTAATCCCCACTGTTGGCCAAGCGCTTTCAGGAAAGCCAGCCCTACACTTTCACAGCCCGTGAGGCAACTTTACACAATGCCTGCTGCTGAGGCAGCTCCTGCCCACAGGCGAATCCAGAAACCAGCCTCTGAGCCCTACCTTCTCCCAGCAGTTGCTCAAATCTGTATTTTAGAAAACTGCGGGTTGAGGATTTTGACACCCAGGTTACCAAAGCCGCAGAAAGGCTGAAACCACAAGTTGCCAAAATCCTGTTGCCTCTTAAGAGTTTCCCGGCTGAAACAGTTCCTGTATCCCCAAGACATTGGTCAGCTCCCTGGCCAGCCTGCACCCACAAGCCAGACACGAGCAATAGGGAGCCCCTCCACCTGACCCCACCTGCCACAGGTCCCTTCTCTCTGAGTTCCATTTTTGCCATTGGAGGCAGCCTTGTCACATGCAGATGGCCAGCAAGCAGGGGTGATTGTTACCAAGACTGAAAGGGAAAGAGAAGGCGGCAGGGCAGGCAGAGCGGCCAGCAGGAGCCCAGCTGCAGCCCGAGCCAGCCCCGCCTGCCTACACTTGAGTCCGAACTCGCTTCCATCTCTCCCAGCCTCTCCCTTCCTTGTCTACGTGCTCCCCGCTGCTTTCTGCCCATCTGCATGCGCTACAGAGAGATTAGCCCGGAGTCAATGAGAAGCTTTCGGAGAGAAGCAACAAGGAAGGTCACGTCCAACCAAGGCTGACCCCTTCAAATACACTGTGTTCATCTGCCAAGAAAAGGAGGCGACGGGGACACATCATCGGCCTTCGACTATTGCTGAGGTCTGGGGAGCAGCATGCTTTCCCCAACCCAGACCTCCAGGACCCTCCAGGACCCCGCTGGTGCATGTACTGCCCAGACCTCACTCCCTCCCAGGTTGAGCATCGTGCATAGCCCACATTGGCTGTTCATCAGTCCTCCAATCACTCAGCAAATACTGAGTGAGCGGCAACCACGCATGGGACGTGACTGCTGGGTCATCCAACCATGTGATCCTGAATCCTCTTGCACCCTTAAAGTTTGCGTCTAGAGGAGAATCAGCCAAGGAGCCTAGAGCAGGTGCAAGGGGGATGAGTTCAAACAGGAAGCCAAGGTCAGGTGCCTGCTAGGTGAGACAGTGAAGCTTCCTTTAGGCAGAGGAGTGATAGAAATGAGGCCTGAATGACTTTTATTACACAGGCATTGGAGAACCTCCTAAGGATGACTTTAGTGCAGCAGGTGGCTGAGCAGCAGAGGTTAGGAGGAGACCTTTCTGGCAGGGAAGAGGGATTGGGTGTGTCAGAAGAAGGGCGAGGAGACCCGTGAGGCACTGCTGCAGGAACTCACTGAGCTTGACCTCTGTGTCCAGTGCAGTGCTAGGTCCTCTCCCATCTCACAGGGCAGCACACGACCAAGACAGATTCCATGGAAGGAGCATAAGCTGCCCGTGGAGTACACAGGCTTCGGTCTCTTCTTGGGTGGCGTGGGGGCAGCGCAGACAGCAGGGTGATGGAGCGCTTGCTGGAGCTAAGGCTGGAGCTGTGTGACTTCTGCATGCCCAGCTCTGTGCCGGATCATGAGACAAGCCAGCGAAGCCCAGGAAGTCACAGTCCTTGCCCCACAGGTCCCCACAGGCTTTTGTTGTGCTTTCTTACCTCTTGGCATGCTTCTGGCACTGGCCAAGTCAAAATGATGAGTCCTGACGATTCCCACATCAGGGGATTGGGTAGACCCTCCACTGACTCCTGATCCTTCCCTCCTGGCCTCCATGCCCACCCCTGAGGCACAGGCCAGCACAGGCCAGCATCGGCTGAGAACAAAGCAGGCAGGTCAGCCCCACATTACAAGTCTGCTCTTCATGGAAATGCACAAGTGAGCTATGCCCTGGGGAGCTCCCTGGGATGTGGCTGTGCGTGTGGCATTGGAAGACAGACAGGCATTCCAGAACTAGGAAAGAGCCCAGTTAACCTACAACAGGCCTGGCAGCAACCATGTAATTGAACAAATGAAGGGAAGGAGCCTGCAGACGAGAGAGCATCAGGACAGCAGGAGCAAGGGCCAAGAGGCCCGAAAAGTCACAGGGACCCCAGAGAACATTCTAGAGTGACTGTAAAATAGCGCTCTGGAAATAGACACTGGTATGTGGATCTGACAGCAGCTGTGTCTGTGTGCTTGTTGTCTGATTCCTGTCCCAAGCAGAGGAACCAGTCTCTGCATTTTCACCAAGGGACTGGAGGTCCTGGCACGGTCAGCCCAAGTCACAGCTAAGCACACAGGGCTCAGAGATGGGAAACCACTGCCCCAGGGTCACAGAGCCGAGAGGGAAACACACCACATGAGGAGTCCAGCCAAGGAGCTTGGCTGGAGTCAGGAGCCAGGCATTGCACCCAGACACTATACCATGCAGGACATAAGAGTGGTAACCAGCATCTCAACAGCAAGGCCAACCCTCCATGCCTACACTTATCTTTGCACAAACCCTATGAAGCACCCTTGTTATTGGAAGTGATCTCAGAGATGTGTGAGGGAGTTAAGGGAAAACCCAGGTGGTGGAACCACAGCTTGGGTCTAATTCAAAGAGCCTCAGATATTATATAATGACCTTTGGTTATTTGTCTCCAATGGATCAGCTTTTTTGAACCACTCCCCCCTCAAGAACAGCCCCAGTCTGCTTTAGCTGTGACCTAGTGTGGCTGTGGCAGAGAATGGTTGGTATAGATTCTCTTCCTGCTATTCCCAAAACCTAGAAAGTGTTCTTCCTCTGCCAGATGGTCTTGCCCTCACAGCAGTCCGAGGAAGCTTTGTTACTCGCCTTTACTGATGAGCTGAGGTTTCAAGGTGCTGAGGAACTTGTTCAAGGTCCCACAATTAGAAGATGTTCAAAATAAAACTCGAACCCAGAAACATCAGTCCTTGTACTTTTGGTCACTGCCCAGAGGTGCCCAGGAATGTCCTCCCTCTAGCAAGGCCCTGTCTAGACACCTCTCAAAGTCCTTCTCCAGCCAACCAAGCCATCTCAGGACATTCCGAACAGATGACCCCTGAGAGTTCACTTCCTCTAAAGCTCTCCAAAATAAATTTTTAAAATTCCTTTGCAGGACTGGCATGCTGGCACAACAGGTTAATCCTGTGCATGCAGCACCAGCATCCCATATGGGCACCAGTTCATATCCCAGCTGCTCTACTTCTGACCTAACTCTCTGCTTATGACTGAGCAAGCGACAGAGGATGGCACAAGTCCTTGGGCCACTGCACCCATGTGGTAGACCCAGAAGAAGCTCTAGGCTCCTGGCTTCGGATCAACTTAGCTTCAACCATTGCAGCCATTTGGGGAGGGAACCAGCAGATGAAATATCTTTCTATTTCTCCTTCTTTCCATAAATTTGATGTCTTTCCAATAAAAATAAATAAATCTTTGAAAAAATTTATTTGTGAGCCCAGCACAATAGCCTAGTGGTTGTATCCTTGCCTTGCATATGTCAATATCCCACACAGTCACTGGTTGTGTCCTGAACCAGTTCGTGTTTGCTTCCCATCCAGCTCTCTGCTTGTGGCCTGGGAAAGCAGTTGAGGACGGCCCAAAGCTTTGAGACCCTGAACCAATGTGGAAAACTCAAAAGAAGCTCCTAGCCCCTGGTTTTGGATCTTCTCAGCTCTGGCCACTGCAACTACTTGGAAAGTGAACCAGCAAATGTAATATCTTTCTCTCTGTCTCTCCTTCTCTCTGTAAATCGGCCCGTGGAGGACACAGGCTTCAGTCTCTTCTTGGGTGGCGTGGGGGCCACCAAAAATAAATCTTTTTTTAGGACTCAGGCCAAAGCCACTGCCGAAGGGCAGTGACTGAGTCCTTGGCTTCTCCAGACACAAGAGGAATCTTCCCTCAGGTGAGTAGCCATGAGGGGAACTTGGGAACTGGATTAATGTCCTAACTTCGCCCGGCTGCCAAAAGCTTGTGGGGGAACGAGTCTGGGAGGATTCGGGGCCCTGGGGTTGGGGGCGGCTTGCAACCCCCCACAGTGTGGCAATTGAGGGGGGTCCCCCTGCCAGGTGGGATCCAGGGCTGGGGACTCAGGCCAAAGCCACTGCCGAAAGGCAGTGAAGGAGTTCTTGGCTTTGGGCTGCCAGTGTACCATATGGTGCCAGGCTCTGCCTGCTGGCCACCCAGCAGCGAGCTCTGGGGTTCTTACGGTATGAAATTGCTGCCTAGGGACACCCATGAATAAGGGCAGCTTTAGTGTAGGTGAGAGATGAATTCTGGGTGATTCCCAGTAACAGGGTCACGAAACTTTTGGGCAAGAGTGGAGGGGAGCGTCCATTAGATCTATTTGGGCCAGACTGACTCACCAGCCCAATTAGGAATCCTGAGATGGGCTGTTAGCATAGAGCATCACGGACTGCCACACAACAGTCCACACCAAAGCTATGGATGGGGGCCTGTCTGGTAGGGCTAGGTACCAGTACCTGACTGGGTGGTGGAGTAGTGGACTGGTCACATTTGGCAGAGTCAAGACTCTAACCAGCACGCAAGAGAATTTGGTCCGGGGGTAAACTCTATGGGGGAAATGTGGGCCCAAACCTATGAAAATACAAGTCCCGCAGGTTAGCTCGTGAGCTGGGGTGGCAATGGACTAAGCTAGGAGTGACCATGGCACCTGCCATCACTTACAGGTAAAGGAACCGATGGCAGTCTGGGAAGGTCAAGCCAGCACCACCCAAAGCTGCATCCTAAAATAGGATGTGGGGTGGGCCGAGCTGCAACTGGAAGGGGCCGGACTGGGCAGGGCCAAACAAACTTCAACTCACAAAAAAGAATAGAAATCAAGATGGAGCACATGTCATTCCAACCTGGGCTCTTACACCAACTGGTCTGCATGAGACAGGTATACTATGCCACAGCATCAAAGACAAAGGCTGAGACAGATAAGGGGCTAAGCCAACTGGGTCAGAGCACCCACTGGCATGCACACAATCTAGGGCTGGGAATAGACTCGGTTGGGGAGCTGTGAGAGTACATCCTTGCTGGGTTGGGATTCCCATGGGAGGGTGCAGGGGCTGGAGTGGGGGCTGCGCTCTGGACTAGATATGGCTGTAATCTCCCTAGGCACAAATGTGGACTGGGGCTGAGCGCACCAAGCTGGGCTAGACGCCTTCACCATCTGGCGCTCTGGAGAACCTGGGTAGATGTAGGATGGACTAGGCCGGGTCTCTGCCCCTACTGAGCCATGTGTGAGCAGTGTCTGGGTATGGACAAGCCTTGGCTGGGGTGAAACAGCCAACACCAAGAACTGGAATGAATTGAAGGGCAGCAATGAGGTCTGGCCCATGGAACCACCAGTACGCGCAAAACCTTACATAGGGAGTGGTTCAGAGCGAGGAGCTTGCAAAACTCCTCTGTCGGAACACAGCCCAACAACCCAGACCAGGCAAGAGGAAGATACCCACCATCATACATATAGTATAGGTGGGGGCAGAGAAGGCTGCACCAGTTCACATCAACTGCTGGCAGATCTGAGCGCCAGCATAGAGTGTGGGTCAGACTAGTTTCGATCGCAACACATACCAATGCACATTAAGGAATGCCAAGGTGAGGTGAGTCGTATCAGATGTGGTTGCAGCACGCAAACCAGAGGGGAGGAGGCAAAGCCAGCAGAGGAATGTGGGCTCCTCTACTGGAAAACCACTCCCACAGGAGAGATGAGCTGGGATGGGGGCAGACCAGACCAGGCAGAGCTACAACACCTGTGGGCCTAATGTGAGCTAGATTGGGGAGGGTCCAGATAGGACTGACCCGACTGGTGCAAGCAAAAATTAGAGTAGGTGAGGGTTGGTTGGGCTTTTCCCCATCAGATGGCAGAGGCTGGCACTGGGAGCCAATTTTGTTAAGTTAAATGCCAGAACCACCTGGACAGCACACAATCCAGAAGTTGGAGTGGCCTAGTAGGGAGATAGTGGGCACCTCCCTCGGGGTTACCGCTCCCACTGGAGAGCACGAAAACCAGGACAAGGGCAGGGGTGGCTAGACAGAAAGGCATCTGCTGTATCTGTGTGGGCTGGATAGTAGGTTGGTTGGATTGAACTAGGTTTCAATACCCCTTGACAAGTACCAGAGCTAAATAGGATGTGGGACAGACTGAACAAGCCTGTGGTACATACTGGCATGCATGGGAACTAGGGCAGGGAGCAGGCCTGGTGGGGGTTGTGGGGAGTCTCCCCAACTGGGCTGCAGCGCCTACTGGTTTGTGTGAGGACCAAGTATGAAGTGGGTAGAATCGAGCTGGACTACAACACCCGTTGGTTCACAAGGAAGACAGGGCTGGAAACAGAACTGACCCAGCAATTGCAATGACCAGCACGTGCATAAGCTGATTGGGGCAACAAACTGTGCCGGACCCTGTACTTGCAAACTCACACAAGAATCAGGTTTGGGATCATCTCAGATGAAGTTTCTTTGGAGATTCCTCCAACTGAACTGCTGATCCCAGAACCCCAACCATGAAGAGACTATGTCAGCCAGTGGATTCTGAATAGTTTTCATCGCGATTGGAATGGCGAGATTGGCAGCAATTCAGAACTGTTGAACTATCAAAACTGCTTGAGCAGGACTCTCGGAGCGTGCCTCACTTCGGGGACCTGGGATGGGTGGGAGGCTGGGTGGGGCTTTTCCCTTTGTTTCTCCCTTGACCCCAGATACAGGGAAAAAAATGATATTAGTGTGGAAGCAATGGTATGACCCACTTTCCAGTAGCCCTTGATCCTTTGTACCCTAATCAACTAAGTAAGATCATTTTTAAAAATAAATAAAATTATTTAATTAAAAAAATAAATTTTTTTTAATTGTTTGCATTCTTCAAAAACGAGGGAAACAACTGCCCAGAGAAGCTAAGTGATTCGTCCCAAGCTCACAACAAGCAAGCGTGCCTTCATTTTCTTCCACTTTCAGAAACAGAAGCCATCAGGTGTAGGCCGTTCCAGGAGGCTTTCCTCCTGCCAAACCCGTTGACTGCCGTCTCTGAACTCCCACTTCCTCACCCACGTGCCTCCGCCTGCTTTGCTCATTCAGCACCACGGCTCACAAATCCAGTGTTTTCCCCAGGGGTGGCATCAACATGCCTGCCACTGACACACCTCAGGCCTGGGGAGGCAGGGGGTGTCCTGAATCCCAGCTTCCTCCACGTCCTCACCACACGACTTTGTGCTAAACAAATCAAGAGCCAACAAGCCACACCCAGTGAATAGCTCCTCTCCCTTCTCTTTCTATCTGTGGTACACATTACCTAATACTGCCAGCAAGTTACCTCATCCCTTTGTCAAAAGATGTATGTATTCATTTATTTATTTGAAAGGTGAAGTGACAGAAATGCAGAGATAGAGAAAAACATTTTCCATCTACTGATGGATTCCTTCAAATGCTAAAGCTTGGCCAGGCTGAAACCAGGAGGTGCATCTTCTGTGTCAGTGACAGGAACTCAAGTAGGCCAGCATCAGCTGCTTCCCAAGCGCATTAGCAGGGGGCAGAATCAAAAGCAGAGCCACCTGGGGCCAGTGCCATGGCGCAGTAAGCTAAGCCTCTGCCTGCAGAGCCAGCATCCCATATGAGCACTGGTTCAAGTCGCAGCCGCTCCACTTCCCATCTTGCTCCCTGCTTGTGGCATGGGAAACAGTAGAGGATGGTCCTTAGGACCCCGCACCCAAGTGGAAGACCCAAAAGACGTTCCTAGTTCCTGGCTTTCGATTGCCTCCGCTTTGGCCATTGAGCCCATTTGGGGAGTGAACCAGCAGATGGAAGATCTATTCTCTCTGCCTCTTATTCTCTCTGTAAAATTTTGACTTTCAAATAGAAAATACATAAATATTTAGAGGAAAAAAAAAAGCAGAGTTGCTGGGACTCAAACCAAAACGCAGGTCTGGCAACAGGCAGCTTCAGTCCCAGCACCACGATTCCCACCCCACACTAGCTAAGCTGTCTTGCGTGTTTTCTGTGATTTTGTCCTTGTGATCTGTTGCTACTTCTAAGGAGGGACCGAGGGAGCAGCATGCGAAGGTCTGCCAGAGCTTCAGGCCACGTCCCAGTCGCTGCTTCTAAGCATGCTTCTTTAGACGTTGGGTAGCACTTCCCACCCTAGCACTGTCTCTTCAAGGACAGTCCTGCCTCCAAGGGCATGCATGCTGTCTGTTCTAGGGACTGTTCACAGGAGGCAGAGCCAGAGGCTTGGGGACCTCCACACTCTCATCTATCTGTGCTGCTTTAACAAAATCCCACCAAATGGGCCATGTGTAAACAAGGTCCACTGATTTCCTCACATGAGAGCCCGAGCTCAAGGTACCAGCAGGTTTGGTGTTGGTGATAGCTCGCTCCCTGTTCCCAAGGCAGACCTTTCAGGGACATGGAGCTCCCCCAGCCACGCTCACTTCTTGGTGGTCTCACCTCAACCTGTGACATTGGAGTGAAGTTTTACTTGCACGTTGGAAGGGATCCAGCACGCAAGCCCTGGAAGCACCTGCCTCCTGCACTGGGATGCGACGCCTGCTTTCCATCAGCCCAGTCAAAGTCATAACCACAGCAGAGCCATCAGGGGAATAGAGCTGACAATGAGGAGAAGAGTACCAAAGTACTTTCTAGAAGGGGAACGCAAGGTCTTCCCAGAGCAGTCCTCCCTCCCCTCCCCTGGTGGGATGGAGCATGACCCTTCTCCCTTGTTCTTCCTCATCCTTCCCATCTATCCTTCTCTCTACCCACACACTGAGAGAACCAACGAAAGTGCACTTGACTCTCCCATGCCCCAAATCAACTTTATTTTCTCCCATACAACGTATTACAGTCACGATCCAGTGTCTGCTCCCTCAGGGTCTCACTGACTTCACCCCACCCACCAAGTAGCACCCCTGTCCTGTTCTCTCACAATCCCTCTGCTTATTTCCCATCCCAGAGTTCTCACTGCTCAAGGCTGGGGCTCAGTCTCTCGCCCCACATGTCCAGCATCCAGTCCAAGGTGCTGGGGAAAAACATGTGAAATATTCCAGGACTTTTCTACCTTCAGGATGTCTTCAAAATCTGACCACCCCTTATCATGTGGTTACCTCACCCCAGGCAAGCCCTGCCTCATCTCTCAAGTGACTTGGGGCAATGGTCCATCTGATCGGTTGGCCAGGAGCTACATCCATGGAACTAGTGAGTTCTTGATTAGTGGCCATGAGTGTGAGACGTGAGATGCCCTGGAAATGTCAAGTACACCTTAGATTTCAAAGCATTTTAAAAAAATAATTTTTCATTGCTGAAATGATAGTTCTTTGACTCTTATTGAACCAATAAAGCACATTATTAAAATAAATTTCCCCTTTCACCCTTTTAGCATGATTATTGGTAACTCTCGAAGGGATGATGTGGTCCATGTTTGTTTCTCACGGGTAGCACTGCTTTGAGGAAGCTCCTCAGTTGACCTCTGGCTTCCACTCCTGCCTGCCCCCACAACCTGTTCTCCACAAAGGTGCCAGTGTGCATCCTCCGAAGCAAGGATGGAATTGTTTCTCCCTTAGGGACTTCTCAGCGTGTGAGGAGTAAAGGCCATGGTCCTCCCCTCAGGCTACAAGTCCCAACTACAGCTTCCCGTCCCCACCACTGCCATCCCAGGTCCTGACTCCTGGTACACTGACATGGGTGCGGTTCTTTGAGGACAAGCACATGCCCACCCCAGGGCCCTGGTCTCTCTCAGCCAGACTCTGCAAGCCTCTCCTTTCGCTTCTTTCTGATTACTGTTCGTACTCTCTGACCAGCCCATCTAAAGAAATATCCCACTCCTCTCCCTTCCACATCAACCCTACTTCCCTACTCAAGTTCTCTCCCTGTCACTTCCCACCATGCAACACACATGTATATTCAACATGCCCCCTAGTGGAAATGCAAGCTCTGAGAGCATGTGGAACTATGTCTTTGGTTCCTGCCCAGCTGTCACAGGAGTCCAGTGAGCATTTCTTGAAGAAAAGAAGGAAGGAGTGAGTGAACAAATAGTGAATGTTCACAGATGTTTGGTGAATACATGGGGCAAGGGAGCTGAAGGAACTAAAGGAGGTGGTTAAGGCAGCAGGGAGTGAAGTGAGCGACAAGAAAGTAGGAAAAAATGCCCAGACATTGTGATGTACTTCTCTTAAGTACTTTTATTCACCCATCCCTCAGGCAAGGACAGGCTTTGGTGAGGAGGAGAAAAAGCCCTCCTGGGATCCCCATCAGGAAAGGGTCCAGAGGGAGCTGGTTACTCTTTGTGGATATTATCATGAGTGGTCAGCAGCACAGAAGACACCAGGGACAGGAATTCATTGAAGTCCACCTGTCCATCTCGATCTTCATCCAGATCTCGGAATATCTGGTCCACAGCAGATCTATCTTTGGTGTTCTGAATGAAAGGAACAACAGAGGCTGGTGAGCAGGGATCCCCAAGCCAGACTCCTCCAGCCCCTTCTCCCAGCTTTCTCAGACAGCTCCCCCGCAGAGCTCAGCTTAGGGAGACCCAAGGCAGTCCACAGGATACCTTCTCCTAGCCCAGGCTCTCCCCTTCCCTGCCTCTCTCTGTTGAGCAAAGACACCGTTCCAAGGTAGAGAAGAGCAGCCTGGAGTGCTTGAATCAGAGCTAACCTCAACACAGTTCTTCTCCTACCATCTTGCTCCAGGGCTTGACAGCCACCACCCTCAGGCTCCACACAGAGAACAGGCAGTGGGTGGGTGAAGGGCAGGGCATTGCCTACCTGGATGGTGTTTGCAAGTTCGGTTGTTATCAGTTTCTTCAGCTCACACTTGGTGAGGGTGTCGAAATGCCCTGTCCGAACGGAGTACTGGTGGAAGATGTTGATGATTCCCTCCAGGTGGTCTTCCAGCTTGGTCATCTTCCCAGCTGCACGTTAACCTTCAAGAGACAAGGGGGAACTAGCAGCACTCCTCCCACCACCACCCTCGTTCTCCTTCTCTTGTGTTGTGGGTTTTGGAGACAGTGTAACATCCTCCACCACTGCTCTAGGTCTCTGTGCCCTGTGTTTGAGCCATGGTGCATTTTTCATTTATGGTTAGAACAGAGAAGAAGCAATACTCTCTAGAGAGGATATATTGGAGGATTTTGTTAACTCAAGTTCACCAGAGGAGGTAATGGTACTGTAACCACATCACCCCAGGTGATGGTAACTATGACAATATAATCCTTACCGATGGTTACTATACCACTCCCACCAGGTCATTCCTAAACCCCAGGGCTGAGACTACCGAGTCCAACAGGAACTGCTCTACTTGGGTCCCAAAAGCAGCATGAGCCCCAAGGTGCTGAAGTGCTCAGTGTATTGTGGCTTCAACACATCATGGTTGCAAAATGGCCACCTGCACTCACCGTCCTGTGAGGGAGCCCACAAGGACCCAGCCAAGGAAAGAGCACTTACCTGTCAGGAAGTGCAGAAGTACGGAACTGTCACAAGAAGCCGGCTCTGGTGAGAAGCCAGGCAGCTCTTTATAAAGCCATCCACGTGTCACCTTTGACCTTGCATGAAGAAACCTCTCTGATTCATGTGGAGGCAATTGCTGGATGGTGCTCTGTTGCCCAAGAGAAGCTTCAAACCTGTGGCTTTGACTGCAACAGGAACAGCCCAGATTGCACCCAACTAGAATAGCACCCTCCTGAACAGCCTAAAACAGAAGTCGCCACCCCACCCACTCCAACCACCCACCCACCCTTGGGTGGCCTGCCCACTTCTCAGCCCTGGACCAAGACTCCGCCTTCACGTTTAGCTTCCCGCTTGTTCACAAAAGCTAAAAGAACAAGTTTCACAGCCTAAGTGACTCCTGCCCGGAACAGGAAAGAAGGAAAAGGCATTTGCTGAGTGTCTGTTATTAAAAAACTGTAATGAAAAGAAAAACAACGTGAGCAGGGAATCCAGGAAGAGGAAAAAGATCATTCATTAAAAGATAGAAAATCTGAACTCAGTATGGGATTTAATTAATTAAAATACATTAATAGTAGTTTGCTAATGTTAATGCACACATTGCATTAATGCAAGGGAATTTTCCAAAGCTCATGAAAATGACAAAAAGACCTAAGTTTATTCTGGTGCAAAAAAAAAAAAAAAACTAAACTTGTACGCAACTTTTCATATGTATGTGCATGTGATATTTTTAAATTTTATTTTTAATATTGTTTACATAGTTGAGAGGGATGCACATTCATGTGGGTCTCTGATTAGGTGGGGAGGGCTGAGGTACGGAGGAAGATTAGTGGGACAAATGGCTTAATTTTTTTTTTTCTCCTGTATCTTCCAGAGGTGAGGATTGGGAAGAGAGAGGGCCACTCCTTGCTGTCAAACTACATCAGTTCCCAGGGATGGGTGACAGTCATTTGATGACACCTTAGAAACCTTGAGATGAAAAAAATATTCTGAAGGTGTTCTCTGAACGGTTTTGACAGTTCTGAGGCATCATCGGCTTCACTGCACCAGGGTCTATTGACTGACTATGTTGCAAAGCTTGGCCAGAAGAGTGGTTCAACCTATTCTGCTTTCCATCCTCTGACAAGGCACTCAGTGTCCTCTGCTGCCCTAAATGAGCTGGCTGTCTGGGCATGCGGTCCCCTGCACAGGCATCAGCAAGTGAGGAGACTCAGGCCTGACACATGCACTCCAAGATTGGACCACATATTTTGTGATTTTCCCTGTGGCCAGTTTGAGTTTAACCGTCTAGTTGTACAATCCCCCCAAGAAACCTTTCCTGAGGCGACCTCGGACTTGACTCATGTGCACCAGCCAGCAGAGTCAGGTTCACCCTGTCACTTGCACCAGCCAATGAACATACATATGGCTGCAGCTGCCTGATCAGTTCTGTCCCCAGCTCCATCTCTCACATGAACTGAAGGGTTCTGTGGCCTAGCCAGCCCACCAAAGGCCCGGGCCTCAGACATACCAGTGGATGTCACAGCCTAGTCAGGGCTACTCCCAGTAACCTCCAGCAGGCCCATTCCCAGCCCCATCCCCAGCCCCAGTTTTTAAGTGTGCAGCATGTTCTGCAGCCTAGCCCAATTCATCTGGCCCTCGTGCACATCTGAGTGCTACAGCTTAGCTGAGCCCAACCTGTCAGCAGTTCTGACCCACACATATGCCAGTGGGTGCTACTGCCTGGACGAGCATGGCCTGCCCTGGTTTTTATGCTCACCAGCAGGAGCTGCAGCCCAGGAAGGGAGTGCCCACAGTTTCCCCACCAGGCCCTCCCCTGTCCCAGCTCTCATGTTCACCAGTGGAAGCAACAGATAGGCAAGGGAGTCTCCGAAGTTCCCTACCTGAGCCATTCTAAGCTCTGGGTCTTGCACATGCCGACAGGTGTTATGGTCCAGTCTGAGATGTCCCACCCCTAGTCCCAGCTCTCTGGCCAGCTGGTGCAGCAACCTAGCCTAGCCTGACCCAGCCCTAGTCCTCCTGTGAACTGGCAGGAACCGCAGTCCAATTCGGCCTGGCCTGTGCCCCATTCTGGCTATCATCTGTGCTAGTGCGTGCTATGGACTGGCCCAGCCTGGCCCTCCCCCAGACCCAGCTCACACATATGCCAACAATGGGTGTTGCAACCCAACCTGGCCTGGGCTGCCTCAGCCCCAGTCCTTGTGCTCACCAGCTAGAGCTGCAATCTGGCAGAGAAGTTCCCCTACCAGGCCCACTCCCAGCCCTGGATCTTGTGTGTTCTGCAGGTGCTACAGCCCAGCCTGACATGGCCTGCCCCAGTTCTGGCACACAGCGATGGATACTTCAGCCTAACCCACTGGCCAGCAGCCCTTCCACTCATTCTGACTCTCACCGGTGGGTGTTACAGCCTAGCCCAACCTGACCCACCTCCAGATCTGATTCTCATGTGACCCAGCAAGTGTCTTGGCCAAACCTGGCTGGTCCCACATCCATTCTGGCTCTTGCAATTGCCAGTGAGTTCTAGGGCCTAGCCCCATCTGGCCCACTCCCAAACCCAGCCCATGACATGCCAAAAGGTGCTACAGCCTTGCCTAGCCTGAATCCTTCCCAGCCCCAGCCCCAGCCCCTGCAAGTGTCAGGTGAGCTCCACGGGTCAGCCTGGCTCAGCTCTCCACATAAACCTGTGGGTGCTACAGTTCCACAGAGGAAGTCCACAAGTCCCCCACAGAAGCTGTCTCCAGATCTAGTTTTCTCATGTTCTTGGGATGCTGTGAACTAGCCCAGTCAGACATGTCCCTCAGCTGCAGCTTTTGCCAGCGCCAGCAAGGTGAGTGATGCTATTTAGCCCAGCCCAGGTCTCCCACGTGAGCAGGTGCCTTGGCCCAATCCAGACATGCCCTCTAGTTCCCTATATAAAATGTCCAGCATGGTAGCCAGTGGCTAAAGTCCTCACCTTGCACTTACAGGGATCCCATATGATCGTCAGTTCATGTCCCAGCTGCCCCACTTCCCACCCAGCTCCCTGCTTGTGGCCTGGGAAAGCACCCAAGAATGGCCAAAAATCTTGGGAGATTTTACCAGCTTGGGAGACCCAGAAGAAGCTCCTGGCTCCTGGCTTTGGATTAATTCAACTCTGGCTGTTGCAGTCACTTGCGGAGTGAATCAGGGAACAGAAGATCTTTTTCTCTGTCTTGCCTTCTCCAGTAAAAATAAATAAATAAATATTTTTCAAATCATTTTAAAAACAGAATAAATTTTAAAAGTCAGTAATGATACTGGCACTGCGGTGCCACAGATGAAGCTACTGCCTATAACACTAACATCCCATACAGGACCTTGACCATGTTCCACTTCAGATCCAACTCCCTAACAATGTGCCTGGAAAAGCAATAGAAGATGACCCAAGTGCTTGGAACCCCGCACTCATGTGGGAGACCCAGAAGAAGCTCCTGGCTCCTGGGTTCAGTCTGGCCCACTCCTGGCTATTGCGCCTATTTGCAGGATGAACAAACAGGTAGCAGATCTCTCTCTCTCTCTCTCTCTCTCTCTCTCTCTCGCTCTCGCTCTCTATCTCCCTCTCTCTCTCTCTCTGCCTTTGAAATAAATCTTTAAATAAAACTAAATACTGTATACAGATACAGATAATATGAGCCCTGTCTATATTATCCTTTCACTTTTTCTGTAATTCCAGAGTTTTTCTAAATAATAAAGTCTCTGGCGTTTTAGAAGTGAAGAAATAGGGCCAGGGTGGAGCATGAACTAATCCTCTATCTGCAATCAGCAACATTCCAAATGGGCTCTGGTTTGTTTCCCGGCTGCCCCACTTCCAGCTCCCTGCCTGTGGCCTGGGAAAGCAGCAGAGGACAACCCAAAGCCTTGGAGACCATGTGGGAGACCCAGAAGAAACTTCTGGTCTCAGATCGGCGCAGCTCCAGCCATTGCAGCCATTTGGGGAGTGAACTAGTGGATGCAGGGCCTCTCTAGCTCTCCTTCTATCTCTGTAAAAATCTTCTTTTCAAATAAAAATAAATATATCTTTGAGAGGAAAAAAAAAAAAAAAAAAGAAAGTGAAGAGCCACAGTGTGTGAGAGGCTGCCTTCCACAGACCCTCACTGATTTCTCAGAACAAGTCTGTGGGTTGAGTGCTGGCCGTACTCTCATTTCACAGGTGAAGAAAACAAGTTTCGAGGTAACTTCCTACTGACAAACTTAAATTTGTCTGCCTCCAAAAAATCTACAAGGAAGCAAAGAGTAAAAAACATTTGACAGAACGGGGGGAAATTTTTCCAAGCAAGCATTAATAAACAGAAGATATAAGTGACTCAAAAAAAAAAAACCTCAACAACAAAAAGAACCAATTCAGTTGAGAAATGAGCAAAGGACATGACTCGACAATTCTGCAAAGGAAAAAATACAAATCACCAACAAATACATTAAAAAGAATGCTCAGCATCACTAGTCATCAGGGAAATGCAAATCAAAGTCACAATGAGGGTCACCCCACCCATTCTCGGAAGGGAGGAGAGGATTAGATGCTGGGGAGGACGTGGAGAAAGAGGAATACTCACACACTGCTGATGGGACTGTAGACTAGTGCAGCTGCTGTGGGAAAACAGGGTGGAGATCTCTTTAAAAACCAGCAGTAGACTTGCTACACGATCTGGTAATCCCACTACCAGGGGTACATCGGAAAGACTTGAATACAATGAATTAAAAAGACACCTACACCACTATGTTTGCAACAGCCTTGTTCACAATCAACCAAGGTGTTCAACATCCGATGAGTAGATAAAGAAATTGTGGTGTATGTACACAAACCAACACTACTCAGGTATAAAAAAGAATGAAATTCTATCATTTGCAGCAAAATGGTTGGAACTGGAGGACATTATGCTTAATGACATAAACCACAGGAAGAAAAATAGTCCATGTTCTCTCTTATATGTGAAAGCTAATCTTTTTTTTTTTTTTTAAGATTTATTCATTTTATTACAGCCAGATATACACAGAGAAGGAGAGACAGAGAGGAAGATCTTCCGTTGGATGATTCACTCCCCAAGTGAGCCGCAACGGGCCGATGCGCGCCGATCCGAAGCCGGGAACCTGGAACCTCCTCCGGGTCTCCCACGCGGGTGCAGGGTCCCAATGCATTGGGCCGTCCTCTCCTGCTCTCCCAGGCCACAAGCAGGGAGCTGGATGGGAAGTGGAGCTGCCGGGATTAGAACCAGCGCCCATATGGGATCCCGGGGCTTTCAAGGCGAGGACTTTAGCTGCCAGGCCACGCCGCCGGGCCCGAAGCTAATCTTTTTTAAAGACAGAAAGAAATGACTGTATGCATCAGTTTTGCTGCAAATAAACTGTTAAACTTTGTTATGTATGTTGTTCAACTTTGTTATATATATTTATTGTATATATAAAACAAAGTTTAACAAAACAGTTTATATATAAATTTTTATATCCTTAAAGATTTATAACTATATATAGATATATATAAAGATGTATATAAAGATTTGTTGATTTTATTGGAAAGGCAGATCTATAAGAGAAAGAGATACAGAGAGAAAGACCTGTCTGCTAGTTCGCTCCCCAAGCAGCCACAGTGGCCAGAGCTGAGCCGACCTGATGCCAGAATGCAGGAGCTTCTTCTGGGTCTCTCACGAGAGTACAGGGTCTCAAGGCTTTGGGCCATTCTTGGCTGCTTTTCCAGGCCACAAGCAGCGAGCTGGATGGGAAGTGGGGCAGCCAGGATATGAACCGGTGCCCATATGGAATCCCAGTACATGCAAAGCGAGGACTTTAGCTATTGAACCATAGCGCAAGACCCTAAATTTTGCTTAAATGTTTCTCAAGTCAATTGATAGGAATTATATAGTATTATAATTTGAGGATTTTGCAATTCTTAAAATTTACCTTATTTGAGTGAATATGAACATCTTTTCATTTGGTTATTTTTTTATAGTTTGTATCCCTTTTTCTGCTGGACTATGATCATTTCACGTTGTATTTATTGAACTCTATTTGTTGGATCCATTAGCCTTTAAAACTCACATGTATGGGCCCGGCGGCGTGGCCTAGCAGCTAAAGTCCTCACCTTGAAAGCCCCGGGATCCCAAATGGGCGCTGGTTCTAATCCCAGCAGCTCCACTTCCCATCCAGCTCCCTGCTTGTGGCCTGGGAGAGCAGTCGAGGACGGCCCAGTGCATTGGGACCTTGCACCCGCGTGGGAGACCCGGAAGAGGTTCCTGGTTCCCGGCTTTGGATCGGCGCACACCAGCCATTGAGGTCACTTGAGGAGTGAATCATCCAACGGAAGATCTTCCTCTCTGTCTCTTCTCTCTGTATATCTGACTTTGTAATAAAATAAATAAATCTTTTAAAAAAACTCACATGTATGTGGATTCTAACAATGTTTAATTAATAGAACAGCCAAATGATAGAAGAAGCAAAGGAGAGAAAATGATGATCTGTTGGCTAAAGGACACGTTTCAAACAGACAGGAAAAATAACTTTGAGATGTATTGCACATCACTCAGAAGATAGTCAATGATAATATATTAAGTATTTCACAACAGAATAAATTTTAAATATCTTACCACAAAAAATAAGCACTATATGTATTAGCTTGATTTAATAGCCCCAATTTTCAAATGGATGTATATGAAAACATTACATTATATTCCATAAATGTATATGATTATGATTTTCTTTAATAAAATAGTATTATTTTCAAAATAAAAAATGACAATGTGATTAAAAATCAGGGACCAGTGCAGGTTAATTAATCCTCAGCCTGCAAGTCCCAGCATCCCATTTAGACACCAGTTCACGGCCCAGCTGCTGCTCTTATGCTCCCAGCTCCTTGATTATGACCTGGGAAAGCAGTGAAGGGTTGGTCAAGTCTTTGGGCCCACATAGGAAATCCAGAAGAGGCTTCTGGCTCTTGATTTTAGATCATATCAGCTCTGGCCACTGCAGCCGTTTGGGGAGTGAATCAGCAGATGGACAGACTTTCTACCTCTCCTCTCTAGATAGATAGATGATAGATAGATAGATAAATAGATAGACAGATAGATAGATAAATCTGGAGCCTGGAGCAATGGCTCAATGGACTAAATCCTCACCTTGCAAGCACCGAGATCCGATATGGGTGCCAGTTTGTGTCCCAGCTGCTCCACTTCCCATCCAGCTCCATACTTTTAGCCTGGAAAAGCAGTGAGGGATGGTCCAAAGCCTTAGCACCTTGTGCCCATGTGGGAGACCCGGAAGAAGCTCCAGGCTTCAGAGCATCTCAGCTCTGGCCATTGGGGTTGCTTGTTGAATGAACCAGAGAAAGGAAAATCTTTCTCTCTGACTCTCTTTCTCTCCAAGATCTGTCTTCCCAACAAAAATAAATATATCTTAAATAAATGAATAAACCTTTTACAAAAAAAAAAAAGCTGTGCACTGGGTAGATACAGTCCCCACCCCAGCTGAACTTGAAATCTGGACAACACACTTGCTCATAGGTAGAAGTAGGGTTGAGGTGGAGATGCCAAGGAGTCATAGGGGTGTCTGCTTGTTGCTTCAACAGGGTAGGTCAGCCTGAAGCCCTTTCATCTGCAGGGGGAGCAAGGCTGGAAGTCAAGAAGGGGGCTCCTCTCCCTGGGTTGTGCTGGGGTGCAGCGCTGCTCCCTGAGATCAAGATTGATTTTCAAAACAAGCTCCAGAGCTTCTGATAAAGCGAAGATCAATACCTCTAGGTTGATTTTCCCCCACTTTCCTATCATGTCTCCAAACTAGACAATCATGGAAAGCCGGGTAGCTGTACCAGGGCAAGCAGGCTCACTGTGCCCGGGTTACTTTGTCATTTCCATGAGACCAGGGAGGCAGAATGCACACAAGTTGAAGCTCCCCATGTCATACTGAGGTTAAGGGATTCCACAAGCACCTGCCCTGAGTTTTACACTTCAAGAGATGGTTGACATTTGGGTCAGAGAAGGCCTTATAGAGTTCTCTCCTGCAGCACCCATCCCTCCCCCGCCCCCCCCCCCCCACACACACCCAGCTATTCCCCTGAGCAAAGTCAGCTATATCTGGAGGCACAGGTTTTTTCTGGATCCATGAGCAACCTTGACTGACACAAGTTCAATACAACGTTATTGACCAGAGCCAGAATCCTTTCTCTAGGCCAAGGTCGACAACCCTGCCCACCTCTACAAGCAGGATGGCCAAGCCTGCCTGGTGCAGGGACCTATTCTAACATCCCAAACCCCAGGGCAAGAAATTGCTGAAGAATTCAAGGAAGGAGCCTGCTGCTTGTCCTCAACACTTCCTGCCATTCCTGGCTGTCTCCCATTAAGTGTCTACTGTACCTGAGGTGTTTGAACAGGCACAGCAGGAAGTGCCACTGATAGCCAAACCCTACTTGCCAAGGACTCCCAGAGGTTTTGGGGCACCTGCAATTCCACGGTCAGTGCTCATGCCCTCGTTCATTAAATGACATCCAAGCCCTCCTGCTGCAAAGAACCACAGTCAAAGGCAGTGGTTCTGCAGGACACCTTGACCAAGGAGAACTAAGGAGTACCAGAGATGCATGTTGTTTCCAAGATCAAAGAAGCCTATCTGCTACTGGGCCTCCTTCTGGCTAGTAAGGGCTACCAGGGTCCAATCTTCTCCCTGATTATAACTGGGATGCTTCTTTGTCTTCCCACCCATGTGACTTCCAGGCATCGCACCTGCTGTGCTGGGCCCTGCACTACAGCTCTCGTCAGGACCTTGAAGACCAAGTGCGATGCCATAACCTCCCATTTTTTGTCGGACTCTACTATCAGTAGAGACATTGGTGCAGTGGCTGACTGAAGTTTTTGTAAATACTGGGGCTTGTTGAAGGTCAAACCTTGGCAGCATCCTGCAAGAGAACTGAGGCATTCCTATAGAAGTGGAAACACACTGCAGGTGTGAGACACAAACTGGTCCTGACTCTCAGCCCACAAGGAACTGGAGGAAAAGGTCTTGGCCAAGTCAAAAACAGCATGCCAAACTCCAGTGTGGATTGCCCTTCCTTCAGTAACAGTGACAATATCTTGCACAGCAGGTAGAATGTTGACATTGAACCCCTGATAACCCAGGGCTAGTCTCCAGGCTCCAGAGGCCTTCTGATAGTCACATGGGGCCATCACATTGTGACAGAGCTGTTGGTAATGTCCTTGTCCGCAGCAGGTCCTCTGTTAATAAAATAATGTCCTTCTCTCCTTCTAACATGCAAGACTTCTTTTGTTGACCCACCCACTGGGGGCTGGTAGCATCTCAGTCTCCCCTCTGTACCTGCAACCGCAGGCTGGCTAATTCTTATGGGATGGGGGTTTGTCTAGCTCGTGGTTCTGCAGGCTGGGAAATCCAAGAATGGGTCTGGCTGCCAGTGAGGACTGTCTTGAGACATCACATGATGGGACAGAGCATGTACACCAAAGCCAGCTTGTTTTTACAACAAAGCCACTCCTGTAAGGGTGACAGTAACATTGCTCATGAGAGCAGAACTGGCAACCCACTCATGATGGCAGAGGGATTACGTCTCAACCCAGGAACTTTGGGAGAACGCATTCAAGCTAGAACAGGCTGCACAGGGTGCAGGCAGCAGTAGCTTGAGTTCCTGGCTCTGAGGAGCCCCACCCCGCTCTGTGCCACCAGAAGCCAAAATGCCAACAGAGGCAATGCCCTCAGCAGCAGCCACTATGGTCACCAGCACCCAAGATGGTCTGAAGGACATCCCACAAGCAGATAACCACTTAAGTCACCACATTCACCTTCAAACCTCTCAAAATCACGGGTTCATCATATTCTCTCCACCCCCAAAAGAATACCTGAAACTTTTGTCTTGTGGACTCAACTACCCAATACTCCTCTGAGGTCTGAATTCCCCTGTCTTCCCTGTGTATCTTGACATTGTTTTATCTCTTTCTTTTATGTTGACACACAGACTGGGACCCTATAAGCGTTGGTAGCTCTTCAGTACATTTCAATTCAGGCTGAGTTCTCCAGTAAGGAGGCCAAGAGATGGGCCAGGATATGGACCCAACCCAAATAGCTCTACTCCTAAGTGGGGAGTATACAGGGAAGATTTCTCATCACAATAGCTCCTTCATTTAGCTGGCAGAAACCAACAGCCCGGCTCCAGGTCTTCTCCGTGCCTCTCAGGGCTTTCATCACAAGTGCTAGCGACTCAGCTGGAACATGGAGCTTGGGGTAGAGAAGCAAGCTTTCACATAGGTCATCCTTAGGAGACTTGCAAAGCTCAGTGGCCAGATCTGCCTCAGTTTCTGAGCCAGGGTCTCCTTTGTGGCCTCAAACGTTGCATAGGGTTTCCTGCTAATCTACTTCTTTCTCAACTTCCCACTGCCTTGTTCTTCTATGGCTGGAGAAATAGGAAACTGAATCATCTTGTTCTGGGCCACAAGCCCTGTCTGACTGTGCCTAGCGATTCCTGTAATGGGCACAGTACTGCTTATAAACGATTTTAAAAACTACCTATTCCAGGAAGCTTCCCAGGACTGTCTCCCTCACCCCTTTCTCTTTCTCTAGGCCACCAAAGCCAGATGGGCCACCTTCCCTGCCTAGCTGAGAGCTCCAGCATACACTGCTGATCATGTCGTGTTGATCCAATTCTTAGCAGCCAGTGCTCCCTCACTAGGGTGAAACCCCAAAGGCTGGAGTGGTTCACATTCCCTATGGCATCTCTGGTGGGCCAGAGAAAGCAGACTCACCACACTCTCAACTAGACACAAACAGAAGTAATAGCAGTCAGTCTCCCCCCAGGTGAGAGCAAGACTAATGATGCATTTGCAAGGGAAATCAGAGGTTATCCCACCCACCAACAGCACTCCCATGTTCTCTCTCTCTCTCTCTCTCTCTCTCACAAACAGACACACACACACACACACATCAGCACCACCACCATCACACCACCACCACCAGTGTACATAACTAAGAGACAGAATCAGGGGTGTTCTCTCCTTCTGTGTATTCCCAGGTTATCATTTCTCCCACTGAGCCCCTTGAATGTTCAGTAAAGCATGGAATCTGACTTTATGAGCCCTGAAATCTCTCCCCTCTTTTAGCCCAGCCCACATTTGGACCTACTGCTCACACTAGTATTGTTAGAGGAAATTATAACACGATCACTGTAACATGTCTCATAGCTCTGCGGTTCCCATGCCTGCAAGGCAAGGGAGGGTGCCTCATGCTATGACATGGGCAGGAGCCGGTGTGGCAGATACCCTGTAGCTATGCTGAGGAGGAAGCAGTTGAATCCTGCTTTTCCCCCAGCTAGCCCAGCAGGAAGTCATCTCCACCATCTGTCACTCAGCCTCCTATTACATAGCAGTTCCCGCACATGAACTCTCGGCTGGCTCCCAGCCATTTTCACTAACGTTAGGTAAAAATAAAAACACTGGTAATCAAAGCACTTGTGGGGGCTGGCATGGTAGCATAGTAGGCACCTGCAAGCACTGGCATCCTATATGGGCACTGGCTCATGTTCCAGCTGCTCCACTGCTGATCCAGCTCTTTGCTGATGGCCCAGGAAAGCAGCAGAGGATGGCCTAGAGTCTTGGACCTCTGAAACCACCTGGGAGACCAGGGGAGGCTCCTGGCTCCCAGCTTTGGATCAGCCCAGCTCAGGCTGTTGTAGCTATTTGAAGAGTAAACCAGCAGATAGAAGATCTCTCTCATTCTTTGTCTCTGTATAAAATCTGCCATTTAAGCAAAAACAAATTTTTTTTTAAAGAAAAGTATTTGTGATTAAGGATTGATGTAGTTCCTTTACCGCCCCCCCCACACACACACAAATCTACCTTGTTGGAAGCCAGTGAGTCTGAGTGGCATTTTGTTTATGGTGGAGGTACACAAAGTCAGAATCCATACTTCACTCAACATTCAGGGGGCTCAGTGGGAGAAATGATAACACAGGAATGCAGAAGAGAGAGCACCCCTGATTCTGTCTCTTAGTTATGCACACTGGTGGTGGTGGTGGTGGTGGTGGTGGTTATGATCGTAGTGGTGGTAGTGGTGGCTGTGGTTGTGGTGGTAATCAACTCTGCCCCCTGAGGTCCTGGGGAATGGGCCTCCTCCTTCTCTCTCTCTCCCCATCTGGGGCAGGAAGCACATTTGATTTCTCCAAAGCACTCCCACCACTACCACCAACAGAGACTCAGTCTCCCTCTGCAGCTCTCACTCCTTGGGTCTGAGGCACCACGATCATCCCGAGAGAACTGAGGGGTACTTGCAGGTCACACAGAGCCTCCATGCCCTGTGCAGGGCAGAGGAACCCTGCCAGCCTCATCTCCTGCACACAGGGCACCCTCCACTCCTCTGAGCAGGCCAGTTGTGAAGGAGCGTGGGCAGTGGGATGGGAACTGACTTAGCCCTTGGCACCATGGTTCCCACCAAGGGTCCACCCTCCACCCAAACCACATCAGAAACACCCCAGCTTTTCGTGCTGCAACCGCACCACTGGGATAGGTATCCTAACCTGTCTGAGTTCTTTGGGGCCTTTGGAGATCTGAAAGTCATGGCGGAGTGTTCTTATGTGCCTCCACTCAAAGTGATACCCTCAATTTCCATTGCAGAGATGGCCAGAGAGGCCATGTGAAGAACCCTTGGTGTGCGTGTGTGTGTGTGTGTGTTTTCATGTGAAGAACCCTTGTATCATGATCCCGGTGACAACTACCTACCCCTTTCCCCATCGCTAATGCCATTGCCCCAGCACCTACATTGAAACACCAGAAAATTTCCCAAGATGCAGCAGGGAAACCAATGTGTTTATGTGTGCGTGCACACATGCATGCTTGCGCACATCGGGGGGGAGGGGTTGCTACTATTGCAGTGGGAGAGGGGACCTGTCCATATTCTGGCTCTCCTAGTCCACCAAGCCCTTGGGAAACACCAGGGATGCAACAATTTCAATCTATTGCAGAATTGCAGAGAATTCACACCTCATCAGAGCATAGGATCCCACAGCGGAGCATTTAAGAAGCCTGTTCTTTGAATTGAGTCTTGTTCATGCATGGGCTTATTTGCACAGCACTTTATTATTTAATTGAATTGAGAAGTTGGGGTGGAGTGGAAGGCAAAGCTTTCAAAATTCCTGAAAACAAACTATGGACCTGGGAACATGGGTTATACTGGAGTTACTGACTGTAGAACTCTAAGCTCAAAGCATCATCATTTACTGTGCTACTATACTGGCGCCCTCACCTCTCTCCTCTCTCTGTCTCTACACACACACACACACACACACACACATCCTATCTTCCTACCTTCCCAAGAGCCACATCTAAGATTGTTAGCTAGAAACTAAAATTTGACTTGGAAATGTGACTAGCTCTCCTTACACTATCCTGTTCCCAAATCAGTCATTTGTGAACACCTACTATAATAGTCAGCTCTAGTGAGAAATGGATTTCTTTGTTTATTTCAGAATCCTTAAGTCCTAGAACATGTGACTCAGGATCACAGACCTGGAAGAAACGCACGTAGGGAGTGGGATGAGCCCAGGGAGGGAACAGGGTGAGCAGTGACACACGGAAAGCCTGTAAGAGCTGGCTGGAGACGAACCCCAGTGTCTCTTTGTCCTTCGCATTTCTCAAGCTCCCCTCTGCATCCTAGAGGAAAACAAATGACTAGGAGAGGTCTGAGGTATCAATCACTTTATTGTCCCGCAGGTACAAGTCCCTGGGCCTACCCCGGGCCCAGCAGCTTCTGCTAGTCTTTGTGGCTGTCCTCATGGGCTATCACACCTATCTTCACGACCAATATGAGGAACTCCTGGAAGTTGATGGCATTGTCACTGTTGACATCCAACTCTCTGAACCAAGTGTCGGCATCCTTTTTCTGTTAAGATGGAGAAAGAGGGATCTTAGAGACAGCCGGAGGCTGGTTGTGGACAGGGCAGCATCGTAGGCAAGCAGGAAGCCCACCCATACCCGGCCCCTCCTCACCTTCACATACTGAGGACACTCAGTAGCTAAGAGCTTCCTCAGATCATCCCTGTAGAGGGCATGGTAATTCCCTTTCTCCAGGGAGTACTTGTGGTAGACAGAAATGATTGAGTTCAAGGAATTTTCCAGATCGGTCGGCATGGTGCCCAAGGATTTTTCCCCACCTGAGAGAAAGAGAGCCACATGAGGAGCTCAGGCTGGAAGTGCAGCACCTGTACATGTACAACCAAGACTAGAAAGACACCCAGAGAGTCCATAGCCCAGGAAATGCCTTTGTTCTAGACTGTGCTATCCAAATAACTAAACCCACAGAGGTTGTGGCTCCAAGGAATACAGAAGGGAGATACAGCTACAGATGAGGGAGGCAATTTTGACCACACAGGCACATACAGCTCTCCCTACAACCCCACCCTCTGCCCAAGAGGGGCCCAGCTTTGGAAACAAGGTGCCCTCCCCTTCTGGAAAATGCCAGAAAATTCATTATCCTTGTCTTCCTCCTCTGCCAGGAGCACTGGACCTCGGCTCCAGACTCCTTGAGCTTTCTCCCTCTCTCTCTCTCTCTCTCTCTCTCTCTCTCTCTCTCTCTGAGAAGGCTGCTCAATCCCCCCAAGCCTCCCCTCAGGAAGCCCAAAGTGTGGCCCAGACTCCATCAGCTCTGCTTACCAGGTATCCCCAAAACAGAGTTGATGAAAGGCATGTAGGTCTGAGTGTCACCTCCTTTTTATAGCGTTGAGGCTTGGTTAGTTGCCTACAGCCTCGGGCCACTCAGACACAGTTCTCCCTTCCAGCATTGCTACAGCCTCTGGTTTCCCAACTAGGTGAATTTGGCAATCACTGCACAGAATGTAAATTTCTGATGGGGTGTGGGGTGCAAGGAGGAAGGCTTTGCCGGGCAGTAGTGCGCGGGGCAGGAACCTGGAGGAAGCCAAGCTGAACACTCCTTTTCTGGGCTCGCGGCCTTCCCTCCCTGGTGTTGCCAGTTTCCTACTCCTAACATCCCTCCACTTCTGCTCTTGCTTGGCCTGTGCCTTACTGGCCTCTCTGGCCATCTCTGCAATGGAAATTGAGGGTATCACTTTGAGTGGAGGCACATAAGAACACTCCGCCATGACTTTCAGATCTCCAAAGGCCCCAAAGAACTCAGACAGGTTAGGATACCTATCCCAGTGGTGCGGTTGCAGCACGAAAAGCTGGGGTGTTTCTGATGTGGTTTGGGTGGAGGGTGGACCCTTGGTGGGAACCATGGTGCCAAGGGCTAAGTCAGTTCCCATCCCACTGCCCACACTCCTTCACAACTGGTCTGCTCAGAGGAGTGGAGGGTGCCCTGTGTGCAGGAGATGAGGCTGGCAGGGTTCCTCTGCCCTGCACAGGGCATGGAGGCTCTGTGTGACCTGCAAGTACCCCTCAGTTCTCTCGGGATGATCGTGGTGCCTCAGACCCAAGGAGTGAGCACTGCAGAGGGAGACTGAGTCTCTGTTGGTGGTAGTGGTGGGAGTGCTTTGGAGAAACCAAATGTGCTTCCTGCCCCAGATGGGGAGAGAGAGAGAGAAGGAGGAGGCCCATTCCCCAGGACCTCAGAGGGGCAAAACCATCTCCCCACCATGAACAAAATGCCACTCAGCCTCACTGGCTTCTGACACTGTAACTGATTTCTCCCATTACAAAGGACCATTGTTATGTCATGACAGCCTCAAAACAGAAGGAAGGCAAGCAAGGAATGAAACTTGTCCTGTCAACAGACAAGGGCACAAAGACCAAGAATGTTCTAGAAACAATTTGCCCAGAGTTTCCCAAGTTTTCCAAGATGGATGTGTTGGATCCAGATAGGATCCAAGAACATTTGGACCTGGAGCATGACCTTACAAGAACATGACTCCTCCAGGCAGTCCCCTCTTCCTGCCTTTCTTCCTGCTTTCGGCAGGTACTTATGTCACCTCACTCCTGCCTGACACATTGAAGAGTGATCTCCCATTCACCAGTTCATGCCTCCAAATGGCCACAACAGACAGTGCTGGGCCAGACTATAATGCTGGGAACTAGGAACGCCATTGGGGTCTTCCATGTGGGTGGCCGAGACTCAAGCAGTTAAGCTGCTATCTGCTGCCTTCTCAGGCTCATTAGTAGAGAGCTGGATCAGAGGTAAAGCTGGGATTCAAACCAGGCAGTTCTTCAAAGGAGTGCTTCTGGGTCTTTCCTCTCTTGGAGCCCCCGTTCCTGATACTACAACAGAAAGCTTCTGTCTTTCGTATCTTTAATAAAGCTTGCTCCGCTCACACTTGTCTAACATTTCCATCTGCGGGTTTTGCTGTTTTCTGCAGCTGATCTGGACACAACACACTGGGCACCCAGAGAGCAGAAAGTTCATCCCCACTTCAATTTCTAAGCTGAGCCCACAGAGGTGTTGATAGTGTTGACTGGTGTCACTGCTGGTGATCATGAGTCTGCCTCACCTGGGGTGTGTACACGACCAATTGCTTTCCTTGCGCTTTAATTTGGTTGGTCTACCACTGAGAACTCATCTTCAACTTCAGCTCATCTCCCCCATCATAATGAGTTACCTCTTTGTAAACTGCTAATTTCTCTGGGGCTTTGTCCGCATAGATTTTCATAAAGCATCGGTGTTTTGTTAAAGGATTTGTTTATTCGGGCCCGGCGGCGTGGCCTAGCGGCTAAAGTCCTCGCCTTGAACGCACCAGAATCCCATATGCGCACCAGTTCTAATCCTGGAAGCTCCACTTCCCATCCAGCTCCCTGCTTGTGGCCTGGGAAAGCAGTCGAGGACAGCCCAAAGCCTTGGGACCCTGCACCCTCGTGGGAGACTCGGAAGAGGTTCTTGGTTCCTGGCTTCAGGTCGGCGCACACCGGCCGTTGCAGTCACTTGGGGAGTGAATTATCGGACGGAAGATCTTCCTCTCTGTCTTTACTCCTCTCTGTATATCTGACTTTGTAATAAAAATAAATAAATCTAAAAAAAAAAAGGATTTATTTATTTGAGAGGTGGATTTTTACAGAGAGAGCTCTTCCATCTTCACCTGAATCTCCTGCATGGTGTCCTCCACTGCTTTCCCAGACACACTCGCAGGGAGTTGGATCAGAAGTGAAGCATCCAGGACCCAACCTGGTACCCAGGTAGGATGCCAGCATCCTAGGTAGAGGCTTAACCCACAGCACTAACCCCAAAGCACCCTTCTTCCACCCAGTGTCACCATAAAGATGGAATGTTTATTCTTGCTTGATCCATGGTTAGCAGAATTCATGCTACTCTGATAGGGGCTCTTTCCAAACTGATGTTTTCTTAAAATATTTTCAATTTGTTCTTTTATTGGAAAGTCAGAATTACACAGAGAAGGAGATTACAGAGAGAAAGATATTCTATCTACTAGTTCACTCCCCAAGCAGCCACAAAAGCTGGAACTGAACGGATCTGAAGCCAGCAGCCGGGAGCTTCTTCCGGATTTCTCTCTTGAGTGCAGGTCCCAAGGCTTAGGGTAATTCTTTACTGCTTTTCCAGGCCACAAGCAGGGAGCTGGATAGGAAGTGGAGCAACTAGGACATGATCGAGCGCCCATACAGAGTCCCAGTGCATGCAAAGCAAGAATGTTAGCCGCTAGGCCACCATGCCAGACCCCAAACTCATGCATTACATTTCTTTGAGCCTTCAACCAAATCTTTTTTGGATAGGTGGTTATCTTTATGTGAACCATTTTTGATGGACAATGATTTTGAAATCCATGCAGCTTTCCGTAAAGGGCATTTCCCAAGAGTGTTTGAATAACATTTGTATTGTGACGTATCTTTTTATCACCTTTTCTTCAAAAGAGCCTCTTTAGAAAACATGGGATTGTGTTCACACCCTAGGGCCTGGCACCTAATAGGTGCTCAATTAGTATCTTCTGAGTGAATCAATGAATGCAAACTTGAACTTTTAGCCTTTTCCTCATCTAGTTCAGAAATTCCCTTCATCACTTCCAGGCACATGAAGTCATTTTTTAAGAAGGCAGGGCAAAAACTCATCAATCAAATGCAGTCTAACTTCCTTGACAAGAAGTGAATCATCCTCTAGTCAGGAAAATGGAATTGTTTCTGAAATAGGACTGGTTTTAATCCGACTCCCAGCCCTTCCTTCATCTCTCATTCAGCAGGCACTGCCCACTGGAACAGCACCTGACCCCAAAGCCATGCATCACATTTTGGGAGTGTCTGTGCAGCCACTGACTACTCCAATACTCCCAGCGCCTTGCAAAACAATCACCACAGGTACAATTATCCCTGTATGACATGTAGGGAGACTGAGGCACAGGGAGTCACCCCAGGGCCTTCTCCAGCGAGGAAGACCACGGAGCATCATGAGTGATATCTTCCTTCCAGCATCATGTGAGACCAGGAAACATCATCCCCAAGAGCCCCCGCCTGGACAGAGCCTTGGGGGGCCCCAGCACAGGTGGAGAAGCACATCAGAGCAAAGGTAGCAATCAGCCTGACGGACATTGGGCAACACGAGGGGGAACAGAACATAGGCAAGCTTACAGGAAGGGACTGAGTGTCCCAACAGAGGTGAGCTGACCCATCCCCAAGGCTGAGGAAATGAGGACAGGGTAGCAAGACTGGTGGAGAAATCCCACAAGAAGGGGCTGAAGCAAGACAAGGCGGACTCAACCTGGGCACCCCGGATCCGTCCTTAGGGCCTGTGCATCCCAACAGTCCTCAGGGGAGACCTACAGAAATGCTCCTCCCCGGGGACCTAGAGAAAGAGGGGCCTCTAGATGTGACTGGGAAGCCCAGTGGGGAAAGCATGGATCCAGGCAGGGGAGCCCAATTCCCTGTGTTTGTTCCTCCAACAGGCTCGGAGAGTCTTCCTACAGTGACCAATGGGCACGATTGTGTCATTCTTTCATAGCTCATCAGTTCTAACACAAAACATCAGACAGTGGTTCCCACACCCGTGCTCCCAAAACACGGCCTGCCAAGGTGGGCTCTGGCAGTGCCTGAGAACAGGTGCATGTTGGATGGCTGGGCTCCCACAGGGATGGAGAGGGAGGGCCAGGCACTACAGGATGGGCAAGTCATGAGCCGCTCTGAGTCAGAAGTGGCATTGGCATCCATCACCGTACTTTATTAATGAAGAGCAGACCCAGCCCTTCTCTCCTCCAGGAAGCACTCCCTGGTTGGTCAGCTCCCAGGTTCCACTCAACACTCTTTCCAGGGACAGGTGTCTGTCAGTGTCCATCTCTCCGCCAAGCTGGATGGTCAGCTTCACCCTGTCTCGGTCTCTGACTCAGAGCTCAGCACACCATCTCCCCTGGCAGGCTGGATCCCCGCCCTAGCACCTGCGTGGCCAGCCAGCTACCAGCACCATCATACCCTAGTCTTCAAGACCTGAAGCTCCAGCCTGGTGTTGCACCCGTCCTGCCTCTATCGACACCCTCTCTCCTGAGTCTGCTCCCTGCTCGCCATCCCTGCATGCAACCACAGTCCTCACGACCCCTGCCCTACCAGAGCCTGGGCCTCCCAGCGGGTCTCCAGCCTCTGCTCTGGCTCATGAGCAGCCCTATTTGCATCTGAGAACAAAGTAGGGCACACAAGCATATGTACACATGTATGCACACATACTCACACAAACACACACACACACACACACACTGCTGGAACAGCCATGCAGGATTTCATGTCATTTTTAAATTTCTGAAGTTCATTTCTTTTAAAGTTAGTTTTTTAATAAAATTTTAAAGTTTATTTAAAATTTCATTTTTAAAATTCTAACACTCAGCTTTTAAGAACATCCAGACCCTAGTCCCGGCCCATCCATCAAACTGATTTCATTCTCTTCTTTCCATGGACAGCAAACTTTCCACTGCCCCTGGTTCCCTCTGCTGAAATACAGGCCCTTCCCATGCCAGCCCTGCCCAGCCAAGCTCACCCATCTTGGGGAGCAGCTTTGCTTGCACTCTCCTCCAGAATAGGGGCACGTCTGGAAATGGAGCCTAGGCCCACATCCAGCTCCTCCCTGTCGCTGTGGCTCCCAGCCTATTAGGTGTCAGGATGAGTGAGGATGCAGCAACCACTGGGAGGCTTCCTAGACTGAAAACCTAAGGCAGGGCCTGTGCCTCCCATTCCTGGAACCGAGGACTGTATCCCTGCTGTCAGGGACTTCCCACCCAAAATCGTTTCCCCGGGTTGGGATACCAAACCTTCCCTGTCTGAATTCTTAGGCGTAACCCAAAACCATGAGCTGCTTGATACCCAGAAATATTTATGAAATTGCATTATTTTCTTTCCCACAGCTGTCCCTTCCACAGACACGTACATGGATAGACACACTCAAGCAAAGACACACACTGCAGGGTTCTCTGTTTCCGGGTCCCATGTACTCTAGAGGCAGGTCACGATGGCCACAAGGTACCCTGGCCACAAGTCCAGGAGCCGCCTTCCCTCCTTCTAATAGAGGTTGTGCTGGGCACAGTGGTGGGCACACAGCTGCCGGTGGTACTGCAGGTGGTAGTCCTTCACCAGCTTGCCCAAGACATACAGGAACTCCTCAAAGCAGATCTGGTCGTCTTTGTTCTTGTCTGCAGCCCGGAACAGCTCCGCGATGTAGTAGGGCTCCTTCCGGCCCTGCAAAAGGGGCAGAGCGTCAGTCATGGGCCAGGCAGGCAGCCCACCAACAGGGCCTCCAGCACAGCCCTACTTGGAAGGAACGCACAGGAAACCGCAGCTCAGGCACATGGTCCACAACTAAGACACCACACACTGTATGCACAGGTTGAGGTGTGTGAGTACGTCTCGGGTGGAAGGGGCCAGGAGGCAGGGAGGACAGAAGAACAAACAGGTGTGGGTTAGGCCAGAGACACAAGGATTCCAACGGAGCCAGGGAGGGAGTTTCAGGAGAAAGGGAGGGCAGGAAATACACCTGGGCTGGGACAGGTGCTGCTTCCTGCATCTGTTCCCATTTTTTTCCCTCTCCTTGCCTCCACCAGAGAGCCCCACAGCCCCCGCTCCTCTACCCAACACCCTCACACTCATGTCCAATCCCAACCCCAGCCTCCACCCGGAGCCCTAACCCTCTTGGTCCCCACTGCAGCCCAGACCCTGCGCACCAAGGCCTCCATGAAGCGAGGCACGTTGTCCATGAGCAGGTCCTTCAGCTCCTCTAGGGACAAGGTCTCCACGTCGCCCTCCCGAGCTGCATACTGGTGGTAGCAGTGGATGATCTGGAAGAGGGATTCCTCCATGGGGGTGTCAGGCATGGCAGCTGGGTCCCAGCCTGGGCTGGGGTCGGGGGCAGATCTGGGGGTGCAGGGATGGAGAATCTGGGAGAAGAAATAACACCTCATCTGGGCTATGCCACAGCAGGAAGGACACTCACCCAAGAAACTTCTGCCCTCCTGCTCCTTCTGCCAGGCCCTCCCTGTGCTCTGTGTGACCCCCTTACAAACTTAACCCAGAATCTTCATGCCATAGAGCTTCAAGTCATGGCTCTGTCACTGCACAATGGCAGGGCTTTCTGGGCACAGGAGCTGAGTCCATCTGCCCACCATCCCCCCTCACTCCTCCTTGGGTAAGGAGAGGACTGAAGTCAACAGGGCGGAGAAGGTGAAGACTCCAGCTGGGTGTTGGGGCAGCGTTCAAACACTCTGATTCCATGTCAGAGTGCCTGGGTTTGAGCCCCGGCTCCACCTCTGATTCCAACCTTCTGCTAACATACATTCTGGCAGGCAGCAAGTGATGGATCAGCTCCCTGGGTCCTGCCAGCCCCGTGAGAGATGCAGATTGGGTCCCCAGCACCTGGCTTTGGCTTCGTGCAGCCCTAGCTGTTACAGGAAATTTAGAGAGTAAATCAGCAGGTGGAAGATCTCTCTTTCTCCCCCTTAGTGTATATGTGTGTGTGTGTGTGTGTGTTTGCCTTTCAAATAAATCTAAATTTTTAACAGACTCTTCGAGGCATGGCAATCTTTGTGTTATTCCCCCAAGGGAATACGTTTCAGTCCTTGCAAAAGCAGAATCAGACTGATGCTACCACAAGCAGAAGGCTGAAGTCACTGTACTACCCAGAACCCTCCACCTGCTCTCCCTGTTGTGGGCTGCATGTTCTTCCTCAGCTGATGCGACAGACAACACAGGGATCCCTGCCTTGACTTCCTACCACCCCTTGCTGAGCAGACCTCTCCAGAAGGAACAGACGTGCCCCTAGCACTGCTCCAGCCCTACAACCCCGTGGGCTTCCCAGAAGCTCTGATGCCTGTGACTTGCCACCCCCCACTTCCTGCCACAGCAAGGCCTCTGTTCTCAGGGGGCATGGTGGTCCTGTCTGCTTGGTTATCCTCCCTGGGTTCTGGGAGATGAGAGAGTGACAACTGCTGTGCCCACCGGTGATGGAGCTGACCTGACCCCCGGCAGGAAGCCAAATACCCTTTATTCCATTTCATCTTCCCTATGATCTTAGGAGGTAGGCAACATGAGCCCCATTTCCTGGAAGTCAAAGGGAAATGAACCCCAGAGAGGTGAAGTCATCCTCCAAGGTCACACAACTGACCCACTGGACTGAGTCCCATGTCTTAGGAGAATCAGGTCAAAGTCAGGCTTTAAGTTTAGGGCGCTAAACCCCTTTGGGGCCACAGTTGTGCTCTTATGACACTCACCCATACTACACCCACTCTCCTCAACAGGTGAGCTACATACCTGCTCTCTAGAATCCAGCCCACATGCCTCCAGAATCCTCTTGCACAAAGCTCTGACCTGCTGCTATCGAGGCAGAGATGTTCCGAATCCACAGTCCCCGGTGCGTCTCCAGCGTCAGGACAGAAAGCAGCAGCTTCAGCAGGGAACCCGCCAGCAAGCCTCACACCTGCCGCTCCTCCTGTGTCCAGCTGTGGCGGCCAGTGCTGTGACTCTTCACAGCCACACCATCGAAGGAACTTTGACTGCATTCCTGAGATGACATCACGACGCTTACTAAGATCAACTCAGCCAGCTTCAAGGACCCACCTCCCCTGGGGGCCAGGTCAGAAGCATCCAGAAATCACAAAGTCCTCCATACCTGTCTCTCTCCTCAGAACTCACAATCTGGGCTCCAGGGGAGGGTGGGGTCAGATACACACTTAAATACATCTTCCTTGCCTGTCCTCCTACAATTAGTGAACCCCCAGACTTCACGGCCTCGGAACACAATCATGCGTTCAACATGTATTTCTCGAGTAGCCATAGGGTGCCAGACCCTCTGAGAGGCAATATGAGTAAGATTTCAGGCCACCTCACTGGGTGGGGATGAGTCTCCCATTGTCCCCAGGCACCATGAATACAGCCAAGTGGCATGAATAGGGCAATCCAGGCCCCCCAGGAGGGAACACCTTCGACCTGGAGAGTAGAGGAAGACTTTGCTAGGGAGGCAATAGTTGAGTTAGGAATGCAGGGGAAGTTAAGAACTACATGGAGGAGTGACGGCAGGTGCTCCAGAACAAGGAAGCTGCAGGGGCAGACTTGGGGTTGGGGAAGAGCCAGAGCCTGCTCGGGAGATGGAGCTCACAGTGCGTGCCTTGGGCAGTCAGCAGCAGCATGGCTAGTGAGGCAACATAGCCCTGTGCACTAAGCTGCATCTGCAGCGTTATCCTGTGCACAGGAAAAGGCCCATGGAGGACTTTTGGATAACTTGGGTGATGGGTGGAAGACAAATGCAATAGAATCAGCTCTGTTCAACTGACCCTACTGAGCAAGACCGGAACTAGAGAAGTGGCCTCCTTGCAGCTACCCTGGGATCCTGAGTAACAGGTCCCTCCCCTACCTCAAACCTTCTCTCTCACAGGGCCCTTTCCACCTCTCTCATCTCACCCCACACAGCTGTCCTGACAGGGACCTGAGAACATCCTTGTCTGTCCTGCAATTAATGAATTCCACAAGTCGATGAGAGCATCTGCCAGAAGAGGGCAGCAAAGGACAGATAACTGAACCAGAGGCTACTCCCGCACCTCTGCAAAGTTGCCCAGCAAACAACAGGTGGATTCTTGAGTCAACACCCTTTCCGGTTGCTTCACCCATCCATCATAATGATTTCCTCAGCAAACCAGGGGCCCCTCATTGTGCTGTTATGTTTCTAAGCCAGAAATAAGACTTAATTTCTTAAAAACAAGATCATTGGGCAGTGTCACAGAGAAATTTTTTGCATGCCTTTCCTGCATCCATTTCCCTGGAAATATATCCCAAGGAATGAGTTAAACAGATGTCCAAAGCAACATGAAAGCAAATGTCCACCATTGCAATATCTATAGCCAAATTAACTAACCAATTAACAAATGTGATCTCTCCACCCTTGGAAAAACAGTTGAGGAATGATTTGTCCGAAGTCTATCTGCCCTTCTCCTCTCCCCATCTTCGGTCCAAACCAGGATACTGTGCCATTCCAGGGATGGCCCCTTCTATACCTGTGCTGCAGTGGCCCATTTTGCTTTATGTCACGCCACAAACCAACTCTGCCAAGCTCCATCACTGCCAGTCTGAATCTTGAGGAATATACAGTGATCATGTATTACCATGGATCAGAATTGGTCTTATTAGTTTGTTACTGCTAGAGACTCAGTTTAGGCTAGTCTGCTACCAGTAGAAACCCAGGTTAGGCTGCCACTTGCACTAAGGATATCCCATATCAAGGGGCTAGTTCACAACCTGACTGCTCATCCTTCTCTTACGGAACAAGAAATCTCCTCCCAAGGGAATGTGTCTGATAGTCCTGAGACTGGCTCACATTTGCAATGCATCCTGTACTCGTGTCCATTGCTCAAGCAATGGTGCGAGGGTATCATGCAGGGATAACTGGCGTCCACACACTCACAGGAGGACCTACGGAGCAGAGGAGGACTGATATAAAGCGAGAAGGAAGCCAGCACAGCCATAGCCCAGAACTCCAGACTGAGAAAATGCTATCCATATTAGCTTATTTTTCAACTAATCACTAATATAGGGTGGGGACTTATATCATGTTATCAAGAAAGTCACTCCAGAACAAGGCCTCAAGGAAACAATATTAATCAGAAGTGGGCTTTGGTTCTATAACACACTAGAGCAGAAACTAACTTAAGAGCAGTTGGTATAAATCTTGAAAAGGGGAGAAGGGGCAGTGCAATGGCTCAATTGGCTAATCCTCCCACTGAAAGTGTCAGGATCTTATATGGACACTGGTTTGTATCCCAGCTGTTCCACCTCCCATTTAGCTCCCTGCTTGTGGCCTGGGAAAGCAGCTGAGTATGGCCCAAAGCCTTGGGATCCTGAAAATGCATGGGAGGCACGGATAAAGCTCTTGGCTCCTAGCTCCTGGCTCCTGGCTCCTGGCTCCTGGCTCCTGGTTTTGGATGGGCTGAGTTCCAGCCACTGTGAACATTTTAGGAGTGAACCAGCAGATGGACAATTCTGTCTCTCCTTCTCTCTGTAAATCTACCTTTCCAATAAAAATAAATAAATGTTTAAAGGGGGGAAGTGGTTGATAGTTACTATGCAGTGTGCTCATATTAAGGAGAAAGACTCATGGAGAAACCTATGCTCTCACAGGAAAGCCAGTAGGAGATTCTAGAAACCCAGTGTCACGAGACTCCAGTGACTGGCCCATGGCAGAGTCGTGCTGTCCCTGGTCCTGAATTCACTGTGGCCTCACTCCACCCACTCCTGCCTGCCTTTGATCTCGTGGGACTCACATTGCTTTAATCTTCTCTGCTGGGACTCTCAGAGTCCTTAAGGGAGTGGACTCAACTTTCTAGGCAAGGAAGGGGGGCAAAGGGGACAATGAGAAGAAAAACATGAGCACGCAGTGTCTGCTAAACATCCAGAGTAGCATTCTAAGACAGTATCCTCACACGTGGCCCCTATGAGTGTTTGACACAATCTCATAGGTGTTCTTGCCCAGGGAATGGACTGATTACAGAAAGTACACAATTTTTATTCTTTTATATTTATTTGAGAGACAGAAAACTACTACCCTCTGATTCGGTCGACAAATGCCTGCAACAGCCAAGGCTAAGGCAGAGCCAAACCAGGCGCCAGTCTCATGATCAGGTTGCCCACGCAGGTGGAAGGGACCCAGGCTCTTGAGCCATCACTGCTGCCTCCCACCACCTGCAATGGCGGGAAAGTGGAGGCAAACCCAATCCTCCAATGAGGAGGCCGCAGTTGTCTCAATCACTAACCCAAATGTCCAGCCCTGGGAAGCAGATACCCAGCTAGGTGAAAGATAATATCTCATTGTTGTTCCATTGCTCAAGGGTTCTGACAACACCGTTGAAGCTGCAGCAATCTCCTTTCTTTTGCTTCAGTATCACTGGACACAGTAATGCTTTTTTCACAAAGAGCATGATTTATTTCCCACTATCCTCAATTTAATAGTAAATTTCTACATTTCTAATTAAGGTGTTGCCTTTTTAGATTCATTTTTTTCCATGTAAAGGTTTTTAATAAAAATTTATTCTTTGGCACTTTAAAAAGTGTTCGGAGTATGTAGAGTTCTTTTTATTTTTTCCTAATTAGAGAGTATTATTGTTGGTTTGCACAAGTATTTGGTCAGTTGCTTGCTTGTATCATTCTACTTGCATTTCGGATCTTTCTTGTAGGGTAAATTTTCCATTTTTCCCACAGTACTTGCTTTTGATTTTTTAAAATTTCTTATTGATTTCATTTTTCTTATTAGGAAAGCTGATAAAAATAAAAGCAAGGAGCTGGCATTGTGGCATAGTGAGTTGAGCTACCACCTACAATACCAGCATCATGTATGGGCACCGGTTTGAATCCCAGTGCTCTACTTCCAATCCAGCTTCTAGTTAATACACTTGGGAGAGTGATGAAGGATGCTCCAGGTACTTGGACCTCTTCTCCCGTATGGGAGACCCAGAAGCTTCTAGCTTTAGCCTGGCCCAGCCGTGGCCGTTGCAACCATTTGGGGCATGAACCAGTGGATGAGTGAACTCTTTTTCTTTCCTCTGTCTTTCCCTCTCTTTCTTTGTAACTGCTACTGTCAAACAAATAAAATAAAGCTTTTTGATGAACAGAAAAATAATAGCAAACAAGCTGAAAGAGAGTCTTGAAACCAGAAATAAATTATTCAAACTCTTTACACTGGTAAGGAGGAGAATGGAAATACTAACCACTCTATACTAGATGAAGGCAAACACGTGTGTGTGTGTGTGTGTGTGTGTGTGTGTGTGTGTGTGTGTGTGTGTGTGTGTGTGTGTGTAGAACAGAATTAAAGACAACCAAGGGATAATCAAGACTCCTCTGTGTGGCCAACATGCATAGCCAAGGGGAAAGGGAAGTATCACCAACAACCAGAGCAATGAGAACAACAGTTTATTGGCCTCCAAGGACAGCTTTGGGCTTGGAGCGGCTGAGTCCTTTCTGACCCTCAGTAGAGGGTTTCTGGCCACGGGACGGATTGTGTGCATCTACAGCAATAGCAGCAACACCAGAGAGAAACTCAGGGAAACCGACGTCCCGGCTGGGATCCATGTCCTCCTTCTGAAAGAACTATAAGCAGTCTGCACTCTTCTGTTCCTACAGAGAAAAAATTTCAAACAAAAGAAAATGAGATTATAACGTAGGCTTGGACTAGGAGAGGAAGGAGGGGATGGCAGAGGCCGAAGGGGACAAGGTAGCCGTGAGGGTGGAGGTGGCTGTGGCAGACTGAGGTGGAGGCTCTGACACTGCACTTGCCATTGGTGGTCTCTGGCTCTGGCGAGAGCGTACACAAGAGATCCAGAAGCCTTGAGTTGTGCCTGAGCCCTGCCTCCTGGCCTGCTGCCCCTTGAACTCTCATCTGAATCCCAGACCCACTCGTCATCATCACCTCCAGCCCCGAGCCCCACTCCCTTTGGCTCTCACTCAGTCTTACCTGTTGAATTTATGTGAGCCAATGAGCCCAATGAATGATGACATCAGATAGGACCGTCAGTGAAAAACAGACACCTTAGAATTTTAGGGCCTCCTCATTTTCTGCCACAGGCAGTTTGTAAAAAATAACAATGAGACTTGACACAGAAGAGCAAGACAGACAGTGTCTAGAATCTGGAGTTCACAAACTACTAGTGCTGGAGACCGAGGTCAAACTCTACAGGCAAACTCTGCAGTCTGTGAGTGGGCAGAAGTCCCAAACCAAGGTCAAGGCCTGTGGGTGAGGATTCGCAGCTGGGCAGTGGTCCAAGACCACAGGACTGTGTGTTTTAAGATGTCCTTGAGACAGCATGTACTGCCTTCTATACTGGGATAACATTGTTGCTTCCTGATTGTCAAGCACTGATTGGTTAGCATGAATATGGGACATAGCTATCCATGTTTGTGCCACATCAAATCCTGTCATTTGATTCACAAAGCAATTCAATATAAGATTGAGGCAGCAAACCTTCTAGGTCAACCTCCTTCCTCAGCGAAGGGAGCTTCCCTCTGGCTGCCCATTTTCATAGTCTTTGTCTTGTTTCTGTCTTATTTTCTCAGTTGCATGTTGCCTCCCTCTCCAACCATGGTCATGCAACACTGGTCACAGTTCTTCCCTTGACATTATGATTTCTAATTGTATTACTTCTGCTCCCAGGAGTACTTCAAGAGAAGCTGCCAGGAGGAGCAGCTCAAAACGAAGAGCCTAACGGGACAAATCCCTGTTACAGACGGAAGAGAGGCTAAGTCACAGACCCTTCCCTGACCCACAGATCACCATCGGCAGCAGCCATCTGACAGCAACCATGAGCATCTGTATCCCTCTTCCATTTCACATCATCCCATAACAACCCTGGGAAACAGGTGCCATGGTTCTCAGTTCATAGCTGAATGGCTAGGGCTCAGTCCACAGGAGTGGGAGTACTTGTGACAGCAGGGCCGTGCAGGCGGCTGGGTCTGCTAACCCCCATTCTGAACTTCATCCACCACTCCCTGGGGAGCGGGCTGTGCAGGAGGCCAGGGACAGTGCAAGCAGCTGAGCAGCCCACACTTGCTGACACCTCTCTGAGAGTGGGAATCCCAGACACCTCAGAGCCATGGTGCTGCTCACTCCTGCCCCACGTCCAGCCGGCCTGGAGCATGTCCCAACTCACACAGGCCGACAGGACGCAGGGGAAGTTCTCCTGCATCATCTTTGACAAGCTGACCTGGTCCACGGCACCTGATTTGAAGCTGTACTTGTGGTAGAGGCCGAGCAAGTCCAACAACATCCTCTCCACTTCAGTTTCGTTTGCCATCTTTGTTTCCCAAAAAGCTACAGGAAGGGAAAATGGTTATCTGGCTCTGGGATCCATGGTGTGGAACCCAGGTAGACTTCAGAGGAGGATATGGACAGGCCTGGGAATGCACAGCTTATGATAGGTTGTGGTCACTGGGAAGAACGGAAGTGGGGAAGGAAGTGGGGTAGCATCTGGCAAACTTAGAGGGAAAGACAGGCAGCTGTCCAGAGCTCTGTGAGTGTAGATATCATGAGACCATCCCATCAAAATAGCACCAAGCAGAAAGTCACAGTGACCCCTCATGTTCTCCGAGCCTCATCTGCTCCAATAGAAAGGACCCAGGCTGTGATCCATGGGTGAGACCTTGCTGACCAACCAGCAACCAACCACCTGCCAAGGATGACAGCCATGGCCCACCTTACGCCTTGTGTTCTCCCAGACCTCTGGACTCGGGTTTGCTCACCATTCCCCTAACAAAGTACCAAAGGAGCCTGTTAATCCCTGCATGTTTGTGTGCCTGCACTTTCAGCCCCCAGAACCTCCACTCACCATTAGCTCAAATATAAGAGGTCCCCAGAGCCTTGTGGGGGGTCGAGGCAAGGTCATGGGATGAAACTGGAGCCCAAAGGACACAAGCTTTTGCAGCTTTCAGTGCTGGTGAATGGCACCCCACTTTCTTCAGCTCTGGATATAGTGGGAGTCCCAGGTACTTGGACCCAGGGAATAGCACAAACTTGCAGTGCTGTCTATGAGCCTCCTATACCTCTGAGTCTTGAAGAGACCCCAGTCCAGAAGCCTAGGGACACCACACACTACATAGTAAGCAGGAGTAAAATGGGGGGATGGCAGAGGCAGCTCTGAAAGCATGGGATTCAGCTCTGGCCTCTGTGACTGGACACACGTTCTCCCCAGTGGTTCTTCTGCAAAGCCCCCTGGGTGTCACTGAGCCATCAAAAGACAGGGCAGAAAGGATGCAGAGTATCTGGCCAAGTCCCTTGAGGCCCCGAAGAGGCCACTGAAGGCTAGAAGGAGGCAAGCAGTGACTCTTCCGGGGTTGCACAGTGAGAGACTGAGCCATGACCAACCCTCAGTCCAGGGGCAGAGCAGGCTAGGTCCTAAGTCAGAGAAGCAAGGTAGCAGCTGGGGACTCACCCGTCTCTGAGTGAGAGGCACAGCAGTGGAGGCCAAAAGAGGAATGTGCATATGAGAAGAGCAATCCCTTTTATGTTGCCTAGGTGCATGAGGGAGCCAGGGCTGGGAGCCTGGGGCTGTTCCCAGGCCCCAACCCCATGCTGTCTGGGGTGGAGACACACCCCAAGATGCTGCCCTGTGACTCAGGGCACCTGCCAGCCCCAGGCCCATGGAGAGTCGCCTTACCTTCCTGATCCAGAGGGGCTAATGGCAGGTGGTGACAGCTGGGAGGGTGAGAGGACAGCTGTACCCCAGGGCACAGACCATGGCGGGTAGGGAGGGTTGCAGGTGGACTCAGAGTCACTGACTGGGTATTCCCTGAGTCATTTGACCAACTGGCACTCATTGCCCATAATATAACAGCAGCTACCATCAAGGACAGGTTGCCACATGCCAGGTGGTGGGCCAAGAGCTCCAAATGTTCCGTTTCATTTAAACTCCAATAAGTGCTGTATGGTCCATCTCATTTTTCCCAATTCACAGAGAATTTAGCCAGATAGTATGCCCTCAGAGTGTACAGCCCTAGTAAACAGCAAAGACAGAATTGGAAACTCACATCCTACTGAGCCAGAACCTAAGCTGTTTTTGGTCAGTCCAAGGCCTTCCCACAGGAGTCCACTGTCCAAAATGGACTCTGGGCCCGGCAGCGTGGCCTAGCGGCTAAAGTCCTCGCCTTGAATGCGCCGGGATCCCATATGGGTACAGGTTCTAATCCCGGCAGCTCCACTTCCCATCCAGCTCCCTGCTTATGGCCTGGGAAGGCAGTCGGGGACGGCCCAATGCATTGGGACACTGCACTCGTGTGGGAGACCCGGAAGAAGTTCCTGGTTCCCGGCATTGGATCGGCACGCACCAGCCCGCTGCAGCTCACTTGGGGAGTGAATCATCGGACGGAAGATCTTCCTCTCTGTCTTTCCTCCTCTCTGTATATCTGACAGTGTAATAAAAATAAATCTTAAAAAAATGGACTCTGTGTGCACAGACATGTGCATGGTGGAGTGACTCAGGTCTGATACCAGTACGGCCTGGGACACTCCGTCCTGGCTGCCCTGCTGGAGTCCAGGCTCAAGGTAGTAGATAGGGGGCTCTGTGTTCTCCAGAGCCACACTCCTGCTGAGACAACACCTGCACATTTCGAAAGGAATACACATCCACTGCAAGCATCTTTCCAGGTCTTCTACAGAAACCCAGAGGCCGACTTGATCTTCCCCTCACAGCTGAAGGAGCAAGGCTCTGAGCGCCGAGTCAGCTTGGTCAAAGCCACAGAGCTGAGGAGGGGCTGAGTCAGGGCCAGGATGCTGCCTCCCAGGAAGCCGCTGACCTGCTGTCTGACCTCGGTGCCCCACGGGGTTCCCAGTGTGCACATGGAGGACCATGCCCTGTGCCCAGCGGAATGGCAGGGGTCAAAGACCTGGCAGCCAACTCACTGGGTTTCTTCCTTACCTGCTCTTGTGCGTTGATCATATCCACTGGAGCGAGGGGACCTGGGGACTCCTCACAGCTGCTTCTTATGCCTCCCCTCTTTGGGCCTAGCTCTGGGACCCTCCACCTTCCCCCTATACCACTACTCCTGCTCCAGGGTGCACAGAGACCCCCAGTAGCCTCCCTAAGACCGTCAAGGCTCCCTAAATGGGCTGAGTGCACACAGTACACACACACACACACACACACACACACACACACAAACATACACACACACTGGGTGAAGCCTCACTGTGCTCCTTGGAAATAGCTCTGCTCCCTGTGTTCAGCCTCCCATCTACTCTTCTCTGTGTCTTTACGCCTTCCTCTGTTAAAAGGGTGGCAGTAATAGTACAAACTCCCTAGACTGTTGTGAGAAATTGAAGGTGGTAATGTAAGCAAAGCGCTGGGGAGAGGCATTGGCAGGAGGTGTCTCCGATGCAAGCTATCTTCAAAAATTTCATGGAGGGGCCCGGCACAGTAGTCCAGTGGCTAAAGTTCTCACCTTACACGCACTGGGATCCCATATGGACACTGCTCTGTGTCCCAGCTGCTCCACTTCCCTTTCAGCCCCCTGCTGTGACCTGAGAATTAAGTTGAAAATAGCCCAAATAGCTCCTTGGGACCCTGCACCCACTTAGGAGACGTGAAAGAAGCTCCTGGCTCCTGGCTTCAGATCGGTTCAGCTCCAACCGTTGAGGCCACTTGGGGAGTGAACCAGTAAATAGAAGATCCTTCTCTCTGTCTCCCCTGCTCTTTGTCTCCCCCTTCTCTTCATATATCTGCCTTTCCAATAAAAATAAATAAATGTTTTTAAATTTTTTTTTCATGGAGGACCACAACCCCTGCCAGTCACATGACTGCCGGGTCTGAGGGCAGGCAGGACTGGTTTGCTGCACCCACCAGTACTCACAACAGCCAGGTTTGGGGAATGCCTAGCAGGCATTCAAGGAATCTCTCTGACAGAGCCACTGCACACACCAGCAGGCATGAAAGCTGGGAGAAAGCTAGGTAAGATGACCTGGTATGCAGGCCCTATGAATCACACTCAACTTCCCTTCTGGCTCCATGCTTATGATCTGGGAAAGCAGTCAAGGATGGTCCAAGTCCTTTGGTTCCTGTACCCATGTGGGAGACCCAGGAGAATTTACTGGATCCTGACATCAGATCGGCTCAGCTCTGGCCGGTGCAGCCTTTTGTGGAATGAACCAGAAGTGGGAAAATCTTTCTGTTTCTTCTTCTCTTTGTAAATCTGTCTTTTCAATAAAAGTGAATAAATCTTTATATATGTATATATATACATATGTGTATATGTGTGTATATATATATACACACTCCAATCAAACAGAAGTCCTCAAATGCCTCTTCAAAGGATGGAAAGAAAGGCAAGTGGCACAATGCTTCATGCCAAGTTGTGTAGAGAGCACCTCGGCCTGCACACTCACAGACATGGACAACCAACAGGCCTCAAATTGCATATAGAGCACAAACCGAGCCCCTCTGAACACAGATGGATATGTCACCTTATATCATCACTCAAGTAACACACCCAGGATCTTGCTCCCCCCTCCCAGGCCCTTGAGGCAGCATCAATGCACCAGTTCCATTCCCCACCACTAGGCATACTCTCCCTCCCTCGCCACAGACACATCTCTCTCACACCCCTTCTCCCCTCCCTGACCCTCTCCATCCCTACCAGAGGCCCACATGGATCTGCAGTCCTCATCCCCTCACTTCTGTAATGATCACTTAGAAATTAACGGCTAATACATACATATATGCATACATAAAGCTCATGGAACAGGTGCTGTAGAAAGTTACACAAGCATCTTGTTTGTTTTCTGCGCCCAGATAGGCATATCATTTTGTCTCAGTTTCCCTGAACTCTGGCAGTTCCTCCCATGTGCTTGCCATGGGTATCCTGCTGGTATAGAGGAAAGTAGCAATGTGCGGCCCACATTATAGTACAGTAAATTAAGCCACTACTTGTGACACCAGCATCCCCTATCGGAGAACCAGCTGCTTTACTTCCAATCCAGCTCCCTGCTAATGTACCTGGGGAGGCAACAGAAGACAGCCCGAGTACCTGGGCCCCTGACACTCCTATAGGAGACCCAGTTGTAGCTCTGGATTCTTGACTCCAACCTGGCCCAGTCCTGGCAGTTGCAGCTATTGGAGGGATGGATTGGCAGACAGATTTTTTTTCTCTATCTATCTCTGCACTCTGCCTTTCAAATAAATTAAACACTTTTTTATTTTTTTAAGATTTATTTATCTTTATTGGAAAGGCAGATATACAGAGGAGGAGAGAGAGAAGAAGATCTTCCATCCAATGGTTCACTCCCCAAGAGGCCGCAACAGCTGGAGCTGAGCCAATCCAGAGCCAGGAGCCAGGAGCTCTTCTGGGTCTCCCACGCAGGTGCAGGTCCCAGGGCTTTGGGCCGTCCTCGACTGCTTTCCCAGGCCACAAGCAGGGAGCTGGATGGAAAGCAGGGCCGCCGGGATTAGAACTGGCAACCATATGGAATCCCAGCGCGTTCAAGGCGAGGACTTTAACCACTACACTATCGTGTTTTTTAATTTAAAAAAAAAAAAGAAAAGCAAAACTAAAGTGGTGTGACAGTTTGCTGCCTATACTGTCTTTCCCACCTCAGGTGGCACACGGGACACCTGGAACATGGCTTCCTCCCACAGCTAAGGCACAGCCTTCCTTGCCTCTCTTGGAAGTCTGGGGTTTTCTGACTCTCTGGAGAGTGCAGCAGCTGGGTGCTACACTAGCTCACAGGGTGTAGAGGGGTAGAGGATTAGTTCCTCCATTGTGTAGCCCGGTGTGGCTCCCTCTAATGGTGAGAACAGCTAAACCCTGGCCTGAGACAACCGCCTCAAGCAGGCCTGAATGTTTGGACAGACAGTAAGGTTCGTTCCAGCCTGATCCAGGCCAAGCTTGGTGGAGCCTGTCATGGGGGACACACTGTGCATCCAGGGAGTGGCAGAAGACAGGATGAATGGCGCAAGCCGGACTCAGGCATCAGTCTGCGAGTTAGAAGTATGCTGAATTTTGGTCTGGGTGACCAAGGATACAACTCTTATCCCGTTCTATAAAGCTCTCCCATCTGATAAAACAGGATAGGAGGGGACTGTTCTGCTCAAGAATGCTAATGAGATTCACCCCAGTGATGCTGGGTAGAGCTAAGTAGATGGTACTATGAGCTATCTAGAGCAGACGGGGTAAACGAAGGCCAGGCCAGGTGGGGCAGCAAATCAGAACCAGATAAAGTCTACCACGCAGTAGGTGACAGGTGCACTGGGTCCTAACCAGCTGTGCAGTTGCTACCAGTGCAATCTGGTCCCCATTTCGTCATGTGTAAAACTGTATCCAATCCTATATGAGAGAGTGAGCCCACCCACCCCGAAGCGCCTGTCCATGCTGCAGGAGCTGACTTGGGGAAACTGAGCATGCCACCGACACCAGACCCTGGGCAGGGCATGTGTGCTGCCACGCCACGCCCTGGAGAACTCATGTACCCTGCACAGACTGGTGCTACAATAACTCTCGGCACCAACTAGCCCAATAGGCACACGGGAATCAGGAAGGAAACTCCTTCTTCTTGTAGTGTCTCCCCTGAAATGACATTATATTTTGTGCCAGTGGGCAAAAGGGAAACTATTTAAAGGACCCAGATCCGTTTCTAGAGCAGCAATAAAGGGTGAACTTGGAGCTCAGTGGAATAAACATTGATAACTGGAGCAGACACCATAGATCACGTAGCTTGTGTTCAACAAGACAAACATTACACATTCTAGAAAGGTTTTCAGACTACATGAATATATTGAAAGTCACACAGCCTCCACACAGCAAAGTCACGTTTACCTGTAAGTCAAATTAAAATACACTGACTAGACCAATAGCTAGACCAAGGTAAGCAGAAAAAATATTTGAAACTCCTGCAAACAGCTTTAAAAACAGGTAGTCTCAAATGTTTTTGATTGAAAAAGATTTATTCTGTAAAGGTGATGTAAAAGAGTGACATTTTTCCAACAGAAATTCATTGCTAAATTCAATCTACTTTTGCGAGAACAGTTGAGAAAAAGTCAAAATGCATGTGTGTGGGCCTGGCAGCATGGCCTAGCAGCTAAAGTCCTCGCCTTGAAAGCCCCGGGATCCCATATGGGCACCGGTTCTAATCCCGGCAGCTCCACTTCCCATCCAGCTCCCTGCTTGTGGCCTGGGAAAGCAGTTGAGGACGGCCCAATGCATTGGGACACTGCACCCGCGTGGGAGACGTGGAAGAGGTTCCAGGTTCCCGGCATTGGATCGGCACGCATCGGCCCGTTGCGGCTCACTTGGGGAGTGAATCATCGGACGGAAGATCTTCCTCTCTGTCTCACCTCCTCTCTGTATATCTGGCTGTAATAAAAAATGAATAAATATTTTTAAAAAATGCATGTGTGTGAAGGGCAAGCGTGATTTCTTTGTCAAAAGCAATGTATAGGGCCCAGTGCAGTAGCCTAATAGCTAAAGTCTTCACCTTGCATACACCAGGATCGCATTTGGGTACCAGTTATTTTCCCAGCTGCTCTGTTTCCCATCTATACTGCTTGTGGTCTGAGAAAACAGTCAAGGACAGACCAAAATTCAGCATTCTTCTAACTCCCAGAGTCTCCCAAGTGAATGCAGGAGTCCAAGCGTTTGAGCCTTCCCAGGCGCACTAACTGGATCGGAAGCGGAGCAGAGGTTGCTGGAATCACAGCTAGTGGCTTTCCCTACTACAACCCTACACCAGTCCCCAAAGCAAAACTTTTCCAAGCTATTAATATCAAACACGAATCCAATTAATACTATCAGAGGAAAATCCTGTAGAATAGGATTTGACTAAATGAGTGTCCTAGGAATCAAAAATCACTCAGCCAAGAAAAGTAACAAAGATATCACTGAATCATTCAGTTGATTCAAATGTCGTTTTTCTAGCTTGCGTGATACTTGTAGTATTTGTCAACTTTTGATATTTGGTGTATCCTTTTCTCATTATAAATAAAAAATCATTTTCATGTTGAACTTTGCACTGGCCCAGGTGGAACCTCATCTCCTCTGTGTTAGAAGCAGCAACAGGGACAGAATCGCCTGCTACCCAGGGACAGGGCATGTGAGAGCTAGCAATGCCAGAAGTGACAATAAAACATAGGACCTAGGTTACTCATTATAGATAGATTCAGATTGGCTTGCAGGAGGCACTGGGGAAACCCCAAATGCCCCCTTCCTGGGCGCATTCAGGCTTACAGAGGCAGGTGGTAGCGTTGCCATTTCAGATTCCAGGGGCACCCGAACAGCCTGATGGGAGGTCTACCACCCACTGCGTCATGGGAAGGAGGAACGAAGGCCCCAGAGCATCCCTGAGGCCAGGGCCCAGCCCTAGGCCAAACTGAGCTGCCTGGACTGTCCTCAGGCAGGTCCCAATCGCCCCTGGGCCCTGGGCTCTCCCCTCGGCCAGTCCAGTCAGCCTCCCTCGACGAAAGCCCAGAGGGTTAGCTTGGCCCTTCAGACAGAGCGAGGCAAACACAACGAAAAAGAGAACCAAACTGCTCTGTAGGTCAGAGCTCCCGCCCAGCACAAACCCAGCCCCCGGCCAGCCAGTCTGGTCTTTACTGCGCATATGAGCGAGTAGCCTAACCTCTGTCACTCTGTTTCATCATCTTCAGTCAGGAGTGCTAAAATCTCTTCCTCCGTGTTGTGCGGATTAAGTGAGTTAATTCCTTGAAACCCTTGGACCACTGACCAATGTGTGGGCTGCGCCAGGTCCCTGCTTGCACTTCGTCCAAGCAGAACGCTGCGTGGTCAGAGTTCTTCATGTTAGCTGTTTTTTTTAAGATTTGTTTATTTGAAAGTGAGAGCACCCCATCACTACCGAAAAAAAGGGAGAAAAAAAAGAGAGAGACTGCTTTTCCTTTGACCACAAAAAGAGCAATGAGAAAGATCTTCCCTAAATGTCCCGCAACACCCAGGGCTGTGTCAGGCCGAAGCCAGGAGCCAGGAACAGCAATGAGTGGGAACCTGAATGGGATGTGGAGCAAGCGGGAACAGCTCTGGTGTGGGAGGCTAGTGTCGGATGCAGCGACTGAACCCCTGCGCCAACACGCCCAGCTCCAAGGATTTGTCTCTGTTCACTGCTATTTCCTCAGAACCTGGAATGGTTCCTGGAGCACAGTGAATTTGAAATGAATATGAAGAAAATAACATGGTGTTCAGTCTAACTAGAGAGTCCGCTGCTGCCGTCTGTGCAGACACAAGCCTTGGTCTGTGAAGCTCACTATGCTATGCGCCAGGCAGTGTTCTGGAGGGTCCTGACAGTGAGCTCGAGCACCAGTCCATGCACCTGCCAGTGTGAGCCAAACCGCCTGCTCCTATCCCTGCACTGCTGCCAGAGCTTCCTCCCACCACCCAGGAAACGCACCAGGCTCCTTCACAGTCGCCATCCCTCCATGCCCTCCCACAACGGGGGTCTGAAGGCCTTCATCCTCAGGGCCATGCAGAGACCAGAGACGGACAGTTGCACAGCACATCCAACACCATCTCCACCATAAAACAAAAATAGCAGCTACTGCCTCCTGCTCTACCAGCCAGCTCCTGCCCCTAAGAAGCCCCAGTGGACGCCAACACACAGCCTCCCTACACAGGGAAAGCAAGGCATCGCCCTGTCTCCAGGGTCCCAGCTCGCTCCTTCTCACCCCTACCCCAGCTTGCCCTGTGCCACAGGCATCGGGCCAGGACAGCATGCACTCACACCCCTCCCTCCCCAACTCCACTCCCTCTTGCTCCACCCTAAAGTAATTACTGTGTCTCCACCTTCAAATCCTTCTCTCATTATTTGCCACACCCAGTTTCCTACAGATTTTTTTTTTTTAAAGCAAGCTATGTGTGTACAGGATTTGAAAGTCAAACTATTCTCCAAGCTGATAACATCGTTGCTCACCTGCACCCTCCTCACCCGTAAGTCCTCAGGGCCATTTCTTCTTGTGTGTCTCTACATTACATTTCTAAATAGAAGATCTCTATCTCATGGGTGGTTCCCTCCCCACCCTCAGTTTCTTATGATAGTTGATAGCCTCCTACAGTGGAAAACTGAGGATTTGGTGCTACACACACACACACACACACACACCCCACCATTGCTCCAGCTCCTCTTGAGCTCCCCACTTCAGAGCCAGCAGGGGCCACAGAGTGCCCGTCCCTGCCTGAGGGAGCAGGACACGTGATGCTGAGTGTACCCATCTTTCAGACTCACTTCTCACCAATCTTGTCTCCCACCGCACGGGCATGACGCCATCTCAGCCGTCCAGTGTGGCGTCAGACACAGAGGCCAGATGTCCTGGTTCAGATCCTACCCTACCTCTCCAGAGCTGTCTAACCCGGGAAAAATTATTGAGCTCTTCGGAGTCTTTCCTCCTTCAGGAAAATGAGAATTGTGTCCAGCTTACAGCTTTGCTTCGAAGAGGAAATCATGCAACAAACATGAAGTTTTTAGAAGAAAGCAAACTTCCAGTAAAGATGATGTAAGATTATTACCATGATGATCTCAATTACTCCTCAGCCTCACTCTCCTGTTCTCCCTTGCCAATCCCATCACACAATCACATTATTCAGAGTGATTCTTCAAAACACAAATCTGTTTAATCGAGTTCATCCTGGTTTGCCTGGGACTAACGGTTTTCCCAGATACAGGACTTAAAGAGCTGAAACCTCCACACGCAGAGCAAACCATAGCCAGTGGGTCATCCCAGGCCACCCACTACACACACAGTGGAACAGACTTCCCATTCCTTTTGTTGTTGTTGTTGTTTATTTGTTTTATTGGAAAGTCAGATATACAGAGAGGAAGAGAAACAGAGACAAATATCTTCCATCCGATGATTCACTCCCCAACTAGCCGCAACGGCCGAAGCTGAGCCGGTCTGAAGCCAGGAGCCTCCTCCGGGTCTCCCACATGGGTGCAGCATCTCAAGGCTATGGGCTGGCCTTGACTGCTTTCCCAGGCCACAAGCAGTCTGTTCGGGTGAAGTTCAATCCCCTGCCATTCCAAGCCCTGAAGGATCTGCCTGCTGCACCCTGCTTTCCACAGCCTACCCTCCTCCTCCTGCTCTATGCTCCAGCTGCTTCCAGTTTCCCTATCACAAGCCACCTAGACTCCCCTAACCCGTCTCTGCTGCCCCATATGCCCAGAGCACCCCTCCACCCCACCTCTACCTCTGCCTGGCTACCCTGGAGTCAGGTGTCAGTCCGAAATACCTTCCCCAAGTCCACAGGCAGGGTCATGCACCTTGAAGAAGAACCTGAGGAAGGGTATGCCTGTGGGGAGGGGGTCTCCCCTGCTTCCGCACAGGAGCAGCACCAGCAGGCAGCACCAGGCCCGCCCCATGTAAGACCAAAGTGGTTTTCTACAGGATTAAGCTAAATCCCTAAAGCTAAGCACTCCCTTACTAGCTGCTGACACTTCGGGGTGATGGATTGACACACCTGACACACCTGCAGAAGAGCTGGATGCAGAACCTCAAGGGAGGCATGGGAAGGTGCCAGGGGCTGCTCTGTCCACTCCTTGGCTCTGTAGCATGGAAGGCAGATTCCAGACAAGCCCCTTCCAGACCCATCCATTTTTCTTTTCTTTTTTAAGTTTTATTCGGAAAGTGATACAGACAGGAGGAGAGACAGAGAGGAAGATCTTCCATTCACTGATTCACTCCCTAAGTGGCCACAACAGCCGGAGCTGAGATGATACAAACCCAGGGGCCAGGAGTTTCTTCCAGGTCTCCCACACAGGTACTAGGTCCCAAAGCTTTGGGTCATCCTCGACTGCTTTCTCAGGCCATAAGCAGGAAGCCAGAAAGGAAGTGGAGTAGCCAGGATACGCACCAGCACCCATATCAGATTCCGGAGCATTCAAGGCAAGGACTTGAGCTGCTAGGCTACCATGCTGGGCCCTTTTTTTAAATACACCTTATTTTACAAATTTTTTTAATTTTTATTTTTCATGATAGATTTCCTTAGGCTCATGGATTTTGCCCTCTATCCTCCCTACTCCTCCTACTCTCCAGTGTTTTCCTCTATATTACAACAGTCCTTCATCAATAGTCATAAGCCCATCATCCTTCTATTTAAGTGTATCATTACGATAGAGACAATGGTAGAAAACCCATCATCCTATTGTCAAGATATATTTATCTAGAGCAAACTGTTTCTTGAAACCCCTCCTCACCCTGGCAATCGGGGAGCTCGCCCTGCACAGCCCTGCTCTCCTCCCAGGACCTTAGCGCTGCCCATCTTGCACAGGCACAGTCCGGCTAATGAAGCACATGAGTACTGGCCAATGCAGGACAAGTTCTATGACCCTCTTACCCCTGAGTGCACCTCCACACACCATGCCCGTGTCCAGCCCTGGCCCAGACTTGCTCAAGCCATCTCACCCCTCTTTCTACCCCCATCACCCAATCTGAACTTGACTCCTGAGGGAGCTCATCCTTTGCCCCTATTATAATACCCTGGGTCTGTTGCCTCCAGGAGAGGCTGTGTCTTCCTGCCCAAGGCCAAATTCCCCTGTAGACCAGAGCAAGCTTTCTTCCTTCACCCTACATGGTCCTCAGGAGCCAGAGCTGTGGTCCTGCTTTTATAGTAAGCTACACAGCATCTCATCCTCCCTACTCCACACCCCAAGGGATTCTCACCCTCTGGTGCTGTCTCTCTCTCTCTTTCTCTCTCTCTCTCTCTCTCTCTCTCGTTCAGACCTCTAGGTCAGAGGCCTTGAGAATGCAGAAGGAAGGACCCAAGGAGCCTTCACCCTAGTCAGAGATCAAAGCCTGGGGAGGGGGAGAGAGAGGAGCTCCCATGAGGCCAGCAAAGGCGGGGGTTGGATACAGCACTGAGAGGTGCCCTTTGGGCTTCTGGAAAGGGTTTGACTGGGACCCAAGTTCCAGCTCCCAAGGCCCTGGCAGAACTGCCAACGGCCAGGGCCTCAGAGAGAGCTGTTACAGGTGCCCAGGGCCCTTGTCCCAAGCACAGCAAGCCTCCTTCAAGGTCATCCTCCCAATTTCACTGGCTCTGAAGGGACGTTAACAAGGAGGTCAACGGCTGTGTGCAGCTCATGCCCACCATGACAGTCACAGGCTATTGCCGAGCGTTCTGTAATAGTTCTGGAAAAGGAGAAGCCACCCACCGCTTTCCAGGCCAAACTCTGCCACAACCCCTACGTTACGTGCTGCTTCACTCAGGACTTTGTCCCTGGCACCTACCCAAGAGCTGCTGGTGACGGGCAATGGCAGCCCTCAGTCAGCAAATATTGGTGAGCTACATGGTGCAGGAGCTAATCCAATTAGTACTGGGCCTCTTCCTCCATCTCACCCATCAACTTGCTGGCTTTGCTGAAAGCTGCAGTCAAGGGAGGGGAGGCGAGGCACAGCGAGGCACACACCTGACCTCAGCGAACACTGTGGTTTTCCTACAGAACCTGCCCAGGGATTTAACCAAGGCACTAAGCAGAAATCCTCCCACAGTTATTCATCAGAGACATTTCCTGTTCCTAACACCCCACTTCAATGCAAAAGCAAATCTCTCCAACTCTCTCACTCAGTTCTCTCTGCCCCTTTATCTTTTACCACATTTGCCATTCCAGGCCAAGAGTTGCCACTTCAACTTCTGTTCCCCCAGTCATGGGCTGGCCACCGTGGGGAGCAGAGCCCTGCTCGGCTTCCCAGCCACTCCACTGGCCTGCTCTCTCCCCCCACCCCACATCTGCAAAGGAAGTGTCCAGGAGGCACAGGTTTATACAGAAAGTGGGAGTATCGCTACATAGCAGTAACTATAGAACACAAATTTTGTTTTAGAGCAACATTTTCACATAACTAGATCTCCACCTAACAAAATGTTCCGATTCAGAGACAGGTGTGGAAAAGCCCAGATACGCTAGAAGATGGACAGACGATAGCCTGGCTCTGCTAGATGGCAGGTGCGTTGTGCAGGGGTGACTCCTAAGATGACAGGGTGAAGGTACGAAGGTGGAGAAGTGGAGCAGAGCAGAGATCCCAGCACGGGAGCCAGGAACGCGTGGAAAACATCTTTGGGAGAGGGTGGAGGAAGGGCACCCTGGGAGTCAGTGAGGAGTGACGTGGTGCCGCCAGCATGGTTCCTACCCACATGCACAAACCAAGGAATTCGATTCCATTCTACATCACACAGCAATCAAAAAGAAGATTCCAGCTGGGTGAAACCTTTCAATGTTAAAAACAATAACTTTTAAACAAAAACAAAGCATTCCTTTTCATGTCTTTTTTTATTGTATTTGAAAAAGCAGAGTTATAGAGTGGGAAGGAGAGAGAATGAGAGAGATCTTCTGTTAGTTCAGTCTCCAGATGGCTGCAACATCTGAGGCTGGACTGCGTCACACCAGTGCCAGGGACCCAATCTGACGCTTCTACGTGGATGGCAGGGACCTAAGCACTTGGGTCTTCCCAGGTGCATTAACAGGGAGTTGGATTGCAAGTGGAGAGGCAGGAACTGGAACTGTTGCTCTGATACGGGATGCCAGCATCACAAGGGGATACCACAACATTGGCTCCAGATAAAAACCTTTATGTCCTTGGGTTAGTGGATTTTTCTTAAAAAAAAAAAAGAGAGAGAGAGAGATTTATTCTTATTGGAAAATCAGATTTACAGAGAACAGGAGAGACAGAAAGATCTTCCATCCATTGGATTACTCCCCAAGTGGCCATAACAGCTGGAGCCGAACCGATCCAAAGCCAGGAGCCAGGAGCTTCTTCCAGGTCTCCATGCAGGTGCAGGGCCCAAGGCTTTGGCCCATCTTCAACTGCTTTCCCAGGCCACAAGTAGGGAGCCAGAAGGGAAGTGGAGCAGCTGGGATACAAACCAGGACCGATATGGGACCCCAAGCATGCAAGGCGAGGACTTTAGCCACTAGACTACCGCACCAGGTCCTCTTTATTTTGTTTTGTTTTTTTTTTTAATTGACTCATTTTTTACTTGAAAGGCAGAGTTACAGCATGAGAAGGAGAGACAGTAAGAGAGAGATCTTTCATCTGTTGGTTCACTTCCCAAATGATTACAATGGCTGGAGCTGGGCAAGTCAGAAGCCACAAGCCAGGAACCTTTTCCAGGTCTTGCACATGAGTGCAAGGGCCTAAGCACTTGGGCCATCCTTCACTGCTTTTCCAGGCATGTTAGCAGGGAGCTAGATCAGAACTGGAGTAGCCAGGATGCCAGTACTGCAGGCAGAGGCCTATCCTACTTACTACAATGCTGGCCCCCTCATGAAGACCTTTAAGCAAGGAGAAAAAGAGCCTAATCCAAGAAAAATGTCCTCACATTACCATGTAATACATATTTTATCAAAAGACACCAATGAAAACAAAAGCCACAGATATAATGGGAGAAAATGTTACACACAGAACTGACAGATGGGTAGTAACAAAAATGTCCAAAGACTCCCACATATTAACCACAGATAGATAATAGATAAACGCAATATAAAATGTTTAAGGAATTAAAACAAGCAGTCCATAGAAGAACAACAATAGAAATGTAGGTTTTAAGTATGTCATTCTGACATAAGGTTAGCAAAAATTCTTTAATATTTTAGCATTTTGAGCAATAAATATTTGCATGATCTTTTCAGACAGAAGTTTCACAATATCAACTACAACCTAAAATACACACTCGCTGTATCATAGCTGATGTATTCCCTAGAGAATCTGTTGACACATGCTTGAAAATTGTATGGCAGAGTATGTTGAAGCATCATTGTAACAGCAATAAAAGGAAGCAATCTACCAGATGTGAATAAATGGCAGACTGGACAAACAAATCACACAGAACTCATCAGATGAACTACAGCATGTACTTCAATGTTAAGGAATGGTGAAGGTGAGCTATGCAGCATTGCATCTGTCCATATGCACAGATTTCAGGACAAAAATAATGCTAGGCAAAAATAAGTCAGATTTCAGAAGCATAAAGCTCAGCACAATGCCTTAATGGCTAATTCTCCCCCTGCAAACACTAGAATCCCATATGGGAACTGGTTCATGTCCTGGCTGCTCGACTTTCCACCCAGCTTCTGCTTATGCCTAAGAAAGTGGTCAAGGATGGCCCAAAGCCTCGGGACCCTGCACCTGTGTGGAAGACCCAAAAGAAGCTCTTGGCTCCTGGCTTTGGATAAGCTCAGCTCCAGCCATTGTGACCACTTGAGGAGTGAACCAGCAGATGGAAGATCTTTCTCTCTCTCTTTTTCTCTATAAATCTGACTTTTGGATAAAATAAATCTTTTTCAAAATGCTAGCTATACGAAGGAGACAGTAAACACTGAACTCAAGGTTTTTCTCCTTTGAGTATGAGGAGAACAGGAGAGCATGGGACTGAAGGGGACACAGCTCTACATGGGATGCTCTCTTGTTTAATCATAGCAAAGTTCACATAGCTTACCATTCACCATCTGACCACGTTTAGATAGTCAGTGTTGGTATGCACATGCGTACTGCTATTCACCAGGCTTTATCAGCCATCATTTATTTGTGACTAACTTATTCCACTATTGGAAAAAAGCAATCAGAAAAGAGGCAAAGACCTCAACGCCCACGGATCAGGAACCACGCTTCAGTTGGCAGAGCAGAAGATCCTCCGGCAGATGCCAAGAGAATGCAGGCACACACAAGCTGGCAGCAAGCAGAGGTCCATATGTGGGTTTTTTACATTCTGTTGAAGAGAGTATGAGAGAGAAACTTCTTGACCATCTGGGCTGTTTGGGCTCCTCTTCTTCTTGACGGTGGGTCCAGTTTAACATCTCTGGGCTTTACTTTCCTTGCTTGCATCAGGGGTGTAATTACATTCACTTCTCAGAGTTGAAAAGTGGTTAGCATGGTGCCTGGTGCAGAGAGAGCACCCAGGACACAGTGTGATGAGTGATGAAATGCTGGTGTCCGTGCAGTAGGTGTGGATGACACGAAGGTGTGAAGAAAACAGCTCCCCTGTTTGGCAGGGCCCAGGGGAGCTTCCAGCTGTTTGGCAGGGCCCGGCGGACATCTCTCTGACCAACTTGACACAGTTTCACCCCCTTTTTGCATGGACACTCAAGCACCGCACTAAGGATTCATAATCTATGGAGGCATTTGTTTGCCCCTGTGAGATGGGCTTTGTAACTGATGGGAGCCTGGGAATTAATGTTATTGATAATGCCCTGGTGAGTGAACCTTTATGCACAGGAGTACAATTAAGCCCATGCCATTTCTGGATACCTTATTGTGTGCCTACACATTGCCCTGGAATCTGGCCCAGACATGTAGCATGTCTTCTGGGAAATGGCTTGATAAGAATCTTACAAACTAATGGAAGTGATGGGAGTATGAGCTGAAACTGCTATGGCAAAAAAAATATAGTTACTGTGACCCTAACGGTTAGCTTACCCTTGCAACTCTTTAGAGCATAGAAAATGTAACTGTTTTAGCTGCTTTCATAATTTTTTAACTAGAGGAATTATAGGGAGATTTTATTAATGTCATAGAGATATGCTTTTGATTATTGTTTGGTTGTTTATGGGGTTATACAGCCTGTAATTATAGGGGGATTTAACAGTTGAAACTTTTGTCTTGGATTCTTACGTTTTCTCCCTTGTAACATATTTCTCCCATTAAATGATGGGCAAGTTGTGGAAATAGAAATGTGGTAGGAATGTATTACTGATTAGCAGGTAATCGCATGTGCCTTGGCCTTGGAGTCCTAGCTGTCGCTCCATGGCTACTACTGAAGAATGAACAATTGTTTGCTTTAAAGAATATGAATACAGTATTTTGCAGAATCATCTTTAGGGGCAGCTGCTTAGCCCTGAAGTACAGACAGAATAACCAAATATCTGTACATGTCCCCTTAGTCTTGAAGTAAAAATAGAACAATTTGTTGTTTGTGTAGAAGCTTGTGTTGTGTTTAAGTAATAAAAAAGGACAGCTTCTTGAGTTGTTGCAAGAGGTGACCAAGTGACAGTGTCAGTGTCTTTTCTTATCACCGACTCCACACACCCTTCTCGAGCTCCCTCCAACTCAGCTGGGGCTGGAGCTGGCCTCTGGCAGTGAAAGGCACCAGTAAGCAGTATGCAATCTACAAAGGCAGACAGGTGATCAAAACAGTGCTACAGGGACCAGCACTGTGGCATAGCACAGTAAGCCTGTACTTGAACACTGGCATTCCACCCCCTCTATCCACTTTCCTTCTCAAGACAGAAGTCAGGACTGGGCCTTTACTCTGAATCCCAGCCAGCCTCACTACTCTGTGAGTTCCCCCAAACCCTCAAAACATCCTCACCGTACCTAATGACCAGCTGAGATGTGGCCCAATTTTTCTTTGCATTTTCTCTGCTGCTGCAGTTATTAACCAATCCCACACCTGCCAAGCAAGAAGCACAAAACACCCCCTGGGGGGTGTGACAGCAAGCTCTCATCTAAACTCATCAGAAAAGGCAGGAGCCAACCTGACCTGAGCACCAACTCAGTGCCGTTTGAATGAGAGCAATCCAGTGCCCATGTGTGTGTCCACTAATTTGCCCAAGGTCACCCAGCATCAGTCTTTCCACCAAGGACTCAATATAAAAAAAAATCTTATTGATTTGAAAAGCACAGAGAGAGAGAGAGAGAGAGAGATTTTCCAATGGCCAGTGCTGTGGCATAGCCTGATAAGCCTCCATCTGCTGTGCCAGTATCTCATATGAGTGTCAGTTCACATCCTGGCTGCTCCACTTCTGATCCAACTCCCTGCTTGTGGCCTGGGAAAGCAACAGAGAATGGTTCAAGTCCTTGGCCCCTGCACCCACATGGGAGACCTGGAAGAAGCTCCTGGATGCAGGTTTCTTTTTTTCCCAGGTGTTTCAGGGACTTTACAGAACCTAAATTTTTGTTATTATTATTATTTTAGACTATGTTAATATAGTTGATCAGAGTGGGATGGATCAAGGGTTAGGGATAAGTGGGTGGGATCATTGTTTCCAAATTTTCTGTTTTTCTTTCTTGTTTCGAGGGGTGGAGGTTGATGGGGGATACAGGGAGAAGCCATACCCAACCTCCCAACCAGCCCAGTACCCAGGGATTGAGAACGTCCACCCTATATCAAGCCAGGGTCCCAATGCGGCTCATACTCCAAGGGTTCTGCCCAGGTAATTTCAATAGTTCTGAAATGTTGTCAATCTTGCCAATCCCAGGATGAGGGACCCCTTTCAATGTCGTTTGGCTGACATAGTCGGCCTCAAAGTCTCCATTCACCCAGATATTTGCTGTCATCGTTTGGCTGGATTATTGTCGAATTTGTTGGACCAGACATCTTATAGGTCCATACCTCCAGGCATGCAGAACTCACCTAGCGCAGCTCAAGGACCCGCCAGGGCACCCCGACATTTGGCAGGGTGAAAGTCCTCAATCACAGGCCTAGGCTGCCTTCCCTCCCAGCAGCCACCACTGTGTGCTGCTGGGGTGCAGGGGTAGAGGGGGCGGATGGAGCTCCTGTTGGGGCGCCTAGCACAACCCAAGAACCCACCAGTGCTTCTCATCCTTTGGTGGGGTACCGGCTTAGGCTGCCTTCCCCCAGCTACCACTACAGGTCCCCTGAGGGGATGAGGAGTGAGGGATGTAGACCCTGTTTGGTGTGGATAATGCGGTCCAAAGACCCACCAGTGCCTCTCAGCATCTGGCCCATAACTTCGTTTTGCATCTGGGTATGCCATCCTTTGCTCCATCTAAACCATTGAGGAAGCTCTGATTTGTAGGCACAAGGAGCTGTACATCAAAGTCCCTCAGCAGTCATCCCTCACCTGGAGAGGAGCCCTCAAGTCCCTGCACACCCCCACCTGTGCCATAGCCCAAGCCACGTTTGAGCACAGAACCTCAAACTCTCAGAGGATCCACTGGGCGGCCTGTGGGCTTAACTGGCATCAAGGTGCCCAGGCCACCCGGGCCCAAGTAGGGGACCCCAGACCCAGCCAGACCACCGCCCTAACCTCAGGGCTCAGAGGCCCAGCACAGCGGCACCATGCAAGCTACTGAAAAAGGCCTAGGCAGGCAACCCCAGGCGTTGTTGGACCCATCTTCCCATGGGGCTCAGTGGCCTGTGCATCCAGGTTTCAGACAAGGCCAGTTCCAACGGTTGCAACCACTTAGGATGCATCCACAATGGATGGAAAATCTCTCCCTCTGTCCCTCTGTCCCTTTCTTCCCCTCTTTCTTCCTCTCCCACCAATTCTGCCTTTCAAATAAACCTTTAAAAAATTAGAGATCTTCCATTCATTCGTTCCCTCCCCAAAAAGGTTCAGTGATAATGGAGATGGAGTGACTCCCCAAGGCCACAAGCTGGTGACAACAGCACCAAGCGCTAACTCAGGCAAAAAAATGACTTCAGCCTGGCCCCATCCTGGCTATTGCAATCATTTGGGGATGGCAGATCTCTCTCTCTCCCCCATGCCCTACCACTCTACCCCCATAACAAGCTTTCAAATGATTTTTTAATTGAGAGAGAGAGAGAGAGAGAAAAGCTGTGCTCTGGTGCCTACCCCTTGCTGGTTCTTCATTTCCAACACACCCAGAAGTGGCCTGGTCTGTGGAGTTTCTCTCCGTGCAGGAGACAACGAGTTCTGCTACCAACAAATCAACACCCCAGCCCTGGGACTCCACATTCAAGGTGAGTTTTCCAGGTTGAAACTGGCTGGAGGGCAGACAGAGACTGAGGCGGCTTTGATCTCCGTGCAGGCAAGGGTGGAGCATCCCTCACAGCCAACACCCAACCCAGGATGTGTTTGGACCCCCAGAGACAGGCCAGAGCTCTCTTCTCCCCTCCTCGGCTCTTCCAGCTACCTCGTATATCAGGTTTTCAGCAGTCACTACTGGCCACCACTCCTCCTCCCTTCCAGCAGACAGCACCTCAGCTGCCCCACCCCAACCTTCCCTATCCACCCCCTTACCTGTTCTACCCTCCCTCATCTCCCCCCTACACATCTGCCGCAAAGGCTGGAAGTACCAGACACCTGGTTTCCAAGCCCGCTTTGTACCTGAGGTCACCTAGCTGGAACCCAGCCCTGGTACAAAGAAGTTCAGAAGGTTGGGGTGGGGGATTGGAGGGATAAAATGGCTTTGCAAGAAAGCTTCCTGCCCCCCACTCTCCCTCCCCACCTTGCTGCTTTCCACACTGTCGGGGGAGGAGGCAGGATCATAGTGCCTGCACATGAGGAAAGCATCACAGAGCATTGCTATAATGGAGCTGCAGAATTCACCCCACCAGTGGCTCACGCCTCTGGATCTCCTGTGGCTGTCCTGTGAGATAAGCAGCCCATGTTTGTAATCTGCCTTTAGCCAGCTCCTCTGTTGTTTTGCTTTCGCAAATAAAAGCATCCCAACTGCTGCCAAGATCCTTCCCCCATATCACTGCTAAGATCGACACAATATCCAGCTCCCCTCTGCATCAACCACACACCACCTTCCTTGGGCTAAACTACCCACCCCCCATTTCTACCACGGAGGGACCAGGAGATGGAGCATTGACTCAGATAAGAAACCTCGCCCCTCAGGAGGGGCTGGAGTGACCCCACGCTGCTCTAGTCGGAGCGAGAATTCTGCCATCTTGTGGATGCCCAGTTGTCTGACCTCTTCCTCCTGTGTGGTTCTCTCCTCTTCATTGAGTCTATTTCTCAGTACACCTCTTCTTACCACTGCCACCTTACCTTCAAGGCCCTCTGTGGCCCACCCCAGCCAGCCTACCCCACAGGCCACAGTAGCAGGCTGTGCTCCAAACTGACAGGTCTCCCAGCGCTACACACAGGCAGTGACAACCCACTGCCTGTCTGCCCTTGGGCAGTGCCCCAACCTGCCCGTCGTCCCGCTCTTGCCTGCCCATGGCTCCCCTCTGTCCAAGTGCAGCTCTCAAGTCCCGCTTGCTCTGTACTGCCTCCCTAGCCACAGAATCCCTCTATGCTCTTTCAGCTGCAACGCTAGAGCTGTTTTCTCCACCACACATGGGCCAGTCCCCAGCAAGTGCACAGTCATCTCATTCACAGCCAAGAACACTTATTGCACATCACGCCAGAGAACAAAGAAGATGCAGGCTCCTCTGGCTGGCAGGCGCTCCCGCCCGAGGAAGCAGGTTTAATCTGTCCCAAAGCTGACTCAAAGCTGGACACACTTACAAAAGTTTGCTTTGGGAAAACATGCACTCTGCCACCACCCCAGCACAAGCCCAATAGGCCATCATCCAAAGCAGCACATCCCACAAATGATACCTGATGTCTTTAAGTCAAAGGGCAGCTTCAGATGTGTCACTTTAAATTTTATTTATTTGTTTATCCAAAAGGAAGGCATAGTTACACACACAGAGAGAGCACTTTCATCTGCTAGTTCACTCCTGAGATGACCACAACAGCCAGGGATACGCCAGGCCCAAGTTAAGAGCCAGGAGCTTCATCCAGGTCTCTCACATGAGAGCAGAGGCCTACTGACTTGGGCCGTCTTCTGCTACTTTCCCAGGCACATTAGCAGGGAGCTGAATGGGAAGTGGAGCAGCTGAGACTTGAAGTGGTACCCATATGGGAGTTCAGTATCACAGGTGGCAGCTCTACTCATTAGGCAACAACACTGGCCCCAGCTGTATCACTTCAACATCTGTGATCCGGAGAATCAAGATGGTGGAATAGGGTAAGGACACGTTTATGCGGACAGAAAAACATTTAATCAGGATGAAGCAGAGAGGACATATTTCAGGAAATAGGAAGGGACAGAACAACAGCAGAGGGGTACTGGAGACTGACCAACACAGGAAAGCAGCGGACACAGTGGTGTTGCAGAGACTGATACTCCAGCATGGCGATCTAAACTCCACCAGCATCCGGAACGCCACCAGCAACCAGGTGGGAAGGGACTTTCACTGGGAGCTCGGGTGGTGAACCCAGACAAAGAAATGTCCGTTCTGCTGGTCCGTTTGATTTGACCAGGAGCAGAGACAGAGCAGCAGATCTCAGATGGGCAGTGCGAGAACAGAGTGGATTTCACAGCCAAGTCAGCTCCTTAGAGCTGAATTGGGCACCATTTTGTGAAAGAAAAGGGCAAGGGAAGGGACGGAGCAAGCGCTGAGCTGGGAGTGAGCTCATTTCTGTCTCAGTGAACTGCAATGACGTGGCATTCTACAGATTCCACCCAGGGCAGGTTTGGGTAGGCCTCGGATCTGACGGGCAGCAGATCAAGAACTGTAGTGGTTGTATATCAGGCGCCATTTTGGGCACTGTGGCAATAGCTTTGGGACTGCAGGGGACAACAGTGAACTGTGCATGTGCTGATCTCGCGAGAACTTGCTGAGGTCCGTGATAGCACAGGTCACACAGGAAATTAATACTGACTGTGGCAGCGTACCGGTCAAAATAGGTCCGTGTGGCACCCAAACCTAAAGTCCAACAGGTTCCGACAAGATCAGCACCACCAACAAACTAATTATATAGGACACCTGGTGTCTCTCTAATCCTGGGACCGGCTCCAACCAGAAGTGGGAGAAAGGTTGCAGTGACAACAGTGCAGCCTCAGCACAGTATCACAGGAGGTGGAGAGTGGTGAGCCAAGAGCTGGGGCTGTGGAGAACACGGTGGAAATCTGATGTAAGAACCCAGACCTGGAACTCGCTGGAGGTTGTGGCACAAGTGGCTGCAAGGTAAAAGTTGTGTACCAACTGCAATAAGTAAAATCGCATTGTAGACCTGTGGGTGACAAAACTTAGAAACCTGCCCCAAGGAATTCAAGACTCTGCTAACCAGAAGTACAATGAACAAGAGCAAAAGAAGAGACAAAGGCACAATGAATATTACCGAAGACTCCTCTGCAAAGGAGCAAAACCCTATGCCAACCTCAGAGTTAACTGAGGAAGACATCAAGAAAATGGGGCACACAGAATCCATAAGACTCATTTTAAAGATCCTGATCAACAATGAGAAGCTCATGCAAGAGTTCAAAGAATTTAAGGAAGCAATAAAGCAAATCAAGGCTGGTATATCAGAAATTAAGAACACAGTAGAGCAAATTAAGAGTACAGTGGAGAGTCTCCAAAATAGAATGAAGAAAGCAGAAGAAAGAATCAGAATTGGAAGGTATTTGCTGTCATCAGGGGGAAGCAAACAAAAAGCTGGAAGCAGAGCTGGATCAGGCCAATAAAAGTATTCAAGAAATGAAAGACACTATTAAGAGGCCAAATATAAGAGTTATGGGAGTCCCAGAAGGTGCAGAAAGAGAAGCTGAGTTTGCAAATGTATTTAATGAAATAATAAAGGAAAATTTCCCTAATCTGGAGAAAGAATTGGGAAACAAGTTCCAGGAGGGACACAGAACTCCCAATAGGCTTGATCAAAAGCAATCTTCACCACGACATATGATTATCAAGCTCTCTTCAATCGAACATAAGGAAAAGATCTTTAAATGTGCACGTGAAAAAAATCAGTTGACATATAAAGGAATGCCAATTAAGCTCACAGGAGATCTCTCACAGGAAACTCTACAGGCAAGAAGAGAGTGGAGTGACATATTTCAGATTCTAAAAGAAAAAAAAATTGTCAGCCTAGGATAACATATCCAGCAAAGCTTTCTTTTGTCTTTGAAAATGAAATAAAATTCTTCCACAGTAAAGAAAAGCTAAAAGAATTTGCCTCTTCCAAACCTGCCCTACAAATGATACTTCAAGAAGTTCTCTTGACAGAAAAGAGGAATAGCACCTACCAAAACCAAAAGCAAACGGGAAGAAGATCGCAGTAAAATGACAACAGAAGACTAAACCAATGAACAACCCATTCCTAAAATGACAGGACCAAAGTAACACCCATGTATATTAAACTCTGAATGTAAATGGCTTAAGCTCAAGCAAACGCCATAGATTAGTACACTGGATTAAAAAACAAAACCCATCTGCTTATTGTCTGGAGGAGACTCACTTCAACAAAGATCAGCGGAAACTATATCACATTGGTTTTGTTATTTTCTGCTGTTTTCATCTCTTCAAAACACTTCCTTCTGATTAAATCATTCAATGACTCATAAATCATGAAGTGGCATCATTTTCTTCAAGAAGGTTCTTGATTTTCATTTCTTCAGCTACACATTAGTCATTTATTAGCATGTTATTCAACTTCTTCATGTTGTTAATTTCTTTTTTCTTCCAGATGTTGATTTTGTTTTGTGGCTCTTCATTTAAGGGGATGTATAGTAGCCGTGTAATGGAGACTGTCATATCTAGTAACATGTCATTTAACTTCAGGCATTGTAAATTTCTATTTTTCTTTTTATTGTTGATTTTGTATCATGACTTTTCATTTAAGGGGATGTACAGTATTTGTGTAATGGAAACTGTCATATCTAGTAACATGTCATTTAACTTCATGGCATTGTAAATTTCTTCTTTCTATTGTTGATTTTGAATCATGACTTTTCATTTAAGGAGATGTACAGTAGCTGCGAAATTGAGACTAACATTCAGATGTGAGGATATAGTGTGGTATGCGTATCTACTTCCAGACAAAGATGGACTTACAATGAAACTATTTACTACATCTTGACAATAGGATTCTGGACTCTCTGCCAGTGTCTATGCCCGCAATGATGGACATATGACTGAGTATGAAGAACTATACGTTAGTAATGATATAGAGGAACTGGGGGGGGGAAGGGAACCGGGGAGGGGATAAGGGAATATGAAACTGTATTATAAAATAACAATAATAAAATGTATTTTAAAAAAAAACCACCTGTGATCCACAAACCACTAACACTGTCTCCAGGCATTTCAAGCTTTTCCAACACAAGCCTCCAAAATAGGCTGTGTGTGTGTTTCTCTCAGCTGCAGCCTATGACACATTTCTCATGGCCTTTGAAGCCCCCAGTGACACCCAGGGCCCTGTCTCTAGCCCTGGTCCTGCCCCAGTGCTATCCGCTGTCCCATGGGAGTCCAAGCCCTCCCCAAGAATTCTCACAAAGCATTGGAGATCCCCCGTTCTGGAGCTCTTCCCTGCCCCTGGAGCCTGTCCACTGATGAAATGCCCGTCCTGTGCCGTGAGCCTCAAGAGAACCTCAGCCTTTTCCTCCCACTTCCCTGGCCATCTCTCTCCCCACTGGGATGCTGCTGCCCCCTGCTGGCCTTGTCTGCTCTCCAGCCAGTGGTCCCGGTCTTACCTGGATTTTCAAACTGTAGGTCTGATGCTTCCCTTTCCGCCACCCCAGCTCTCCCAGGAGGCCATGGGCACGTTGTCACCTTCTTGGCTCAGACTGGAGGGGCCTTAAAGGAGGACTCAATGTTGGGGCCTCTGATACCTCGGAGAGGTGCTGCATGGTGTCCTACCATTATTACCTTTAGCCCAGCAAGTCCAATGGCTAGTGGCTGTTGTCCCCCACACTGGGACAAACATTGGGCCACTCTGTGCTTAGAGTCACAGCCTGTATCCTTGGCTTCCTCAGGCCAGTGGACAGCAAGCTGGTCAATCACCCAGCAGCAATAAGCAAGGGTGAACACCCAGCTAGTGAGCACAGGTTGGTCCTGTGAGACAGGTGACTGCGGTCACACGTGCTCCCAACTGCACCAAGACGAAGCAGTCGCTCCCCAGGTGTGTTGAATTTTTCCCAGAGATTAATCCCATTACCAAGGTGCAGACCACATGGTCCACTTCCTGTCTGCTGCCACAGCTTCCCCCACCCACCTCCAACCCAGCACTCCGTGACCTTGCCCTTGGCCTTCATTGTTCTAGGTCTCACCCCACACCCTTACTCCCTCCCTTATATACCCCCTGTGGGTTCTCCCAGACACCATGAGCAGGCACACAGGCCACATGGACTCTGGGATCTTCAACGGACCTTAGCAAGAACCAACACAGAGGCTGCAAGACCTCTGGGAGGCTGGCAGGGCAGGGCCCATGCTGCAGCCAGTGTGTGTGACCAGGGCATGGAATCCCACCTCTGCCTCTGTCATGGCGCCTTCCCAGATCTCCTCCAGCATTCAATCCACGTACCACCTGCTGAGGGGCAGGCTGCCCGCTCTGCTAGGGAAATAACGACAAGACAGCCGAAATCCTCACGCGCTCAGAGCTCCTGACCTGGGAAAGAAGAGGCCACCTGCCTTTTTAAAATTTCCTTTTATTCACTAAGTAGGAAGTCATCCTCAGAAACTTTGCATAAGGCCAGCGCACACTGCAGAGAGAGCAAGAGCCACCTGACATGACAAACGACCTGCGATGATTTGTGTTGCACTGCTTTATTTTGTTTCACAAAACTAATGCACGTCATTTTTAAAAGTGAGATAGTTCTGTAAAATCTATAGTAAAAAAAAAATAATAAGCCTCGTCCTCCCCAGAGGTCGTCCCCTTCTCACAGGCTGTCACAATTTCCTCTGTATGACTACTGATGCCCTGCCCACCGGCAGCGTCCACCACGGAACCCCTGCGATCTACTCTCCCACTCCCTACTGAGGCTGGGTCCGGGCTTGGAGGAGAAGAGGGGTGCCCACTTCCTGAACCCCATCTCACAGTTCCTGTCCGCACATGCCAGACAGGCGGGCATTGCAAAGCAAGGCCTTTGAGTTGCCAGGACAACCAAGGTGAAGAGAGCTTCCCTGCCACTTCTCTGTCTAGACTTCAGGAGTGGGAGGCCCCAAGCCGTGCTCCCCGAAGAGGACAAGACAGTCACTTGAACAAGACACCTGTTTATCAGCCCAGACACCTGGGTCCCCCATGCCCCTCCCTGTGTTGATTATGAGAAAAAAAAAAAAAGAAAGAAACTTTAAAAAGTCCAAGCCAGCTCCCCTGAAAGCAGTGTCCAGGCAGTCACTCTACTTTCCTATTTCGTGGGGCAGGGCTTTCCCATCACTTTAGAATGAAGACTCGGGCCCAGCACAATAGTCTCATTGCTAAATCTTCTCCTTGCAAGTTCCAGGATCCCATAGGAGCGCCAGTTCACGTCCCAGCTGCTCTACTTCCCATCCAGCTCCCTGCTTGTAGCCTGGGAAGGCAGTAGGGGACGGCCTAAAGCCTTGGGACCCTGCACCTGCTTAGGACACCTGGAAGAAGTTTCTGGCTTCAGATCGGCTTAGCTCTAGGTATTGTGGCCACTTGAGGAGTGAACCAATGGATGGAAAATCTTTCTGTATATATCTCCTATCTTTCTTTCCAATAAAAGTAAATAGACCTTTTTTAAAAAAAAAAAAAATTGTATGCTTGGACCTGGCGCGGTAGTCTAGTGGCTAAAGTCCTCACCTTGCACGCACCAGCATCCCATTAGGTGTCAGTTCTAACCCTAACAACCCTGCTTCCCATCCAGCCCCACTTCCCATCCAGTTCCCTGCTTGTGGCCTGGGAAAGCAGTCAAAGATGGCCCAAAGCCTTGGGACCCTGCACCCACGTGAGAGACCCAGAAGAGGCTCCTGGCTCCTGGCTCCTGGCTTTGGATTGGCTCAGCTCCAGCTGCTTGGCAAGTGAATCAGTGAATGGAAGATTTTCTTCTTTATCTCTCCTCCTCTCTGTATATTATACTTTGCAATAAATTTTTAAAGTACTCTCTTACACTTAGGCTTGCTTCCCAGATTTTTATTCCAATACTAAACTGAATGAAGAACTCACTGAGCTTTACCAATAATACCTATCTGCCTAAGACTTAATAATTGCCCACCAGCGTCTCTTGCTTCTCTCCTGTAACTGCTTCCTGCCCTGTGTTCCTTCAGGAGTTGTATCCTCTCAGGAGACAGAGTGGGAGAAGAGGCAGGAGGCAGGGCGCTTGCTACCACCTGTTGGGGGAGAGCCAGGGGTGGGCATTGTGAGGCAGCGGGTTAAGTACCTGCCTGCAATGCCAGCGTCCCATAAAGCACCAGTTCAAGCCCTGGATTTACCACTTCTGATCCAGCTCTCTGCTTATGCACCTAAGAAACCAGTAAGCGATGATCCAAGTCCTTAGGCCTTTGGCATTCACTTGGGAGACCCCAATTTTGAGAGTGAGCCAGTGAATGGCATATCTCTCCTTCTTTCTCCTATAACTCTGCCTTGTCAAATAAATAACTAAATCTTAAAGAAAAAAAACAGATAATCATGTGAAGTAAAATCAAACAAGCATTGCAGAGCTGTCTGGCTGACAACAACCCTGGGTAACCAGGAGCCTGCAGCCCTGCCTATGTAGGAGGAGGAAGAGCCACCTGCTGTGGGCATAGCGTCTGCGGAGCGCTTGGCCCTGGGGTCCTCACTGACCATGTGGAGTTTCAGCAGGAGGCACGTCCACGTGCCGAGGGAGAGGAAGGGAGGTTGAGCATCACCCTGAGGCCGGGTCAGCCCTGACAGGGGCCGTGGAGGCCCTGGAGCTCTCGTTCCTGGACCTCCTGTTCTCTGTCCTTGTGCCCCACGCACTCTCTGGCCTGCGGGGCAGCAGGAGGAAGAGGTCAGGGCAGCAGGAGGAAGAGGTCAGGGGCAGCAGGAGGAAGAGGTCAGGGGCAGCAGGAGGAAGAGGTCAGGGGCAGCAGGAGGCAGAGGTCAATGAGGCTTCCAAATCCTGTCACCCTTGCACCTCCACCTTGAAATTTTTTTTTTAATTCAAACACCAAAACTGGAATTCCTGTATTTTTTTTTTTTTTTCTGATCCTGTACTAACCACGACAACCACAAAGCCACTGATGACGTTGGGTCAACTGACTGGAACCACCTAGTGAATGATGCCAGAGAAGGAGGGAAACACAATAGCACCCCCTCCCCAGCTCTGGGCAGCCCCAGAAGTACACCCTCTAAGACAGCCGCTCAGTCATCCACACCCACATGCCAGGGCCCCAGGGAGAGGGCCCAGCGATGTGAGATTAACAAGCCATTAGGGAGGTTCTGACGCACTCACACTCGCTTGGGAACCAATGCTCAAACCCCAGGTATCCTCCCAACCCATGTTACTGGCTGCAGAAACAGATGTGGGGGAGGATAGAAGGGTAGACAGATGTGGGGGAGGATAGAAGGGTAGACAGATGTGGGGGAGCATAGAAGGGTAGACAGATGTGGGGGAGGATAGAAGGGTAGACAGATGTGGGGGAGGATAGAAGGGTAGACAGATGTGGGGGAGCATAGAAGGGTAGACAGATGTGGGGGAGGATAGAAGGGTAGACAGATGTGGGGGAGGATAGAAGGGTAAACAGATGTGGGGGAGGATAGAAGGGTAGACAGATGTGGGGGAGCATAGAAGGGTAGACAGATGTGGGGGAGGATAGAAGGGTAAACAGATGTGGGGGAGGATAGAAGGGTAGACAGATGTGGGGGAGCATAGAAGGGTAGACAGATGTGGGGGAGGATAGAAGGGTAGACAGATGTGGGGGAGGATAGAAGGGTAGGGCACCTCCTTGAGTTTCCTTGTCACCAGTGTCTGCCTGGCAGGGTGAGGGTTTATCTCTCCCTCCCTTCCCCAGCCGTTCCCCTGGAGTGTGGTGGGGTCAGGGCCACAGGGCAGGTGCCTTTCCATATGGAAACTCTCTCTAAGGCTCACTCAGCAGCTTCGTGGGCTGAGTCATGTTATGCCTGTATTTTAGATGAAGAAACTAAATCTCCAAGAGTCAACAGAGGTTTCTATGTAGAACTCTCCGCTTCTTGAAATGCCACACACTGCCTCACAGGGCGCCACCACTTCTAGCCCTAGCCCAGCAGCAGAAGTTCTGGGTTTGTGTCCTGCCTGTGCCAGGGAGCCTACACAGTGGCACGGTGCCTCACCTCCCTCTTAAGCCAAGAGAGAGGAGCTGAGAGAACCACTCAGAGCTCGGGCTGTGCCCCATGAAGTTGGAGGGGCAGGAACAGCTGCTGAGTCACACCTAGAAAGCTTTGCTTTTGAGATTTAGTTTCTTTTACTGAGAAAGTTGATGTAGTGAGGGAAAGACAGAGAGAGAGAGAGACAGACCGACCGACCTTCCATCCTCTGGTTCACTCTCCAAATGGTCACAACTGCCGGAACTGAGCCAATCTGAAGCCAGGAGTTTCTTCCAGATCTCCCATGTGTGTGCAGGGTCCCAAGGCTTTGGACCATCCTCTACTGCTTTCCCGAGCCATAAACAGAAAGCTGAATGGGAACTGGAGCAGCAGGGACACAAACTGGTGCCCATATGGGATGCTGGTGCTTGGAGGTGCAGAATAGTAGAAAGTTCTTTTTTTTTTTTTTTCCTTGAGGGGAGTTTACTTCCCAGCCAGAGAGGAGAAGCAGGGGCTCCTCTGGCAGACACCAATCCCGGGGGGTGAGGGGGAAGGAGGCAGGTACAGGCGACAGCTCCCGTCAGCGGGCGCTTGGTCCCAGGTTGGTCCTGGCGGGGTCCGGGGGAGACGAAGGCCGACCCAGAGGACGCAGACAGAGGCAATAAATACTGAAATACTGACGAGCCCGGGCACGAGGACCCAGGCGCCGGCCCAAGGGGCGTAAGGCTCAGCCGCTGGCTTTGTGGGCCTTGTCTGTCAGGGAACCTAGAAATTTCTAAAATCAACTGGCTGCCACCAAGAGGAAGAGAAGAGATGTTTGCACTTCTAACCGATGCTGGGCAAGAGCTGGGATTCCATGGGTACCCCCAAAATGGAAGCCTGCCTGCAGGACAGAATGCCCCCAGAGTTTGTAGCGAGACTTCTGCTGGAAGCCAAGGGCACAATGATGAGGACGTTAGCCGCAGGAGGCAGAGCGGGCTGGAGGAGGCACGAGTGGGGGCTCTGAGGAGCTCACACCCAGCGAGAACTCTGAGGCCAGACTATGAAGGTGCCAGTAAAGAAACCTGGGAGATCGCCCACCTTTAGAAGCACTGGTGGGAGCGGTGGGGGTGGCTGGGAGGATAGCATGGGGAGAATGAAGGGGCTGACCCCACTGGCTGCAGGCCTCATGGGGGCAGAGGAAGCCATGAATGGAAGGAGAGGGTGAACTCCAGAGGGACATTTCACTACCTGGAAAGTGAGACCCAGGGACGCCTAGCAAGGCTATCGAAGCTGCCATAGCTGCGAGGGTGAAGAGGGGGACACAGATGTGGGTTTGCAGCTAAGCTTGCAGGGATAAGAGTTTGTTCCCAGCCAAGTCCAGTGCCTTTGGTAAGGATCCCCGAGGCCCAAGCTGGGCACGAGGGATTCCATATGGACACCTCCTGCCCGGTGCCTGCTGCCTCGGGGACCAGCCTGCCAGGCCTGAACTCAGTCTCCACCCATCCACCTGTCTGCAGGACAGAATGTCCCCACTACCTGTCACTACCTGAATTGATTTTCCAAGATTCGTGCAGACCCAAGTCCTGCATGAAGACACCTCCCGCAGGCCCCCAGCTCTACCCCTTTTCCTACAATCATTCCCATGTGGAAGCATATTCACCCACTCAAGAGGACACCCTGAGCACCTGTTGCGTGAGTAAAGATGAGGACATCCGAGGCTCGCAGACCAAGTCTGGGTATCACAGGAGTGGGGAGTGGGCCAATGTGTGAGCCCTGGGCAGTGCAGGAGGAGCTGCTGTAAAGGAAGGTAGCAGGTGCAATGGGAGGTAAGCGCAGGCAGTGCTTGGGGACAACCTGAGATGTCCCCAGGGAAGGAACGTTTGAGCTGAGTGTTGATGGCTGGAGCGGAGATAGGAGTGCCAAGAGACAGGAGTGACTGCAAGAACTAATGGTGGAGGTGTGAAGGGGCGGGACAGCTGTGTCCTGCAGGGAGAACAAGGCAAGCATTTTCAGTGAGTTACTCCGTTCAGCCAGCAGAGGGAGTCCATAGCACACAACAGAGAGGAAGGACGGGGAAGAGGAGTGAGTTTTTGTTCCATCGAGAAGCTAGTGGCTATTTCATGTTCTTAAACCATGTTTCCCTTCTAAAAGACTCATTAGCAGGGCCCAGTGCGAAGACCCAGTGGCTAAACCTTACCTTCCATGCACCAGGATCCCATATGGGTACCAATTTGTGTTCTGGCTGCTCCACCTCCCATCCAGCTCCCTGCTTGTGGCCTGGGAAAGCAGTTGAGGACGGCCCAAAGCCTTGGGATCCTGCATGCGTGTGGGAGACCTAGAATAAGCTCCTGGCTCCTGGCTTCGAATCAGCTCAGCTCCAGTCATTGCAGCCACTTGGGGAGTGAATCAGCGGATGGAAGATATTTCTGTCTCTCTTTCTGTATATCTGACAATAAAAATAAATACATCTTAAAGAAAGAGAGACAAAGGGAGGAAGAGAGAAAAGGGAAAAGACCCATTAGCAGACACAGCACAGTCATCAGCTTTCCTGCACAAAGATGTACAGTCCCTATCAATACAACATCCCCTGTGTCAAATCACATTGGCTCCAGGCTGTGGCATGTTCTGCTTCCTTCCTGTTCCTTCATCCCCAGGACCCCACAGCAACTACGATGCCTCTGCCTGAGCTTCGAGGCCACAGGACACCAGCAGCTGCACCCTGTCACCACTCCAAGCTTCTCCACACATCACTGGAGCCGAGGCCTCTTCTGTCTCCAGGAATATCTCCACCCAGGACACTGACTGGGGTTTTGGAAGAGCAACACATGGCTGAGATGTGGAATAGAAGGACAGGTTGTAAGACCTGTGAAAGACATGTAAGACCATGTGAAAGCCTTAGGTGCTTGGCTAGAACTAGAGTTTGTTCTACGGGCATTATAGGATATATGATAGAGGGATTTAAAAAGAAGTTAGTTATCTCAAAGAGTTACAGAAAGAGGGGAGATCTTCCAACAGGTGGTTCACTCCCCATATGACTGCAATAGCCAGGCTGGGTTCTTCCAGGACTCCCATGTGGGTGCAGAGGTCCAGCAGTTGGGCCATCTTCTGCTGCTTTTCCAGGCACAGAAGCAGGGAGATGGATCAAAAAAGTAGAGTGGGCGAATCTTGAACCAATATCGTCGGTAATGGCTTAACCCGCTATGCCACTATCGCAGCCCCTATAATAGAGGAATTTAAGCTATGCCTCAGGGCCAACTTTGTTTGCTGGAAGACTAACAGCAATGTGGGAGAAAATGTGCCAAGAAACGTAGCTCAGCTTTTGCCTTCTACTGTGGGTCTGCCAGTCCTGAGGGCTGTGGACTTGACCCTGAGGAGAGAAAAGGGGTTGGGTTTTTGCCCCAGCCCCAAACCTCCAGCCTTCAAGTTCTCCCAAGCAGCCTCTGCACAATGTCAACACGCCCGTTTCAAACTTCTCCCTGGGGCAGGACTGCACCAAGTGCGACCAGGATGGCCAGCAGAGGAAGCCAGAGGATGGGAATGGGCGGCCCCAGGCGCTTCAGGTCCTCCGCCCTTGGGAAGCGAAGACCGCGGACCATTGCACTGCCCAATGCTAGGACCTCCGATGGGTGGACACAGAGAAACAGGGGGTCTTACTCCAAAAGCCGAGCCTGGGGCACCAGATGTACATGCGCAAGTACACACACACACACACACACACCCTAAACACACACTGGATTTTTGGGTTTTGCCTTTGCTTTTGGGGTTTTTCTTTAAGATGTATTTATTGCTATTGGAGTCACATATACAGAGAGGAGGAGAGACAGAGAAATATCTTCCATCCGCTGATTCACTCCCCAAGTGGCAGCAACGACTGGAGCTGAGCTGATTCCAGGAGCCAGGAGCTTATTCCAGGTCTCCCACATTGGTGCAGGATCCCTAGGCTTTGGGCCGTCCTCAACTGCTTTCCCAGGCCACAAGCAGGGAGCTGGATGGAAGGCGGGACCGCCGGGACACAAACCGGCGCCCATATGAGATCCCCAAGTGTGCAAGGTGACGACTTCAGCTACTAGGCTACCACGCAGAACCCCACACACTGTTTTTGTTTATTTTGTTTTGTGTTTTGCTTTTAAGACTCTTCCAAGTTTCTTTGAGAGGTTTTGACTTTCCAGATTCACTCATCTCTTGACCAAGTTTAGGACTATAGATTTGTACGTTCCCAAACCCCACACCGTGACCCTGACCCACAAAGGACCTTTTGCCAAAACTGATTAGTCAGCCAATACTCTTGGGAATAATCCACAAGCAAAGAGCTGTGCTTACTATTAATACGGTAGCCACACGCAATCTGTATCTGTGGGAAGGAAGGACATCCGAGACCACCAAAATGCCCAGACTGAAAGGGGCCAGCATGGTGGCATAGCATGCAAAGATGTCACCTGAGACCCTGGCACCCGATTTGCATGCCAGTTCAAATCCTGCCTGACCTACTTCCAATCCAGCTCCCTGCTAAAGCATCTGGGAAAGCAGCAAAGAATGAGCCAAGCGCTCGGGCCGCTGCACCATGTGGGAGACCCGGAAAAAGTTCCTGGTTTCTGGCTTCAGCTGACTCAGCTTTGGCCACTGCAGCCTTTTACGGAGTGAAGCCACAGGTACATCTTTTTCTAGATCTTCCTCTGTGTTCCTCTGCCTTTCAAATAGACAAAGAATTTTTTAAAAACTAAGTCCAGCCTTGAGGGGCATTCAGCACATTGTCCATCAGCGGGAGGGCATTGTGTGTAGTTCTGAAAGAAATCACTCTACCTTTGTAGGAAGATAAGAATGCAGAGAGGCCTGTCTTGCACGGGATCGGAGGATGAAGGCTGAACCCCGCTTTGATCGGCTCTGGATGCCGCGCCTCTGGCGAAGGACTTCCGCCTTCTTCCATGAGAGACTGGGAGGCTTGCTGCTTGGCCGGAGCCTCGATTGGCAGCAACAGAAAAACCGGCTGAGCCTGGGAGAGCTCATTCTTAGCAGTTACTACTTGGGAGCCAAAGGTCAACCCCTGCCTTTGCATTTCCGCATCTTATCTCACACGTCGGAGTGTGTTTCTTGTTTCTCAGAAACAGTAAAATAGTACATAGTAAATCCATCATTCCAGTGTTTTGTGAGTGCTGCAAATTCAAGGAACCTGTACTGGCATCCAGGCAAAGTCCCCGCCTTTAGAAAGGCCCTGCCTCTCCCTTGCAGCTCTTTTAGGGCTGAATGAGCTGGAAGCCCCAGCAACCCCCCACGGCCAAGCCAGTCCTTCTGTCAGTCAAAACTCCCCCCTTTCCCTGGATATGCCTGCTTCATCCGGGGACCAAGAATGAAGATAAAAAAGGCAGTTCCGCGTGGAGTTAATGGAGGCAACATAAAATTCCCAGGCAGCTCCACACAGTGGAGGACACCGCGTCCCACCACATAAAATAAGACGGGGGTGGGTCAGCGAGGAGCGTCCTCTCCTTCTCACCCAAATCTCTTCCCCTCCCTCAGACAGCCCCCTCATCGGCCCCCGGGGCGGTGTGGGGCAACACACACACACACGCACACACACACACCCGTGTGGATGCATGTTCGCTTTCTCACCTTGCTCTCCCCATCACTTTGCGCACTCTACACACATCTCAACGTGAATCTTGTATCTGTGTGAGACAGGGACCTGGAGCAGAGATGCGAGCGATGCCACAGCCATGCCTCCCCACTCTCCCTTCCCTGGCCACAGGCCTCAGCCCTCCAAGAATGAGTCTGTAAGTTGTTTTCCTGCAGGAAAAAATTCTTACACCTCAAAAGGTGATTTTTTTCTAAAAATCAGAACAGCAGGTTTGTTGGTGACAGTATTGTCCATGCATGCATGCTATGGCGAATTGCATATACGCAGGTCAGAAAGTAGGAATCCCAACGCAATGAACTGACGCTCACGCCGCCTCCTGAATTGCCTCTGCTCCTGCCCCTTGATCTCTCTGGGAAAAGAAATTGCAGGCAAGCCCTTCCCTCCTTTGCCTGGTCATGCAAGCCTTACCTGCTTTCTTCTGGAAAAGGGCTTGGCCTTGGAGCGCATGCGCACCAAGTCAACTATAAAAAACAGCTAATCACAGCTCTTCTTTCCTTTTCTGCCTCCAGGGCCTGCTGCCCACCGCCACGAGGGTTGAGACTTCCGCAAGTCTCAACTGGGTGCTGAGTACCAAGCACCAGGTCAAGGTGTCATTAGCTGCCTGGCTCCCTCTGTGGGCGTCAGGATGGCTCCACCAGCCCAAGAGGCAATCTTCTCTTCTGACAGTCTTCTGGGTCTTGGGTTCTCTTTCTGTGGAAGGGGGAGGGATCCCTCAAGCTTAGGGGAAGACAGACCAAAGAGAGGCGTGACACAAAGCTTTTCTGCTTGTGATCCTATGACTGCCTTTGCTTAAAAAACCTGGGCGGCATTTAAAAATGTCAATGTTGTGGTGTGGTGGGTTAAGCTTCCACCTGCAGTGGGACATTCTATAGAAATGTTGGTTCTAGCTGCTCCCTACTAATAATGCACCTGGGAGAGAAGCAGAGGATGGTCTAAGTCCTGGGGCTTCTCCATCCACGTGGGGAGATCCAGAGGAGGCTCCTGGCTCCTTGCTTCACTCTGGCCCAGTCCTGGCCAATGAAGCCATTAGGGGTATGAACCAGCAGCGGAAATTCTCTTCTTCTCTGTCTTCTTGTTTTCCCCCCTTTCTCTGTCTTTCCCTTTCTCTCTGTAACTCTGCCTTTCAAATAGATGACAAAATCAATCATAAAGAAAGAAAGGCTTTCTGGAGCCTCAAAGAGATGGCCAGGCAGTAAGGGGTGAATCGGTCAGATTCTCAGGGGAAGAGGTGAGTGGAGAGCGGGCAGCCGGGTGCCCTCTGGGTGTTGGCCAAGCCAAGCTCAACCTCCGCGTGGGCTTTGATGGTTTGAGGAGGCAGGAATACAGAAACCGAAGCCCAGCACTTCCCTGAGGAGGGAATTCAAGTAGGGGACACTCAACACCCCAAGACCTGGGCCCCCCAAGCCAGGGGAACACTGCTATAACCTTCAGGAGAGTCAGGACAGCTGCTTTGCAGAAGCTGAATACAGAAGGAAAAGAAAACAAACCTTCTCCTGGAAGCTTCTAGCTCCCTGTGACTCTGAAACCACCAGTCCTGAGGCCATGTGGGGTGCAGGGCAAGAAAACCGCCCCTGCTTGGAGCACCCCTGCCTCCCAGGTCCCAGGGACACCCACAGCACTCGCCTTGGGGAAGCAGGCAGCTCCCAGCCAAGAGTCACCCAACACCTGGGGTGACCCGGCACAGAGGGTCCCTCAAAGCTTCCTGGGGGACTCAGTCTTCTCATCCGTAAATGGGAGGCTGCATCAGATGCTCTTCAAGACCCACCCCAATCCCAGTGAGGTCACGGTGGGGCTGAAGTGTGTGCCCTCCCCACGCCAACTTCCACTGTGTCTCGTGGGTGCCTCTTGAGGTGAAGGGTTAGGGAGAGGGATGTGGTGGCTGAGCCGAGGGCAGGAGGCAGCACAAGGCAGAAGGTGATGCATGGGGAGTGGTGTCTGAGGCCGAGTCTGGGTCTTTGATGTGCGCGTGGGTAGGTGGGTGGTGGGAAGGGGGTTGCGGGTGACTGTTGAAGGAAGGAGGCAGAAGGCCCCCGGGGCACCCTCATCAGTGACCTACTTGGGTCCTTGTAATTGCCCCCTTCCTGCCTTGGGAGACTACAAATAGAGAGGACCCAGGCCTGGGCGCCCACAGCCCGACACCGACAGCAGTGGTGAGTGCCAGCTGCTTGGGCGCTGCTCTGAATTGGGGAGCCCCTGTCCCTGGTGGGACTGGCTGGGAGGGAGAGTCAGGGCTAGAGGGTATAGGGAGCCAAGATCTGGTTCCAGGGGGTGGAGACGTTGGGTAGAAGTGTTGTCTTGACTGGTCCCCTCTGCCTCCTCCTTGCCTCTCTTTGAACTTCATGCCCAGGGGGAGCTGAGACTGGCCAGGGCTGCGGGGAAGAGAGGATGCCTGCCAGTCTCCAGCCTGGATGGAGGATGGTGCCAGGCAGGCAGGCATGCAGCTGGAGCCAGGTGGGGGCACACTGCACACTTGCAGGCATCTGGGAGTCTCTTCTCTGGGGACCCAGATGCCTTGCTCCCATCCTGGGCTGTCCCAAAGACTCAGCTAGGCCCCAGGCCGTGCTTGGCACCCAGGTGCCCCACTTCCCTGCCATTCGCTCACAGCAGAGCCCTGGCAGACGTCAGGGAGGCGTCAGGGAGGGAGGCTCAGCAGGCCTGAGCTGTATGGCAGGTCTCCCTCCCTTCCTTGGGGACCAGGAGTGAGTCACTGGCTCATGTGGAAACTCTGGCTCTCCAGGCTGCCTGGGGAGGGTTTCCCAGGCCAGAGCTGTGGCTGGAAGTGTGGGGAGACTTGGAGTGTGAGGGCCAATGGGGAGACTCTGGGAGGCGCTTCTCTGCTCACAAAACAGGTGTCCCTTAGAGAGCCTGCCACCTCCTGACTCCTAGGGCTAAGGAAGCAGGCACCAGCCTGGGGCAACTCATTGGTGACTGGCCACCCTGCTGCTGGCTAACTCAAAACACCATGGAGCTGGGGCCTTGTGAGCTAGGATGAGCCAGATGAAGCCGGTGGGAGCCAGAGAGGATAAAAGACCCAGGCAGGGTTGTACAGCGGATTCTGGTTTTCCCTTTGGCTGTAGCTTCCTTGGGTGGAGGGAGGCAGGCACGGCGGGGTCATGGCCTTCCTCTTATACCTGCTCTGATCAGCCTGAGCAGGGATCCCAGGCCTCCACATCATGGGAGGCCCTGCATGCAAGTGGGGACCTGGGATCTTGCAGGGCAGGAGGCTTCCAGGGTCTTAGAAGTAGGGTCGGGTGGAAGACAGAGCCCTGCTGGTGCAGCTAAGGTGGGAGAGAGCCCCACTGTGGAGGTGCAAGTGGAGTTGGGGACACCTCTCTCCAAGGACTTGGCAATGACATTAGCGACATGAGGCCTCTGTCTAGGTGCATGACCCTGAAGCCAGCAGGGAGGTGCATCAGGAGGAGCAGGTGCAGTGAGGTCATGGGGAGGTGTCCTGGGCCTGGAGCTGGGTTATAACAGGTATGGGAAAAGTCCCTCAGAAAACATCAAGGGTACAGTGGGCAGGGAGGCTGTCCTGGGCCTGGGCACCGGATCACACCTTTGTCTGTGGCAGTGAGGATGGCCAGACCCCTGGAGCAGGCAATAGCTGCGGTGGTGTGCACCTTCCAGGAGTATGCAGGGCGCTGTGGGGACAAGTACAAGCTCAGCCAGTCGGAGCTTAAGGAACTGCTGCAGAAGGAGCTGCCTTCCTGGACCCCGGTGAGCAGCTTCTCCCCATGGGGTGACACACATGAGACCCTCAGAGAGCCCTAGGACAGAAAGAGGGAATCTGTGAGTGTGTGAGTGTGTATTAGTGTTTGTGAATGAGTTGAGTGTGTGTGTGCATGCTAGGGAGAGCAGTTCTCTGTAAAATGGCATCGCCATCACCATCAGCACACCTCCTGCCTGGATGAACTGCTGGAGGCTCGAGGGAGAGCACTGGGCAGGATACCCAGCACACAGTAGGCTCTCAGTGGCACATGACAGGTGCTCACCAAGTGATCTGGGGAGGGAGAGTTGGGGGCGGGCAGGACCTGAGGTTGGCACTCAGGGAGGGTATGGGCTGGACCGGGCAGAGGGAGGGAGAGAGCTGGGTGATGTGGGTCCACCCCACTCACCCTGATTGTCTTCCTTCCCCCTCACCATCACAGACCGAGTCTCGGGAGTGTGACTACAACAAGTTCATGAGCCTTCTGGACACCAACAAGGACTGTGAGGTGGACTTTACCGAGTTCCTGCGTGCACTCAACTCCATCTCTCTCTACTGCCACGAGTACTTCAAGGATTGTCCTCTGAAGCCCTCGGGCTCCCAGTAGCCTGCAGTGCTGCAGAGGACAGGGCAGGGTCTGCCCAACTAACTCCTACACTCCCTTCCCTCCTCTTTCCCCCACCTGTTTCAAATGGGACTGCCCAGTTCACACCTGTTAGAGAACCTGGGTGCCCAGCTGGTGAGGCAGCTCCTGCCCAGCCCCTGGCCAGCCCAGTCATCTTGTCTGTGCAGCAGAAGGAGGCAGCGGCGATGTGCCATGGGCCCTGCAGATCCAGTGTGGAATGTGCCAGTGAGCCCACAAGGGCTTGGGCCTTTCAGCTCCTAATAAAGAACTGGTGTCCCTGTGGCTCCCTTTGGTTCTTCTGAGAGCTGGGGCGGGGCGGGAGGAGGGGTGTCTTGGGACACAGCCCTGCTGCCAGCTTTGCGCTCCCCTCTGGCCTTGTCCACTGGAGAAGGGGTGGGGAGACAGTGCTGAAGGAGCCAGAGCTCTGCTGGCCATGGAGGGGAGCGGCTTCAGAGCCTGCAGAGATGCAATGGCTGCAACCAGCACAGGCTCCTGTTGCTCCATCGTCTCTTGGTTCTTGGGGCAATACCCCTCTCTGCCAATCCCCTGGCCATCAAGCAGGGCAGGAGGGCAGCCTGAGGGCCCAGGGGCCAGGAGACTGGATCCTGGACCTCGTGACTGTGACCGGATGCTCCGAGGAGGAGGAGGAGGAGAAGGAAGAGGGGAAGGGTGGGGTGGAGCGTTTGTTCCCTGCCTGGGGCTGTGGGAGTCCAGAGAGCAGCACTAATAAGATTAGGGTGTCTGAGGTGTTTAATCCCAGTTGGGGAGGGGACCCTGTACTGAGACCGCCCCCAAGGGCCTTGAGCCCCCATGCTGCCCCTCACTCAGTCCTCAGGCTCCATGCTGCCCCATCCTAATGCAGTATCCCCCCACTCCCCATTTTCTCCCATCACTTCTACCTCTGCACCCAACGCCCTTTCCTGATGCCATCACAAGCCCCACGCCTCACTCCCACCCCACTCCATCACCCTGTCCAACCCATGAATGTTTCTCCTACACACCTGAGCCTTCTCCCACCTGCCACCAAGCACCTCTGCTTCTCCCTCTGTGATGGCAAGTAGGACTCCTCCACCTTCCCCCCAGCCTCAAGCACTGACTGCTCCCTTCCCCCTGGTCTCCATAACATTCCCCCGGGAGTGTGCCAACTCCATCAGACCCCCAGCACCCACTGGGACACACCCACTGCCCACAGATGCCTGGCTAGGTCAGGAAGCCTTGTTCCCCAGCTGGGGCAGTGGAGAAGATGCGCATGCACACCACACCAGCACACAGCAGGAGGGCAGCGTCCGCCCCCCATCCCCTTGCCATGGGCAGGGCCTGCCCGGGGTATAAATAGTCAGACCGCTGGGCTCTCCCCACTCTTCCTCTCTCCTCAGCACTTCCTCTCTCGGCCTGGTGAGTTGTGGTGTGTGGGCCTGACTGGCACACAAGGGGTGTCCCAGGCTGAAGCTGGGTGGAAGAAGGGGCCAGCTGTGCTGAATGGATCCAGATGTGCAGGCCCTGGGGTGGGACATGTGTGCCCACACGTGTGTGGGAAAGAGAAGGAAGCAGGAAAGCGTGCAACAGGGGGAGCCTGTCTGAGAAACCAGGCTTGTGTGTGGAGTGGCACATTGTGTGTGTGTCTATGTGTGTGTGAGTCTGTATGTGTGTGTGTAAGTGTGTGTGTGTGAGTGTGAGCTGTGGATGTGCACCCTGGCTTGGATTTGCTGTGCTGCCCAAGGCACTGTGTGCATGTTCAGGTGCAGAAAATGAAGGAAAAAGGCAACTGAGCGCTTTTGTCTGCTTCTGCCCCGTGAGCCTCCCCTCAGCACACAGCCGCTCAGGCTGGGAGAGCTTGGCCTGGCATCTGCCCTGGGCGCCCCTGCCTTGGCTACCTCCCTGGCCCCTCCCAACAATGGGCTTGGTGCTAAGCAGCTGGTTTTTTCCGCTACAGGCCCCTGGGCAGGCCTCCAGCTCTACACCCAGTGCTGGAAGGGAGCAGAATGGACTGGGGCAGCATTTGGTGGGGTTGGAGTGGATGGAGGAGGGGAAGGCCAGGCTGCAGCAAGGGGCTGGAACTTACTGTCTGGATTCCCAGATCCAGTCCAGGCCCCACAAAAGTCCATTCCCCAGCACACTTCTACCACCATGTACCCCCTTCCTGCTGGTTGCTGTGCCCACCTTTCTGGGGGGTTGCAGTTGACTGCCCCAGGGCCCCTTGAGAGATGGCAGTGCAATGGGGGCATTCTGCACCCCTGTGGCTAGGCAGTGGGGAGACTAAGGATGCCCCTGTGCCTCCTGCCCCCAGATCCTGACAGCTGCCATGGCGTGCCCCCTAGAAAACGCCCTGGATGTGATGGTGTCCACCTTCCACAAGTACTCGGAAAAAGAGGGAGACAAGTTCAAGCTCAACAAGGCGGAGCTGAAGGAGCTGCTGACCCGTGAACTGCCCAGCTTCTTGGGGGTGAGTGGGTCCTGCCAGGGAGCACACACTACCCACAGTGGGGTGCAGGCTCTGAGAGGCTCAGGGCCTTTCGTGGGGATATTGACTAAGTTTGGTGCTTCTCTCTGGGTTAGGAAGTTGGAGGAACAGAGAGCCTACTCCACTTGCCTGGGGCAGGGGCAAATGTTGGGGGGATGTCCACCCCTCACTTCCAGGCCCCCAGCAAAAAAGGCTGAACCAGAACAGTGAGGTTTGAAGCCAAATGTGCTGCTAGGGTCTTAAGGGAAGGAGCAATAACACTTGGAAAGTGGTCTGTGTGCAACAGTGTGGTCTGGGTCAGGACGGCCCACTCTGCCCATTCTCCACCTCAGTGGGCAAGTGCCTGAGTTTCTGTTTGGGCTCACGGATGAGAAGACACAGGTGTGGAGACGCACACACCTACAGGCGTTTCCCACCCAACAACATCTTACACCTGTACCAAACATCTCACAGTTTACCCAAGCATGCTGCAAAAAGGACATGGAAAGTAGAATGAAAAAGCAGGTTTATTTTGGTGCAAAATTTGCAAGTCCATAGTTTTGAAGATCATACTCATTTTCTATGAACGCTTTGGAGAGTTTGGATAAGCATGGATTTCAAGCATTTTTGCACTAAAATAAGCTTATTTTAAAATCCCCTTTCTGGGCCCCTCAGGTTAAGCCGTCACCTACAACACCAGCACCCCATGTGGGCACTGGGTCAAGTCCTTGGTGCTCTGCTTCCAGTCTCCAGTGCCAAGAAAGATGGCCCAGAGACTTGGACCCCTGTCACTCATGTGGCAGACCCAGGTAGAGCTCAGCTTCCTGACTTCAACCTGGCCCAGCCCTGGCATTTGGGGAGTGACCAGGCAGATGGAAGATCTCTCTTTCTGTTTCCCTCTAACTCTGCCTTCCAAATGAACAAATGAACCCCTAAAAATAGTTCTATTTCTACAAACCCTTTGCAGTACCCTCATATATGCATTCAGGATGATTACCTCATTGGCTCATGAGGACAACCTCAAGGGAAGTTGTGCAGTCACATTATGATGGCTTTAACACGTCTCAAGCCATAGCAAAGACATAGGAGAAACATACGGTTACAGGCCAATTGAAATGAGAAATCTCAACCTTTCAGTATAGATTGGAATAGAAAGTGAGAGAGTTGTGTCTAGTTCCAATACTTCAACAATCCTGACCGCTAAGCTTTTGATACTGTTTTTCCACAAACATTGCTGACGTTAGACCCTGAAATCAGTTTCCACAAGAGTTTTAATTAAAATAAAGTGCAACCCGTCAGAATATAAACACCACTTTAAGGACATTACTCGTAACCTCTCAAGTCAAACACAGCATTTGGCACACAGAAACCACATGAAAGTATTTGTCAAATCAAATGTACATACTATACAAAGAAATCCTGGAATCTGAAAAATCAGAGTGGATCATGGGCTTCAAGCGACCAGGGGAAAACACTTATAGAATTAAACATTACTACGGGTACTATAACTGTAGTAGGCAAAAAACAGTAAGAAAATAATCTTTGCTCTTGTTAAAGAAGGATAAAGGGCCATCTTTACTTTTGCCTATGTTAAAAAATTGAGAAACAAAGCCTTTAGGAAGATGGCAACTTCATTGCGGTTGAAAGGGAATTAGGGTCTTTCCAACAGGAATTAGGGTCTTTCTTGTTCCTTACCTTTTTCCAGTTGAATTTCCACGAGACTCGGGAGGGATTGCCAGTCGCAGAAAGGCTCAGCCGACCTCTGCACGCGGAGGATGTTCTCCACACTCGGAGCGGAAGTGTTCTTTGCTCTTTTCCTGCGTGACCGCTTTTAAAAGGGTGGGAATGGAGAAGCTAATAAAGCCGCCTGTTCCTTATTTCACATTCCTACAGTAGGTACCTCACTCCACCTGGAGTGTGTTGAGGGCCGAACAAGAGGCTGGTGGTCAGGTACCTCTTATCTTAAAGAAGTTAGAGCAGAGAGCTGCTGCTACTTAAGGTCCATTGAACACACGTTAGCTTAGAACATTTTCATATCTCCAACTACCCACATTTGAGGTGGTGAGCAGGGATTTTTTTTTTTCTGATCATTATTTTTATTTTTGATGGTTTGTACATAGTTGATTAGGGTGATAAGGGTCAAGGGCTATGGGAAGGTGGATGAGACTCTTATTTTCTCATTCTGTTTTTTTTTTCCCTTCCCTATCTGGGGGAAGGGGAGAGGTAAGGAGAGAAGCCACACCCAGCCTCCCAAACACCTGTGCACCCTGGGATGGAGAACAGCCACCTGACACCACTCCAGGGTCCCAGGTGTGGGACATTCTCTGAGGCTACTGCTCAAGAGGTCTCAGTAGCTAAACAGTTCTGAAATACTGATCTCGCCACTCCAAACACGATGAAATCTCTCCAGAATCCACTGGTTCACATAGTTCACGTGAGAGTCTATTTACCCAGATATTCACTGCCAACACTTGGCTGGGTAGTTGATCAATTTGTTCTGTCCTCTGTCCTGTGTCCTCTGCTACGGTACCAGGTGTCTTCTGAAGGCTCCAATAGACTGCCATATCCTCCATGTGCACCTGGATATACTATCCACTGCTCCATCTAGGCCACTGAGGAGGCCCAAATTTGGCACATGCATTCCACGGTGAGACAATGGAACTTAAATTCTCCATGGTTGGGGTTCTAAGTCCAGCAATTCAGTTCAGAGGATCCCCAAAGAAACTTCATCTGAGGTGATCCCAGACCTGATTTTTGAATGTGCTTGCCAATACAGGGTCCAGCACAGTCTGTCACCTCAATCAGCTTATACACATGCTGGTGGTTGCAATTGTTGGGTCAGTTCTGTCTCCAGTCTTGTCTTCTACACAAACCAATGGGTGTTGCAGCCCAGCCCAATCCTGCCCACCACACATCTGACACTCACACAAACCAGTGGGAGCTGAAGCCTAGTCTGAATGACCCCCAATAACCCCCATCAGGCCATTCCCCTACCCTGGTTGTTGAGCTTGCCAATATGTACAGCAGACTAGACCAGCCTGTCCCATATCCCATTAAGTGCTGTCATTGGGCATTGAAGCCTCGTTCAACCCAACTAACCCATCTATCCAGCCCACACATGTGCTGGCTGGTGACACTCTTTCTAGCCATGCCTGTCCCAGTTCTGCTTCTCATGCTCATCATTTGGAGTATCAATCCAAGAAGGAGATGCCCAATGTTTCCCTTCTGGGCCCACTCCCATTCCCAGATCTTGCACTCTGCAGGTGGTTCTGCAGTTTGGCTTGACAGAATTTGTCCCTTGTGCCAGCATCTGCCAGCTGATGCTGTGGCAGAGTCCAACCACATCCTCTCTGGCTTATGCATGCACCAGAAGGAATAGTAAACCCAGCCTGGTTTTCCCCTGTTGCAGCTCACATGAGGCCAACAGGTGTTGTAGCCTAAGCAGGGAATATGACACCGAGGGGTCTCCGCAGCGAGAGGACCCTCACTGCTGGGGTCTCTGCCGCGTGAGGAGCCCCCTCCCGCCACGAGGGTCTCCAGCAGCGCCACGACCCCCTCGCTGCTGGGGTCTCCACCGTGCGAGGACCCCCTCCCGGCCATGTGCCCCATCCCCTCAGGGAGGCCCTCACAACTGCCCTGTGTGTGTGGTATGGAGTGGTATTTGTTGGGGCGGGGTGGTGCAGGGTGGTGTCCCGGTGGGTCAAGAATCAGCCTGCCAGATAAGGGAAATCCAAATTAAAACATCAATGAGGTACCACCTAACGCCAGTAAGACTGGCCCACATGAATAAAAGCACCAACAACACTTGTTGGCGAGGTTGCGGGGAAAAGGGATCCCTACTCCACTGCTGGTGGGGCTGCAGGCTGGTACAGCCTCTATGGAAATCAGTATGGAGAATATTCAAACAACTCAAATTCAACATACCGTATGATCCAGCAATAGCACTCCTAGGAATATATCCAGAACGCTTGTTTTATGAGAAACCAACATGCACTCCTATGCTCATAGCAGCACAATCAGTAATTGCAAAAACATGGAAGCAACCAAAATGCCCATCAACAGAGGATTGGATAAGAAAGCTATGGTACATCTACTCCATGGAATACTACTCAGCTATTAAAAAAAACAAAATGCAGTTCTTTGTGGCCAAATGGGCCAAACTGGAAACCATAATGCTAAGGGAAATGAGCCAATCACAAAAGGTTAAATACCACGTTTGCCTTAATTTAAGATGATATGATGTTATGTATAACATGTTATGTTATGAATGTTATATGTTGTGTATAAACTAAATTGAAGTATAGGTGAGGTGGTCACAGAAGGTGGCTGGGAACTCGCATTTACTTTTAACATATTGGTTACTCATTACTATGTCAATTAATTCCATAATGATGTAAATTTTTGCTGATGGTATGTTGGAGCTTTCAATTGACTGGGATGATACTCTGCTGGCTCTGTCTTCAGACCAGAGAGGGTATACCTAAGAAGCCGTTGAACTTGACTGGACAATAAGATGCTGGACTCTAGGTTTGGTATACGCTTGCAATGGGGGAATCTCAACTGAACTCGAGCTGTGGTTATGCAACAAGGTGGAGGAATCCACCATGGTGGGAGGGTTTGGGGAGGGGTGGGGAGAACCCAAGTATCTATGTAACTGTGTCACATAATACAATGTAATTAATGAAGTTAAATAATAAATAATTTTTAAAAAATGTAAAAAAAAAAAAAAAAAGAATCAGCCTGCCAGGCAGATGGCCTGTATGGGTGCTGCATCAAATCCTGGCTGCTTCCCCCGCAGGCCAGCTCCCAGCCAATCCTCCTGGGAGAGCAGTGGAGGATGGTGCAGGGCTTTGTGCCCCTGTGCCCCTGTGCCCAGGGGGGACACCTGGAGGAAGCTCCTGGTTCCCGGGATTGTTGTGGTCCAGCCTCGGCTGGCTCTGGTGGTGGTCCTCGGGGAAGTGAGCCAGCAGATGCAAGAAAGATTGCTCTCTCTCCCTCTCTGTTCCTCTGTGTTTCAAAGCAAATAGCACAGAGGAAGGCTGGCAGGCAGGCAGGAAGAGATAGACACCTGCTGCCCTCCTGGGAGGGAGCGTGCTGCGTGCTGCGTGCTGCGTGCTGTGCTGTGTGCTCTGGCTCTAGACTGCTTTTTCCTGCGAATGCAGACCCCGAGGGCGTGCGTAGGGCTTCCGTCATGGGACTCCTTTGCAACTTCTAAAAAGAGTGTGCTTGAGAGAGAAGGCATCTGTGGCTGGGGCTGCTTCCCTTGACTTGACAGCAGAGTTAGGAGGGGCGTCCTGCAGTGAGTGCCGGTGGCCACGAGAGGGCAGGCGAAGCTGCCCTTTCTACCCCTGTTTCTCTGAAACTTGACCAAAAGTAAGTGAAGAGGCTATTTTAGAAAGTATAAATTAAATATAAACGGTTTTGCCAAGCATTTGGATTAAAGAACAGCTACTAGTTAGTATGCTTCTAGGGCTGCATCTTACTGTCACCCTGTGCCATTCCACAACATTTCATTCCACAACATTTAATTATGCTTCTCCTACTACCAAACTGAAGCTCATTCTCTCCCTTTCCCTTTATTTTGTTTTGTTTCTAAGTTTTGCTTCTATTCACCATCTGCAATATCAGATCATTTTGGGCCTAGTCGTTATGACAGTCTATCTTGACTCTATAGATGCAGATTATTCTGCTTTATGATATTTTTTGGAGGAATTTCAGGTTCATCCTAAAATTTTAAGCTTCAAAGTAAATTTAGATATCTCTATGATTCTAAAATAATCCACTTCTAGCACCAGATTAGTTCATAACTCCTTGTGGATATCCATATGCTGCTGAATCTGTTCTATGGATTCATTCAGCAGACTTCTATTAAACCCTACTCTGGGGCCCGGCAGCGTGGCCTAGCACCTAAAGTCCTCGCCTTGAACGCCCTGGGATCCTATATGGGCGCCGGTTCTAATCCCAGCAGCTCCACTTCCCAGCCAGCTCCTGCTTGTGGCCTGGGAAAGCAGTCGAGGACGGCCCAAAGCTTTGGGACCCTGCACCCGCGTGGGAGACCCGGAAGAGGTTCCTGGTTCCCGGCTTCGGATCGGCACACACCGGCCCGTTGCGGCTCACTTGGGGAGTGAAACATCGGATGGAAGATCTTCCTCTCTGTCTCTCCTCCTTTCTGTATATCTGGCTTTCCAATAATAATAAAATCTTTAAAAAAAAATAAACCCTACTCTGTATAAATCAATAAATGAGAGAGAGGAAGAGGATATAACTTATACTTGATTCCATAATAAGTTTTACAACCAATAACCCAGAATATTCTTAACATATACACTAACATGGTTTACTGAGAGCATTAAATTAAAGGTGATAATTAAATAACCTCATGATCAGTTTCTTTTGTTGGTTCATTTTTTTTTCTGTCATCCTTTTCTGGCTTGTGTTGGAGACATTTAACAGAAACAAAAACAGTCTTAGTGGGCTCAGTGTAATGGCCTCGTGGCTAAATCCTCACCTTACAAGCGCCAGGATCCCATATGAGTGCCCGTTCATGTCCCAGCAGTCCCACTTCCTAGCCAGTTCCCTGCTTGTGGCCTGGGAAAGCAGTTGAGGATGGCCCAAAGCCTTGGGACCCTGCACACATGCGGGAGACTTGGAATATGCTCCTGGCTTCGGATCGGCTCAGCTCTGGATGTTGTAGACACTTGGGAGGTGAACCAGCAGGTGGAAAATCTTTCTTTCTTTATCTCCTTTTCTCTGTAAATCTCCCTTTCCAATAGAAATAAACAAATCTAAAACAAAACAAAAGAAGCAATTGCAGTTATTTATGGTTTCTCAAAAAAAATCTTAAGTAAGGGGGGATATTTCTGGATCTTAATAATGACTTAGGTATAATTATCATGTGATTTATGAAAACCAAAGGCAGTCTAATACCCCAGCCTCTATTTCATTCTGCCGTGAAGGCTCCATGGTCTTCCAATCCTACTTACGTCCCTTTTAGAGCCTAAAATCCAAGTATGTACCCTTCTTTCCAACACATTCAGCTGTTTTCACTTTAACTTCGAACACGAATGAATAGCCTCGCCTAAAAAAGATGCAATTTCTGAAATGTGCAAAAGACAGGAAACTAATCACAAAAAAAGAAAATATACACTAGAGCATAAGCTAACCAGCCCTTAGGTAAGCTACTGAGCATTGTGGATCCAGATCATAAAAATAACATTTATGAATAATAAATTCGCAAAAGAAGACAGATTGATGTTCACAAACTATGACATCTTTACTAGACTTCAAGGAAATGCAAACTCAAAACAGATTTTTCTTCACTTATCAAATCGTAAGGAATAGTGTTGGCTTGTTTCTAATAACTACTCAGTAAGGTTGAGAACGTAGGGAACACGGCTGAGGGCAGTATAATGAGTGCAATCCAGTACAATGCTCTAGAAAAATCTTTAGTTCCCTGATATGAAGTAACTCCGGTACCATCACCTTCTGCCTCGGTAATTGCTGCAGAAACTCCAGACCGGAGAAGGGCAGTGGTGTGCTTAGGACACTCGGGGCCAAATTAATTGCAACAACACTGGAAGAGCGGCAGAATCCCACAGTGGTACCCAGCTTGTATCCCAGCAGTCCACTGAGCAGGAAACACTGAGCCTAGGCCAGAGCTTGCTGTCTCGGGTTTGCTGCCCCCAGGGGGGACTGCAAGTGCATCAAGGGTTCCGTTCAAGGTTGCAGCTGCTGGTTGCTGCTGGAAACCTTCAAGCTGCTCTACTGGATTCCTTCGGAAAACCCGCAGAAGGTCAGCTGTCTGGGTTCTGATCTGCCACAAAAGATGAAGATTTAAGTGACTTTAATTAACCTGTCCTATGCCCCACCCGTAAGACATGTACTGTGTAGCAGGCTGGAGCCACCTGAGACTTCCTGGAACATGCCACTCTCAGAACTGCTGGGTTCAGGTCATTTGTGTAGGGCTGTGATTCACAGCTTACACTCTTGGTTGTCCATAAAGTTCACCACAAAGTAACGACAAACTCAAGTCCACAAAATGAGAAGGAGGGTGGAGGTGGGAATAATTATGCTTCTTTTAGCAGGTTTTTTTTTTTTTTAAGTGCTTTTCTTACAGTCTACTTTAAGGCCTTGTCTACTGTGACCTGTAATGAGTTCTTTGACAATGCCCATTGCTTGGTTAAGTAAATAACCGGAAAGATGCAATAACATTGTGCAATGTGTCATGACTTTGCCAGTCATTAGGAGTGCAATCCCACTGCCTTTGATGTGAGGGCATGGATGCTGGAGGCTCTCCAGCAGGTGCTGGCAGGGGCTCCTGTTCACCAGGTCTGAACTGTGGAGTAAATGCCTGTGGAAAGAATACTTTCGGCTCAGCCAAGGGAATTACCAGGTTGTCCTTAAGTTGTCCTTAAACGTTCAAACTAACGAGAGCAAAACCTCAGCCAAAATCTACTTGTTTCGTGAATTTTTAAAATGATCTTTAATGAGAAGTCCAGGCATTTTAAGGTATCGGACATTCTAAGGATGCTCTACCCCACTGAGCTCCATTATCTACCTTTTCATGTGTCTGTATGTTGTTCAGTTGGAGAGTCAGGGCAGAAGATGGGTGATGTAGAACTTGTGTTTTTAATAACTACAGCTGTTATGAATGTTATATGTTGTATATAAACAAAAATTGAAGTGTAGGTGAGGTGGTCACAGAAGGTGGCTGGGAACTCGCATTTACTTTTAACATATTGGTTACTCATTACTATGTCAATTAATTCCATAATGATGTAAATTTTTGCTGATAGTATGTTGGAGCTTTCAATTGACTGGGATGATGCTCTGCTGGCTCTGTCTTCAGACCAGAGAGGGTATACCTAAGAAGCCGTTGAACTTGACTGGACAATAAGATGCTGGACTCTAGGTTTGGTATACGCTTGCAATGGGGGAATCTCAACTGAACTCGAGCTGTGGTTATGCAACAAGGTGGAGGAATCCACCATGGTGGGAGGGTTTGGAGAGGGGTGGGGAGAACCCAAGTACCTATGTAACTGTGTCACATAATACAATGTAATTAATGAAGTAAAAATAATAATTAAAAAAAAGGGACTTGCACTTACAATAGTATCTACAAACTACATAAAATCTGTTCTCTGTATATTCATAAAAAAATGAACTACTAAAATGAAATAAATCTATAGATGTTATTATAAGTAGTTAAAAATAAACATAAACGTTATGATCCAAATGAATTACATTCCAAATAAAATTATTTTATAGATATTACCCTGAGATACACACAGCGAGCCAATAATCTTCTTAGTGAATTGATAAAATACAATTGCTATTTTAAAATGGGGAACTGATGGAAGCTACCTACCAAGAATGCACTTGATCTTAGCCAAAAGGCCGAGAAACGATACCTACCAAGAATGACTTACAGGTTTCTTTACACCAAATAGGATACAGTCTGGCAATTTCCTAGTTTTGTATTTTTGGCTCAATAGACAAGTTTCAATGTGACACATGCGCACTTGATGTAGAGTCTGGGTTTCTCCATTTAAAAATCCCTTTGTTGGGTGCAGGAGTTACAGATTTTCTTCATTTTCTAAGTTCTCTATAAGCAAATAAAAATGATTTTACATAATCTATTCATAATTTTAATTCTAGTCTCAAATGATAATCTAAAACACAAAAATCTTTACAAAGATGCCTATAGGGCCTGGCGCAGTAGTCTAGCTAAAACCCTTACCTTGCATGCTCCAGTATCCCATATGGGCACCTGTTCATGTCCTGGCCGCTCCACTTCCCATCCAGCTCCCTGCTTGTGTCCTGGGAAAGCAGTCGAGGACAATCCAAAACTTTGGGCTCCTGGCTTTGGATTCACTCGGTTCCAGACATTGCAGCCGCTTGGGGAGTAAATCATCAGACGGAGGATCTTCCTCTCTGTCTCTTCTCTCTGTATATCTGACTTTCCAATAAAAATAAATAAAGCTTAAAAAAAAATAAGTCATGAATATAGCTACCAGCAGGAAAGAAGCAGGGAAGTCAAGGACTTTGGGATCTAATTTGAACTGTGGGTTGTAGATCATGTCTCTGAGAAATCAGCATGTTTCTATGATTGATCTCTAAATCCTATGACAGCAAGATTGAGAGGAGAAACCCCCCAAAGAACAACACTCCCTAAAGCACTCAGTATCTACCTGGAACGCGTGCCTCCACAGTACCATTCAAGATGCCTTAGTCCTACAGTCTATTAGGGCAAGGATGAGCAAAAAATGCACAATTCTTCCTCAAAATGTCAGGAGACATATATCTAACACCTGAAGAATAAAGGCAGAATGGAGTGGTGCTCAATAACACAGGCTCGAGAGCTGGGGCAGTGACATGGCAAGCTAAGTCTCCACATGCAATGCTGGCATCCCACATAGGCACCACTTCATGTCCCAACTGCTGAGCTCCAATCCAGCTCCCTGATAATGCACCTGGGAAAAAGGCAGAAGATGGGCCAACATGGGACTTCTTGGGTCCCTGCACCCATGTGGGAGACCCAGAGAAGGCTCCTGGCTCCTGGGTTTAGATCAGCCCAACTCTGGCCTTGTGACCATCTGGGGAATAAACTAGTGGACAAAAGATCTGTCTTTCTCCCTGTCTTCTCTGTAACTCTGCTTTTCAAATAAAAGTTAATCTTTCAAAAATAATAATAATAATTTTTTTTAAAAAGGAACATAGGCTCCAAGTCAGATTTTGCTCAGATTAGAATCCTTCCTAGATCTGCCTATCACTTACTCTGTGTTTCTGGGCAAGCTCCTCAACCCTGCTGTGCTTTGTCATGGGTTAAAAATGCACACCATCTTAAGAGGTTCACTGACCAATGCTGAACATAGATCACAAACCCCGTTCTAGGGATTCCTGGGCTTCAGATGGGGAGGTCAACTCACAGTCATGAGGAAGGCTGAGCGAGACCCACCCAAGGGAAGAGATTTGCTCAGGGTTGCCTAAGCCCTGAGCCATGGCCTCAGGTCCATTGGCCTCCCACACTCCCAGCCCTAGATCCTCCCAGATCTCAGACACCGGACAGAGGACGCATCTACTTAGGACTTCATTATTTAACCGCAAGGAGGGCGTTCAGAAGTACAAAAAGCAGCATCACAAATCCACCTTTCCCTTCTGGCACTGCTCCCTTGGGGCACATCACGCTGAGTCAGCAACAACACCTGGCTGCTGCTGGGATTCTGACAGACCTGTGGGACATGCCAGGTACCAAAGAGGGCCCCTGATCAAAGTCTTCAACGAGGGCAGGTGGAGACCCGTTTCCCCAAGCTGATGCTCTCACCTCGTAATTAAATCTGAGTCCCGTCCCACTTGTCTGGCTGATCCACACACAGGCCAAAGCACCCTCACCATCAGTCATTGCTCACTCGGCTTACTCACAGGGTGCAAGAAGTCAACGGCTCCACTAATCAGAAGAAACGCCTCTATGAGAAGACTGCCTCTGCCTCTCCATGTCATCCTACCACTCGCTCCTCTGATTTTAGGGTGACACTGCACCCCCAAGAGCAGCCCTGTCTTCACTAAAGGCAATGTCCTCCACATCCTGCTGGAGGAACTGTGCGTAGGGGCAGTTGTGTGTGGGACATAATCCTCATGACTACTCAAATGACCTAAATTCTACTCTTGGCTCTAGTAAACTTTCCAGAAAGCCATATAGCAGGATCACATTCAACCACACTTCAGAATGGCCTTCATTGTGTTTTTCTATTAAAATCACATTCCCAGGCAGGCTGGCATGCTGCCAGAAGACCAGACCAGAGGCCTACACCTGCTTAGAGCAGGGATTTAGGGGATGTGTGAGATTGGGGACCACCAAGGAAGTACTCTATAGGTGTGGAATGACTTCTAGGAGATTCCACAAGCCGGGCCACTTGCACTTGCAGGTAACAGAGGGAATTGAGCCTGGGTTGTTTGGAGGGGCAAGACTGGAGGACATGCCTGAGTCAGACCAGTGCACCCACTCATGTGGTAGAGCAGCACTGAGCTAGGCAGTATCACCCACCACCCACTGGCACACACAAAAGCTAAGACTAGAGGGCAGAGCTAGATCACAGTACCCACCAATGACTGTCGGGGCAGAGGGTAGGCTTTGTGGGGCTGTGCCATGACACCAACCAGCATGCAAGAGAATCAGGTCTGGGGAAGATTATGTAAAGAATTTGTGGGTTCACCCCTGTGGGGCTGCAGTACCCTCCTGATTTGCATGACAGCTGGGAGTGGTAGCAAACCAGGCCAGACACAACCACAGAACTAATCGACATTCATGGGGACTAGGTTGGGAGCAAGCTGGGTTAATCCAACTGTAGCAACCACTGGCATATCCAAGAATTGGGTCCAGGGGTAGGTGGACCAGGCTGTAGCATCCACCAGCACACATAAAAGCTGGGACTAGGGGGTAGACTATGCTGAGCAGGGGCTGACACCCACTGGCACCTACGAGATCTGGGTCTAGGAGAGGTCCTGATAGGGAAACTTGGGGAAGGAACGCCTTATTAGGCCAAAGTCCTGCTAGTGAGCACAAGAGTCAGGGCTGGAGGTAGGCTAGGTCAGGCAAGGATGCACCACTCCTCAGCATGTGTGTGGGATGGCTCAGGAAGCAGATTAGGCCGGGCCAAGCCATAGCACCCACTGGCACATGCAGGAGCCAGGACAGAGTGTAGACTTGCCAGGCTAGGCAACTGCACCTGCCAGTGCACATGTGAGCCAGAGGTGGGGGCAGGCAAGACAGAACTAGGCTACAGCTTCTGCCAAAGAGACTTGGGACTATGGGTTGAGCTGGGCCATAGGCTATAGCATCCAATGGCAAATGCTGAGACTGGGGACAGGCCATGCTAGGCTGGGTCAGAGCAATCACTGACATGTGCAAGATCTAAGGCTGGGATTAGGCCTGGTAAGAGAACTAGAGGGGCTTGCCTGCTAGGCTGCAATACCTACTGGTGAGCATGAGGACCAGGGCTGAACATGGCTGCAGCATCCCTTGGCATGTGTATGGGCTACACCCATGGATGTGTGAAACTGGGCAAGGGTCCAGCACCTGCTAGCACTCACAAGAACCACAGTAGGTGCAAGACAGACTGGTCTAGGTTGTAGTAGCCCCCAGTCCAGATGAAAGCAGGATCTGGGCTGGACCAGGAGAAGCTGGGCTGTAGCATCCACCAGTGAGAGCCAGAGTGGGAGCAGGTTGGTGGGACAGGGCTATAATATCTGCTGGTGAATGCCAGGACTGGAGGTAAACCATGCCAGACTAGACCAAGCACTCCACTTGTGGGCACAAGATGCATAACTGGGAGCTGGTCTGATAGGGGAACTTGGGGAAGACCCTTGTTAGTACATAGCTCCCACTGATGAGCGTGAGAACCAAGGATGGGGTTAGCCCAAGCCAGACTGGGCTACAGTACCTACTGGCACACTTATAGGCTGTGTCTAGGAGCAGACCAGGCTGGGCCAGTCCACAGCACCTGCTGGCATATATAAGAGCCAGGGCTTGCTAGCCAGGCTGGGATGAGTCATAACGTCTGCCAATGCACATGGGAGCCAGGACTGAGGGTTGGCCAGGCTGGGCTAGGCTATAGCACCCTCAGCATGACCTATGACTAGAGATAGGTCAGGCAGAGCCAGGCTGAGCCAGGCTGAACCAGGCTGTAGCACCTGCCAGTATATGCCAAGGCAAAGTGAGCCAGGCCAGACTTGGCCACAGCACCCACCAGCACACTCAAAACCCCAGCCCTGGAGTAAGCCTGATAAGAGAGCTTCAGGGACTTCCCTTACAGGTTACTGCTCCTGCTGGTAAGCATGAGAGCTGGGATTCAGGGACAATTGGCCAAGGCAGGGCTGCAACATCCATCAGCCTACATGTGAGCTGGGCTGGGAGGAAGACTGGGCTAGGCTAGCCAACACATCCACTGGCATGGCACATACAAGGGCCAAATTAAGTGCAAATAAATGCAAGCCAGTCGGGCTTTGCAACAGTATCCACTGACAAGTGCTGGGACTGGGTACAAGTCATGCCAAGCTGGAACACAGTACCACTGGCAAGCTCAAGATCCAGGGTTGGGAGATAGTCTAGTAGAGAAACTGGGTATCCCTCTACTAGGCTGCAGTTCCTACTGGTGAGTATGAAAGTCAGGGTTGGGGGTGGGCCAGGATGGAGAAGATGGCAACACCCATTCGCATATGTGTCGGCCAGGTCAGGGTATGGGGCGGGTTGACCCAAGCCATAGCACTTGTTGGAGTGTACAAGTGTCAAACGGGATGTAACAGGGGTTGGACTAGTCTCCTGTACATGCTGGCATACAAAAGAACAAAGTCTGGGGTTATTGGGTGTCACCCTGACTAGGCTGCAGTTCCTGCTGGTATAAGGGCCGGGTTTGTGGCAGGCTGGATTGGGCTATCCCACAGCATCTGTTGGTTTGTGTAGGAGACAAGGTTTGGGGTTAAACTAACTGAGCAACTTCATTCACCAGCGTATGCATAGGCTGATGCAGGTGTCAATCTAAACCAAACCCTGCACTAGCCAGCACATATAACCCAGGCAAAATTTCTTGAGGGTCTTTCCAACTAGACTGCTGGACTCAAACTCTGGCCATAGGGAAAATCACAAAACACGTGATCCGACCTTGGAATACATGTAGTGGGACTGGGCCTCCTCAGTTGCTGATGCCTGTGCAGTGGACAGCATGCCCAGAAGTACATAGGGGATGTGACACCCTTGGAACATTCTCCCCCACATCACATTTCTTCAGATGCTGATGTAGTTTGGCAGCAGCCAGTGGTCCCTTCCCCTTTTCCCCTGTAACTGCAGATACAGGATAAAAAGAAAGAAAATTAGAAACATTTGTCCTACTACCTTCTTTTGTACCTTGACCCTCCTCACCCTAATTGGTGGCCCAAATGGGTGTGCATCCATCTTAACTGTGTAAACAACACCAAAATAAAATATAATATAAAATAAAATCACCTCCCCAATGTCTTTCTACCCACTTAGTAACAACTCCCATTCACATCCTCAAATTGGGTCAAACCACCAAAGGACAGACTTGGGAAATTCACACTGCATTGTCAACACTCTCCCAGGGAAAAGAGATGAGAAGTCTCCTGCTTTTGGATCATGAGGCCCATCAAACTGAGGCTGGGTACATTTTGGTTTACATATAATGATGCCTGTTTCTAATTTTAGAACCACTCTTAACAACAGGAAAGTTTCTCAGAACTTAGCTTAGAATGCAAGAAGGATCAGCTCAGGATGTTCAGGTACCAGAGACTCCACATCCCTGACAGCAAGACATGAATTTCATACAAACCCCAAATGCAACGCCAACAGCTACATTCACTCTGTCCTTGGGCTAGATTGGATCCCATCAGGAGTTGCTGTCACTGATGGGTCAGCAGTCAGCAAGCAGTAAGTGGTCACACTGTGCCTCCACCATCAGCAATGGTTAATCCTTGTTTGGGAAACAATAGGGTGTGATTCAGCAAACAATGATTACTAATGAAACACAGAATAACTTCAAGAGTTCAGTAGTTAAGAAGAATAAAATTTGATCACTACCTCCAAATGGCTCATGATACACTTAAAGAGAGAAGATGCAGTCTTGAAACAGTAGAGAAGATGCGATTCAATGAAGAGGATTTGGATACAGCTTCATTCAGAGCCTGTCAAGTGTCCGAGAATAGACCAAGTTGGGTATGGCTCTATAGGCAGTGTAGAAAGTTTAAAAAAAAAAAAAGAGGGGTGGGGGAAGGTGGACGATTGTGAAATATTGTTGTGGCATAGTGAACTAAGCCTCTACCTAAAACACAACCATCCCACCTGGGCACCAGTTGAAGTTCTGGCTGCTCCACTCCCAATCCAGTTTCCTGCTAATGTGCTTGGGAAGGCAGTGTAGAATCCTCAAGCCCTGCTACTCCACGTGGGAGATCCAGAAGAAGTTCTAGGCTCCTGGCTTCAAACTGGATAAGTCCCAGCTATTGCAGCCATTTGGGGAGCTAACTAACAAATTAAACATTCTATCTCTCTTTCCCTTCTCTTTCCCTTCTCTCTCTCTCTCTTTCTCTCTCTCTGTGTATGTGTGTGTGTGTGTGTGTGTGTGTGTGTGTGTGTGTTCCCTCTCTGTAACTCTGTTTCAAGTAAATTAATAGAATAAAACTTCAAAAAAGAATGATTGTGATAGGGGTTATTGGTTGATTTGTTCAACAAATATTTCTTATATGCTTCCCATCTTTTAGGTTTTTTCTAGGTGTTGAGAATAAAGCAATGAACAAAACATCAATCCCTGCCCTCACAGAGCTGTATTCTTGGGGAGGGGGGAATATAAAATCTACAGATAAACAAATGACTATGCAGTATGTCAGATGAGGAAAATGTTAAGGAGTAAAAAGAGGTGAGAGTAAGACCTGGTATGATCGCTCAATAGCTAAATCCCCATCTTGCATGTGCCAGGATCCCATATGGGCGCCGATTGATGTCCCAGCTGCTCCACTTCCCCTCCACAGGCTCGATGCTTGTAACCTTGGAAAGCAGTCAAGGATGGCCCAAAGCCTTGGGACCCTGAACCCATGTGAGAGACCAGACAGTAGCTCTTGATGCCTGGCTTCAGATCAGCTCAGCTCTGCTCATGGGGGCCATTTGGGAAGTGAACCAGCAAATGAAAATTCTTTCTCTCTGTCTCTCCTCTCCGTAATCTGATCTGCCTTTCCAATAAAAACAAATAAATCGTTAAAATAAATAAATAAATAAAAAGAGGTGAGAGTAGAGCAGAGGCAGACAGAGGAAGCTGACAATGTTGCTCTTTAAGAGCGGGAGGTCAGGTGACACCTGAGCATAGACCTATGGGAGTTGAGAAAGGCCACCCTGTATTGGTTCCTAGGGAAAGCACACCCCAGCAGAGGGAACAGCGTGCACCACTGCCCTGGGGTAACATGCCTGGGAAGTTCGAAGAACAACAAGGAGGGCGGTACCACAGGAACAGAATGACATCAACAGTGCAAGAGAATGAGGTCAGAGGCTACAGGATCCAAACGAGACCCAAAGGGAGGCTCCAAGAAGAGGCTTGCCTCGCAGCTAATGGGACTGGTTCCTCTTGGATGAAAGGGGATACAATAAGTGAAGGCTCCAATGCAAGGAGAGGTAGAAGGAGAAAAGGTGTGGCGCCCAGAGAACCTACAGTACCACGGCAATCCAATCCCGGGGGGAGCAAACAGGAGCCAAGGCTGGACAGTGAGGAGGAGTCTGAAGGATTCCAGAAACAGATGTAAATTGGCTTCTCTGGAGCTTCCTAGCAAGCCCCCAAATGGGGACTCCAACACTGTGACCTTCCACAGAGGCCCAGAGTGGGCCCCACAGCAGCAACCTTTCAGTGAAGCAGGAAAGCAATGGAAAGAAAATAGAATTTCATAAACAGATAGGAACCATCAGGGTATTTGAAGACTTTCAGATCATGCCCAAACCTGTTGGAAACATGCCTAGCATTTCTTCCTGTCCTCTCTCAACCATGATAGGAGAAATCCGGAGAGGGTTTCAGAGCTGACACCGAGCTGCGCTGACTTTGACTCAACGGCCTCCATGGAAATGAAGGACGGCGCCAACTCCATCTTCTTCAGGATACACTTTCGGAAAAGCAGAGCATGAGGAGATGCCAGGAGGTTGCCACAGCAGGGCCTGTGGCAGATGAAGGCACAGCAGAGGGGCTCGCCCGTCGGCGGAGCATCAGTTCTTGGAAATGACAGTCTAAGTACACATTAAACCCTCTGCATCAAGTTCAAAACCAAAAACATTTATGAAATTCAGAAGAAAATTTTCTGGTTTCCCCTGGGTGGAGTGTGGTGCTTTTGACACAAGGCATCTGGATCTCTTCCTAGCCGTGTTGCCAACTCTACCTGCCAAGCAACTATTTCCCTCAAAAGGTTTTTAGTCCATTATTTCCTGAGCCCCTGCAGGCGATTCTGCTCCAAGCTTGGGAACGGGATGGGAGCGGTAGAGTCAGCAGTGGCTTCTGGTCTCAAGAAGCAAGGAATCTGATCTGGCCAGGACGGCAAGACTTGGTCACACAGGAAAGGCCGAGACTCAGTACCTCATTCACCTGGCTTCCTCTGATTCTAAAAGGCAAAAAAAAAAAAGATTTGGAAGAATTCCAAACCGATAGCCATCCCTCCTACTGAGAAGACAGAAAAAGAATCAAGCATGAGAGCCGCAGTCAAAGAAATCTCAGGTTTCATCTGTAATGGTTTAATTTTTCAGGATCAGTAATCTGTATATAAATACAAATTATCTGGCCATCTCTAATTACATCATTATGTTTGAATCACGGAGAACAACCTATCCCATACTGGTTTGGGTCTTATTTAAAATCCTCAGCAATCATAGTTGAACAAATAGGTCCTGATGCATAAGGAAAGTCATTTAAAGGCCACCATTCTTTGGCTGTGGAATGTATTATATTCTTCCAAGTAAGACGTGGGGCTCCCCCGCCCCCAACAGCACGCATTTTCTGATCATGAAAAAGTTGGCTGCGCTGAGCAAGAACATACCTCCTGTGGCAGTTCATTTGGCTGCACCTCTTTTTTCTTTCTTCTTCCTTTCTTTCTTTAGTTTTTTCTTTCTTTTTCTTCCTCTTTTAAAGATTTATTTTTATTGCAAAGTCAGATATACAGAGAGGAGGAGAGACAGAGAGGAAGATCATCAGTCTACTGATTCACTCCCCCAAGTGGCCACAATAGTCAGAACTGAGCAGATCCGAACCCAGGAGCCTGGAGCTTCTTCTGGGTCTCCCACAGCAGGTGCAAAGTCCTAAGGCTTTGGGCCATCTTCAACTGCTTTCCCAGTCCACAAGCAGGGCGTTGGTTGGGAAACAGGACCACCGGGATTAGAGGTGGTACCCATATGAGGCACGTTCAAGGCAAGGATTTTAGCTGCTAAGCTACAGTGCCAGGCCCTGCACCCCTTTCTGAGTGTAAATGTGAGGGGAGGGGTCCCATAGTCCTGTAACTCTTGGCCCATATGTGTTTAAAAAAGTTCTACTCAGAAGCCGCAAGTGCTTCTTGCTGGGGTCACGCTGAGAAGCAAAACAACTGACACTCACATAGCTGTCATGTTGCTTGAATCACACCCTGCTGCTGTCCCCTTGAGCGACACAGTGTCCTTAGGACACGTCCAGGACCACCTGATCTGAGTAGGGCCACTCAGAGGTTTCCTGAGAAGCTTGATGCCACCTGGCAGGCAGAGCCAGAATGGAATCTGCCCCAGTCACTAAGCTTCTCTTCACCAACACAGTAACCCTGCAGTCTCATCTCATCTGTACCCGTGACTGCGGAGTGCCCCCTCTCCATGGAGCTGCTTTCCCAGACAGAGCTCAGTGCTGAGGGGGTGAAGGCCATGTTACAAGAAGGTTGTCACAGAATCGCTCCTACACCCCTCAGCCAGGGACTGGCTCAGGTCAGGAAGTGGCCTCTGTCTGCAAGGGCTATGGGTGATTTTGCAGGAAAAAGCAGAAAACAGAACTAGGCTGATGCCAGCCTCCCTACCCACTGCATGACCATGGCAGGCTCCCCAGCCCCAGGACAAGCAACGTGGGCACTCAGCACATGTCCCTCCTTCCCTTCTATCCTGCAAGCAGTAGTCATGTCCATTTCCCATACACTTGACTTTCATATTTCCTGACATAAAACAATATGTTTGGTCATGAAAATGAGAGGGAAAGCCAAGGAGAATGAAGGCTTCAGAATGAATGGGGTGGGATCAGGCAAGTAAAAGAGACATTAAGAAAAGGCAGAGAGAAGAGACAACAAGAAGGAGAAAGATTGAAGCGCCGGACAGAGGGAAAGATAAAGACAAAAAGAGGACAGGCAGAGGCGACCAGGAAATAAGAGCACAAGAAGAGAACAGCAAGAAGGCCCCAGAACTAGAGAAGTCACACTCCCAAGAGCAGGTGGACAGGCCCTTGGCTTCCCCTTACAGCAGCTCTGTGACCTGTGCAAACTCAGAGGTGGGGCAGGCTGCCAGGCATGGATGGACACTTGCCAAGAAGGTGGGGAGACAGTCACCCAGAGACAATTCCTCTTAAAAGAGATTTTTTTTTTCAAAGCAAGAATTGTAACTATTTGCATGACTGTGATGAATCACTACAACTACCACAACGAGTGACCACAGGGAGCCCATGCATGTCCGGCCACACAGAGGGCAGGTCCTCTCTTCCTCCAGTCGGTGGAAAACACACCAGTCCTTGCCTGGGGCCCTGGCAACATAATAAGCGTGAAAGAATTTCCTACTCAAATTCAAAAATCATGAACTATTGTTCATCGAAATGTCTGGAGTACCATTTTTTTTTTAAGTGTAAATATCTATTTTGTGCCACATTTAATTCAGTACAAATGGAAAATCTCAGAAAAAGAAAATGGAGACAAAACTAAAAACCTCTTTCGTTATCGGAATATAGCTTTAACTCCATGCTTCTACAAAGTACCATGGCTTATATTCATAATTTAAGACAGCTTCTTAACTTGTCAGTGATAACAAAGAAGACATCTGATGAATGTAAATGATTTCCAACAGTTAAATTTCTTGAGTTCAGGCATTTTTCAGACACTGTTGCTTTATCCTACACTTAGCTCATATAATTCTGTGGAGTAAAGCTTGGAGGTTACACTGCACAGGCACCCTTACACATAAAGTATGCAAACTGCGTATGTATCTTCATGAATCTATTTGTATGTATAAAATTTAAACTGATTATTTCTTTTTTTTCTTTTTTTTAACATATATTTTTATTGAATTTCCTTTTTTTTTTAAATTAATTACATTGCATTATGTGATGCATTTTTTAATGCACTGGGATTCCCCCCGCCCCTCCCAAAACCCTCCCCCCATGGTGGATTGCTCCACCTTGTTGCATTTCCATAGTTCAAATTCAGTTGACATTCTTTCATTGGAGGTATTTACCAAGCATAAAGTCCAGCATCTTATTGTCCTGGTAAGTTCAATGGTTTCTTGGTGAGACCATCTCTGGTCTAAAGGTAGAGCCGGCAGAGTATCATCCCAATCAATTAAAAGCCCCAACATAATATTTCCAACCATTTACAACATTATGCCATTAATTGACATGGTATTGATTAACCAATATGTTAATAGGAAAATGCAGGTTCTCAACCACAACCTGTGACTTCTTCATAGACATTTCAATTTTCGTTTACATTCAACCATATTCTATACATCTTAAAATGGCTTAGATTGCTATTCAGCTGTCTCATGCCTATTTTAATTTTAGTCTTTAGCAGTTTATAGCATTGAAGCATGATTTCGCTGAACCTGGCTGTTTTTCGGGTGGTCTAACTCTATAATTCTAACAGGATATATGTCAACAGTTTAGGTGAGCATGTTTAGGAGGGGTGTGCAGAGAGATCTTCCATACCCCAGTGAGGAGTAACTAATCTTTGTGTCCCACCCAGTGAGGTATAAGTGCATCCCCGCTGACCGTTTCCTGTCTGTTTCTAAGCTTTCCTTGTTGTTCTCTGTCTATCTATTCGAGTTTTGTTTGTTTGTTTGTTTGCTTGTTTGCTTGTTTGTTTGTTTTTGAGGGGTTTCTGGAGCGCTCCTGATGGTTATTACGAGAGGGGGTGGGTACCCAAAGTTGGAAGCAGGCAAGGACCAGAGAAAGCTCCTCTCCCTAGTCCCGAAGGAAGTTTACTGTTCTTCTGTTTCTGCGGACTGCTCAGGGATCCTGGTTGTTGTTCCGATGACCTTGGATCCTGCTAGGCAGGATTTGGGCTTCTTCCATCCCATGTGGTAGATCCAAATGGGGACGATTGACCTCAGAGCTCTTGGTCTCCAAAGGCACTCCATTTCCCCGTGGTCTCCTTGGCAGTAGGGATGTAGTCCTTGGTGCTCCTTGGTGAGGATCTGGGAGTCTTCAGGACTGGGATAAAAGCCTCCTCCTGTCTACCTGCTCCACTCTGGGGTTCCCCCCTGCTCTATGCGTATGACCTCCTGTTAAGAGGTTGTTAGGATTACTCCTGATTCCCCCATATGTCTTTGTAGTTTTGCTATTGTCTAATGCTAATTCAAGTCTGTTGTATATGAGTTACTGGAGTACCATTTTTAATATGCTAGTTTTGTTTCGAATACATAGTACACTTTGGACATTCTGTGAAAATAAACTGCCCAGAGAATAGAATTCACATGTTAAGGTTTTATTGCAGAGATCAAGAGCAAGGTAAATATTTTCATATACACAATTCTGGAAGTTATGTGGAAGACTTTGAACAGCGGCCGTACCTTGACGTAGTAGACCAAGCCTGTGCTTAAGGCACCTGCATCCGGTAGGAGTTTCAGTTTGTGTCCCAGCTGTTCCACTTCTGACCCAGCTCCCTGCTTATGATCTTGGAGGGCAGCGGAGGATGTCTGGAGGATGGCTCAAGTGTTTGGGCTCCTGCAGCCAAGTGAGAGATCCAGAAGAAGCCCCTTGATTCCAAATAGCCCAGCTATAACTGCTGCAGCCATTTGGAGAGTGAACCAGCAGGTGGAAGATCTTTCTCTGCCTCTCTGTAATTCTGTCAAGTTAAACAAATACATGTTTTAAAGTAAATAAATAAATAATAGCTAATGACATGATGACTATAATGATAAAATTTTAAATTAATAATCATTGTTTTAAAAAGAAAAATCAAAACACTTGTGTATATACATCAAGATGATGTCTGAGGAAAACACTTCCTCAGAGTGTATGTCAAATACATGATCCTCAGGAACAGAAACAGAAAAGTTGAAACTCATTAATTTTTAAAGATTTATTTATTTTTATCTGAAACGTAGAGTTACAGAGAAGGAGAGACACAGAGAGAGATCTTCCATCTGCTGAGTCACTCCCCAAATGGCCACCACTCCAGAACTGAGCTGATCCGAAGCCAGGAGCCAGAAGCCTCCTCTGGCTCCTGCAGGGTTCCAAGGCTTTGGGCCATCCTCTGCTGCTTTCCCAGGCCATAAGCAGGAAGTTGGATAGGAAGTGGACCAACCAGGACTAGAACTGGTACCCATGAAGGATGCCAACACCACATGACAGAGGATTAGCTTGATGTGCCATCACATGGCCCCCTGCAAAATTCTTCACTAATTAAAAATAAACAAAAAGATTGAGGGAGCTGCTATTTAGCCTAGTGGCTAAGATACCACATAAGGGTATCTGAGCTTGACTCCTGACTGCCATACCTGATCCCAGCTATCCACCAATGCAGACACTGTGGGAGCACTGCTGGTTCAAGTAACTAGATCCTTGTCACCCACATGGGAGAACTAGACTGAGTTTCTGGATCCTGACTTTAGCCTTGGTCCAGCTCCAACTCCAACCACTGAAAGCAGTTGGAGAGTGAACAAAAAGATGGGGATGTTACCATGTTCTCTCTCTCTCTTTCTCTCTCTCTCTCTCTCTCTCTCTCTCTCTCTCTCTCTCTCTCTCAAGTAAAATATAAAAGACGGAGCCCATACCTGGATAATTTCAGGAAAGAGCAGCCTTCTGACCTCAGTGCTCCCTTGTGGAAGATAGAAACGAAAGTGTTCCTAGAGCTAGTCTCAATATCTGTATAACTTGCACAAAGGGAACTGTTGGGCACCTCAGAAAATCTGCTCCCCTGGATTCACCTGTTCTGACTTTATAGTTCTTACCCACCTAGCACATCCATAAGATATAAACACCAGAGATTTCTCCACTTCCATTACAATCTCAAGAATTCTGCAGCAAACAGAGCTGCAAAAATCTCTAGCAACTTTGACAGCAGAAGAGCATTGGGAAAGGGGCTGTGACACGCAGACCACTGGCCTGGGCAGACGCATGGGCTGTTCATCATACTTGACAGCAAACATTTAAAACAGTGGGCACTGCAGCCTCAAAAAAAAAATTTAAAAACACATAAAATGTGTTCTTCCAAGCTGTGAGAGACCTGGCTTGGGTCAAAACCGGCTCAGATTAAGGCTGAGCTAACTTTACCAGGAGACAAAGTCACTCTTGGTTCACAGAGTTAAGCTCAATGCCTTTCTCAGTGCCAGCACATTTGGGTGGTGCAGTGGTCTGACAGTGGATGTTGGATGGAGCTGTCCCTCAGGGGCCGGGCCATAGCCACAGAGCAAATGCAAAATAGGAATGGCACTCAAAGAAATGCCGAGCTTAACAGCCCACTGCAGGAGAAGCAGGCGGAATGGGGTTTGATTGACAATGAATCAGCCCATTATTCAACAGGGGTGTTGTCTGAATGCATGTCTGGCTAAAGGGTGCAATTAAAACCCCTATATAAGCAGCAGAATCCTCAAGCCCAGTATCCTACAAGCTGTCAGGCCTGACTATCCCATCTCCCTTGGCAACCTAGGTAAGTCCTTCTAAAGAACTCTATTCTGTTTATCTCAAAGTTTCCTTTTCTTGATGCTCTTCAGTGGATGGCTAGTCCATGCAGATGTAGTTTTGGTTTTCTGGATAACTCTAGAACATGCCTAAAACTGGTAAGTTCTTACTAGAAATGAAGAAAAAAAGTTCCAGACTTGACCCAAATGCTACAACTTTGAAAATCCTCCTTCCTCTTCTTCAGGAGAGAGGCATCTGAAAAACAAATCCTTCCCCATTCCCAGCCACTGCACCATATCTGGAAGGGCCTGAGATAACTCTACCTCTCCTCCTCTGAGCTTTGAGCTCCTTGAGGGAAGGAAATTACTACCTATTCATCTCCCATCCCAGGGCCCACAGAGCACTGGCACCAAGGAAATCATTTACAAATGTTTGCTGTGTCGGTTAATTCATTATTATGGTGCTAATGTAATCTTCTAGCTGCTAGCAATCTCAAAGGTCAGGTGGCCAGTGATGCTTTGGCCTGCATAATCAGCATGTAACTGCAGAATATAGACTCGGACCACAGACCTACCGAGTCACTGCCTCTGGAAGTGGGTCTGCAGTCTGCATCTCTTGGATGTTCAGCCAAATTTGGGAACCAGAGACCCAATCTAACCTTCTGCCCAACCATGAGTCACTCATTGGTTCATGATTCCATTCATCAAGCCTTTATTGAAATTCTGCCATATTCTAGATCCTAGGGTAAATACAATAAAAATAAGAGATGCAGTCCTGGCCTTACAGAGCGATCTCTAAAGCAGTTAGAGTTGAAAAGCAAACAAACAAAAAAGAAAATAATAGGCACTGTGACATGTATTGTAAAAAACGTAAGGGCAAACAAAATAGTAATGTGGTACAAATGCTTCTGTAGATCTGGTCTTTACTTTCTGGGCCAACTAGTCTAGTGTACACTGCCTTCTGAAACCCTCCCATGAGCACCATCCACAGGGAGATATTACAAATGTGGAAATGCAGGCCACACTGTCCTGGCCTGCTGGTGATATCTGTGCTGTGCATGCATGCCCTAGGGCCGAGAAGGTTGGTTCAGCTACTGCCCTCTCCTTGGCAGGGAGTGTAACAGGGCACTATCCTCAGAGACAAAAGGTAAGCTCAAAAACAGATTATTAAGACACAGGCTACCAAATTTTAACCATTGGTTGTATGGGAGAGGTGCCTGAAGAAAATCAAGTCACTGTTTTGAACTTGAAACTATTTATTTAATTATTTATTTAACTTTTAATTATTTAATTATTATCTAATTATTATTTTAATTATTTAATTATTAATTTTAATTATTTAGTTATTTGTTTAGTTATTGTTTATTTATTTATTTATTTATTTATTTGGTCAAAGTGGGAGGAAAGTCCAATGCCCCCGCCTCCCCAGCCACAAGGAACCACTTCCATTGAAAAGTGAACAGTAGAAACTCAAAACTTTGAAAACATTTAAGGAAAGGGAAAATTGGTTTTGTGTTCATTGGCAAATGTTTCAGTGAGTCTCTTGAGGGGAGGGGAGAAGGATTGTGCTATGTGGTATGCACTTATTTATGGAGCAGAGTCTACTCAAGAAAGAAGATTCAGAAAAGGTAGCTGGTACAACCTGGATTTGTCTTTATCTCAATAAAAGTGTGTGTGTGTATATATATATATATGTATATATATATATGAGGCAGTTTTCACAAAAGCCAATTAGACACTGGCCTTACAAACAGGTCAGACCTTTACACAGTAAACCTGCCTCCAAGGTGTAGAGGAAGAAGGGATGATGCCAACTCAGGAAAATGAGCCAAGTGGGAAACTGTTGGTTGCATTCCAGGGGCACTCCTGCTGGTGAAAGAAGATGTCTCGTTGTCTTCTGAGGAGTGCCATCTGTATGGTCGATGTTTTCCACAAGTATGCAAGAAGCAGTGGTGACTGCCAGCAGCTGGACAGGAAAGGACTCAAGACACTCCTCAAACACGAGTTTGGATTAGCTTTGGAGGTAAGAAGGACTCTCCCTGGCCATTTACTCTGTAACTTGGGACTGCCCTGTTGGTTCCCATGACACTACTCCCTTGTGGTTTTCCTTCTACCTCTCTAACTATTATGTCTACTTTTAAAATTTATGCTATTATTTTTTAAAGGCATAATTACAGAGAGGGAAAGCAAAGGAGAGAAAGAGGTCTTCTATCTGCTGGTTCGCTCCCCAAAAGGCTGCAACCACCAAGGCTAGATAGACCAGGCTAAAGCAAGGATCTAGGAGCTTCATCCAGATATCCCACATGGATGCAGGGACCCAAGGACTTGGACCATCTTCTGGTGTTTTCTCCAGCTCACAAGCAGAGAGCTGGATTGGAAGTGGGGCAGCTGGGATGCTGGTGTTACAGGCAGTGGCTTAACCTAGTATGTCACAACACTGACCCTTCTGGTTGTTATTTTATGTTTGTCTTTGTCCCTCATGTAAGGCTTGGTAGTCTGGAATTCCCTCTCTCTCCACTCTCTCTCCTGTGATCTCACTGGCTGTAACCACTCTGTGTGCTCAGACTTTCAGAGGCACCTCATCAGTCAGATCTCTCCTGAGCATGAGACATGCTGAGCATCTCATTAGAGGTAAAACACCTCAAATTCATCTGGATAAACTCTCCAGATACACCCTGTATAAAACAACACCACTTACTTGTCTGTCCAAACAAGGAATTCGGGCATCAGTTTTGATGTCTCCACCTCAATTCATTTCTTCTACCTCTTACGTCTATGTAATTGAGCGTATTCAATTGCCAAATATTGCTAATTCTGGCTTCTATGTAAATATCTCTCAAACTTGACCATATCTCTCACATTAACGATTGCAAAAGGCTCCTAATAGGTCTCCTCCAATGGCGCCCCACCTTATCACCTCTACCTACAATCTGCTACCTAACTTCAGTCAAAGTGATTTTGTTTGAGTTTTTCTTAACAGGATGCCATTTCACATCTGTGGCACTTATCACACTAAGCTAGCTTGACTGTTCACTTACCTGCAAAGCAGGGATCCTGGCTATCATGGTCTGCTTTGCTTTGTATCTCTACTACTACCTGGCACATAGTCTATCGATTCATTCAACTGATCTTTACTTAGCATCCATTATGTTCCAGGTACTTTTTCAAGACTCTGGGAAAGGTTAATAAGTTAAACAGAACTAGTGCTGCCTTCAAAACACACACACACAATAAACAAATAAGTATAATAATCCATAGTTAAAAACAGGCAGCAGATGATGACCAAAGCGCTGGGGTTCCTGCCACCCATATGGAAAACCTGGATGCTACATGGAGTTCCTGGCTCCTGCCTTCAGCCTGGCCTGGCTCTGGCTTTTGCAGGCATATGAAGGCATTCTTCCATATGAAGGAACAAACCAGCAGATACAAGCTCTCTCTCTGAGATCCTTCCCATTATGTGGTAGACCTGGGTTAAATGCCTGGCTCTTGCATTTAGCCTGGCCCGGTCATGGCTATTAAAGGGTATTTGGGGGGTGAACAAGTTGCTAGGTGATCTCTACCACTCTCTGTCAGCAACTCTTCTACTCTGCCTCAATCTCTTTCAAATAATCATTTAAAAATTTTAAAATATCACCCAATGAGGTAACTAGCAAAAAACTAAGTGTCCCCTAAGACATTTTCTAAGTAACAAAAAAACAGAGAAGCACACAAAAAAAAGACTAACAACCTGCTTCTTTTCTTGATTTTGTTTTCTCATAGAAAGCAAATGATTCTGAGACAGCAGAAAAAATCTTCCAACAGCTGGACCAAGACAGTGACAAAGCAGTTGATTTCAATGAGTTTATTTTGCTGATGTTCAAAATAACAAAGGCCTATTATACATGGATAAAACCTCTTGTCTGTCCTGAATTAAAAGAAAAGCAGAAAATATCTGAAAGTCAAGATCCCCAAGTAACAGGGTTTAAAGGAAAGCAACAAGAAAAAGAACAATTCCAAGAGACAGACCAAAGTCAATTGCCTGAGAATGTTCACAGATATGAAGTGAGAGATAAGATGCCAACACCTGATGAGGAAAGTCGTGGATCAAGTGACCAGAACTTAGAATCACAGCACGTCAGAAGGCTCCAGGGGAGGGACCAGAGTCCTGAACCACAAAACACTCCAGGACATCAGGTAAAGGACGGAACCCCAATACTGAAGGATAACAGGAATTACCCAGAGGAAAACCAGAATCTAAGTTACCCAGACGCTGGGAATCTCCAAGAAGAAGATCAGCTATCAACGCCTGATGATGATGGTGATGATGAAAGTTATCAAGTGAGGCAGCAGAACCCCGAATCTGCAGATGTTCAGAGAAACCACTTGGGAGACCATCTCCCAACACAAGGTGATTCCAGAGGTCTTCAGGCAAGAGACCCAAGGCTAGAGCACCAGAATTATTCAAGAGATCTTGAGAAGCAGCAGACCCTGGAACCAAGACTTGATGGACATCAGGAAGTAAGAATCCAGAACTCAACCTCAGGGGATACCAGAAGGCAACAAGTCAGAGAAGACAGCTCTGAAGTAGCTCAGGATATTGGGAACCAACAAGTGAGACCCCAGATTCCAGTTCCAAGTAATCATGAGAGGCATCAAGCAGCAGATCAAAGACCAGCTCCACAAGATCAGTCCAGACAACAAAGTGGCATGCAGGCTCTAGAACCAAGAGCTGATGACAGTAATCAGGTGACAGACCAGAGTTCAACACAAGTTCATGAAAGAAACTATCAAGTGGGAGATCCAACATCAAAGGATGATGAAGTACAGCAAGATACAGAAATGAAGGATAATGAGAGACAGCTGGTGGGTGCTCAGACCTCAGCTCCAGCAGACGCAGACAGACAGCCAGGGAGAGGGCTGAGCTCAGATACTCACAATACAAGACTCCAAGTCACAGAGCAGAAATCACTTCCAAGAATGGATGAGAGACTAGGAGTTAGTGACCAGACCCCAATACCACATGAAAACGGGAAATACAAAGTGAAGATTCAGATGCCAGTGACAAAGGATGACGAGAAAAGTCAGGTAAGAGACCAGAGTCTAGAACCACAGAATTATGGCAAACATCAATTGAGAGAATTGACTGCAGAACCGGAAGATTATGACAGACATCCACTGAGGGAGCAATATGAAGTCCCAAGACAATACGAAAGGCTCCAAGATCGTGATCAAACCCCAGGGCCAATGGATGTTGGGAGACAGCAAGTGAGACACGTGAGCGCACAACACAGGGATGATGGGATGCATCAGGTCAGAGAGCAGAGATCAGCTGTGATGGAAGATGAGAGACACCAAGTAAGAAGTGAAAACCAAGCACCTAGGGATGATGGGGGATGTCAAATTTGGGAGCCAAGACCAGAACCCAGAGTTGATGGGAGACAACAATTTAGGGAGCAGAGATCAGCTGTGACAGAAGACAAACACCAAGTGACAGACAAAAGCCTGTCATCGAGGGATGATGGCAGACATCAAGAAACAGACTTGAGCACACAATTCAGGAGGGATATGAGACAACAAGTTAGGGAGCAGAGACCAGCTGTGAAAAAGGAAGACAAACACCAAGTGAGAGACGAAAGCCCGCCATCAAGGGATTATCAGAGACATCAAGTCAGGGAACAGAAATCAGAATCCAGAGAGGAAAGGAGACAACAACTTAGGGAGCATAGGTCAACTGTGACAGAAGATGAGAGACACCAAGTGAGAAGTGAAAACCCTGAATTAAAGTATAATGAGAGAAGTGAGGTGAGAGAGTGGAGACCAGATCTAAGACAGTATGAGAGACTCCACAATACTGACCACATTCCAGAACCAAGGGATGCTAGAAAACATCAAGTGAGAGATCTGAACCTACAACTCCAAAATGATGGAAGACGACAAATCAGAGAGCAGACATCAGCTGTGATGGAAGACGAGAAATACCAAGGGAGAGATGAAACCCCAGCACCTAGGGATTGTGGGAGACGTCAAGTTTGGGAGCCAAGACCTGAACCCAGAGTTGATGGGAGACAGCAAGCACAGAGACCAACTCCAACAGAAGATTCAAGATATCAAGTGAGAAATGAAAGCCCAGTAGTAGGGAATGATGGGAGGAGTCAAGAGAAAGATCTGAACACTAAATCCAGGAGTGACAGGAGCCACCCAGTTAGGGAGCAGAGACCAGCTCCAAGGCAACATGGAAGATCCCAACATAGAGACCAGAGTCTTGTATTAAGAGATGATGAGAGAAGCCAACAGGGAAATCTGAGCACTAAGCTCAGAAATGATGAGGACTACCATGTTAGGGAGCAGAGACCAGAACCCAGATATAATGGGAGAAGTCAGGAAAGGGTACAGAGATCAGCTGTGCAACAAGGAAGAGCTCGACTTAGAGACCAGATCCCCTCGTGGAGGGATGTGGAGAGAAGACAAGTGAGAGATATGAACCTTGAGCCTGGCCATGATGGGAGAGACCCCCTTAGAGATTACAGACCAGCTCTAAGACAACACGAAGGATTCCAGGATAAAGACAAGAGCCCTTCACCGAGGGAGGATGTGAGAGACTTGAGCCCTGAAGCCAGGTACAGCAGGAGAAGCCAAGGGAGAGACATGAGATCACAACCCACGCATGATGCAAGGAGTCAAGTTAGCGAGCAAAGACCAGCTCCACAACAGCACGAAAGAAGGCAGCCTAGAGACTGGATCCCTGCCCGAAGGGATGATGAGAGAAGCCCAACAAGAGGTCTGAATCCTGACGCTAGGTATGGTGGACGAAGCTTTGAGAGAGACCTGAACTCGGAACTCAGGGATTATGAAAGACAGCACGGAGAGGGTGTGAGACCAGAACCAAGGAAAGATGTGAGACCTTCAGCCAAGGATGAGGACACTCCTGTAGAGGATGATGACAGAGGCACTGGAAGAGGCCTATCCCTGGGAGAACTTGACCAAGAAACAGAAGACCAGCTGTGGGAAGAGCGAGATCAGAAGCATTTGACCAAGGAAGAAAGAGCTAAACTGAGGGATTCAAATCCTTGGGAGTCAGCATCCGCCAGAAAAATGGGGCCAATACCCTGTGAGCTTTACTTTTGCTCCAAAGAGGAAGGGAACTGGGTATGCTATTGTCTGCATGACCCATTTAAAACAACAAATACAAGAAATGGGCTTTATATGCATCCAGAGATGTGTGAGGATTACAGGAGCGGAGGGAGAGGCGGCGACTACCCAATCTGGGATCCAGAAGAAGACTTGTCCCAAGATGAGGAGGAGGGATGGGAACATGATGTTGGTGATGATCTGCATCATGGTTGGAAATCTGGCAGCCACACCAGTTCCTCTAAAGATGAATTTTAAAGTCACTTCCAAATGCTCCAAAAAGTTCTGCCTCCCTAGTTGGCCAAGCAGATCGATGTAGGCATTCTTGGCTTTTTCTTTCTCTAGGAATCTCAGCTATTTAGCTCTAATCTGTAATGACTACAATGCTTTAAGCTTTTGGTTTCTGGGTCTCCAATATTATTTAGGCATCCTTGTAGTAAAGAGCAGTAAATGCTATACAACCGTATAATTCTAACACCAATGAATTATGGCTAACTCCCTTGAGGCTTGCCTGACGAGTCTGAATATTCAATTGTAAACCTGGTATACTTTAAAAAATAAATCATCAGCAAGCAAGCATTCCTCCTTGGCTTTCTTCTAAACCCACATTTGAAACTAAGATGAAACATCATAGTCCCCATTTCTAGAATGGAACTTATTTTTCACTCATACAAAAAATATTCTTCTGCCCACTCATTCAGTTATAGTCACATTTGTGTTTATATTCACCTACTGGAGTTCCCCTGAAAAGCACAAACAAGCCTTGGGATGTGACAGTACAAAAGTGCCTCTAAAACAAAGTCTCTTCATTTTAAAACTAAAGGAGCCACAAAATAGACAGGTGATGTAAAAGCGGAAAAGCACAGTGTGCAATATTAAGCTCACACCAATACGGCTCAACACAAAAAGCATTGTCTCCACCATCCACAGGCTGCCACTTCATTCCAGTTGTTTGGTGACACGCCAGGCACTGTCCAGATGGTGGCGTAAACTGCGAACAGGACAAGGTCCCCCACCATGGAGCTCACAGGTAGCAAGGAAAGTCAAACATCAAATGTGTCCAGTCATATGGCATCCAAAGATAGAAGCCTAGGCTGGAAACACAATCAGAAAGCAACAGGAAAGACAACAGGGTGTGGACATAGCTCTCCATCTTTGTAGGAAAACAGAAAATAAATGCATTCAAAGCAAACTTGGTTGAAATAACAGTGAAGAGCACAGGATTTGTGGGCCAGCCTCCCCGGGATGGCCTTTTTTATTTAAAATTTTTAGTGTAGTTTCAGTTTTGTTTATATATTGAGAGAGATGCATGCCCCTGTTGGCCTCTGTTAAAAGTGGGAAGGTCAGGTTTGGAGGAAGGTGGGTGGGACAAATGTTTCAGGGTTTGGTTTTCGTTCTTTTGGGGTTTGTTGTTGTTGTTGTTGAATTCTCCTATATCTGCAGGGGAAGGGGAGAGTGACAAGGATGAGGGATGGCCATTTGATGACACTTGACCCCGGTGTGAGGAAAAGGTTCCCCTACCAGGCCTGCTCCCAGCCCTGGATCCTGCACGTGCTGGCCAGTGCTTTGGCCTGGTCTGACATGGCCCACCCCAGTCTAAGCATTCGCTGGCAGTTGCTGCAGCCTGGCTTAGCCCACCCCACGCACAGTCCCAGCTCTTACCAGAGGGTACAGCGGCCTAGCCCAGCCTGACCCAGGCCCAGCCCTCATGTGAACTGGTAGGTGTTGCAGTCTGACCAGACCCAGCCTGCACCCTGTCCTGGCTCTAGCTTAGGCCAGCGTGTGTTATGCATTGGCCCATCCAAACCCACTCACCCCCCAGATCTGACCCACACATATGCCAAATGGGTGCTGCAGGCTCGGTCTTGTCGGTCCATCTCACGTATTTGTACAGCTGTTTACTAGACTTGAGTGTTCTTCGCTTATAAAGTAAAATGTTAAAGATTATCTACTTGGGTTGGTGGTGTGGTGCAGTGGGCTAAGCCATTGTCCGTGATACTGGTATTCCATCTGAGTGCTAGTTCTATAGCTGGATTGGAAGCAGCCACTTCTCATCCTGCTCCCTGCTAACTCACCTGGAAAAGCAGTGGGAGGTAGCCCAAGCAGGTAGGCTCCTGCCTCTTGTGGCAGACCTGGAGGAAGCTCCTGGATCCTGGCTTTGATCTGGCCCAGCTCCAACCATCGCAGCCGTTAAAATCATAAAGCACAAGAAGTGTAATGCAGGAAGAAGTGGGCCTGGTAAAAACAGAAGAACAAGGAGAAGAAAACCCAGGTTGGGCAGGGGAGGGGAGGGGAATAAGGGCTGACACTCTGGTGTAGTGAGTTAAGCTTCTGCCTGAAGCACCAGCATCCCACATTGGCACTAGTTCAAGTCCCAGCTGCTCCACTTTCAATCCAGCTTCCTGCTGATGCACTTGGAAAAGCAGTGCAAGATGGCACAGACACTTGGGTTCCTGAAAGACCTGGATGAAGCTCCTGGCTCCTAGCTTTGACCCAGCCAGGCTGGACCATTACAGTCTGTGTCTCTTTTTTCTAAGTAACTCTGTTTTTCAGATAAATAAGTAAATATGAAGGAAAAATCAGGAGGTAGGAGAAAGCAGAACATGTTCTATGAATGCAGGAGCAAAGAAAAGAAATAAGGTCCTGAAAGGAAGAGGTAAGCTAACCATTAGATAAGATACCAGTACGTGCACCAGGCTAAAAAACTTTCAGGCTTAGAATGTTCAATGGCATGCACCCATGCTTATAGGACCCTGAAAAGCCAGGGACTTTCCTTTTTAAAAGGCTTATCGTTATCTGAAAGTCAAATTTACAAAGAGAGAGATCTCCCATTTGCTAGTTCTCTCCCTAAATAGCCTCAATGATTGGAGCTGGGTTGAGCCAACGTCAGGAGCCAGGAATTTTTTCCAGTTCTTCCACGTTGGGCCATCCTCCTCTGCTTTCCCAGGTCATCGGTAGAAAGCTGGATGGGAAACAGGGCAGCCAGGACTCAAATCAGTGCCCACACGGGATGCCAGTGCCACAAGCAGATGATTATCCCACTATGCTACTACACCAGCCCCAGGAACATCCTTTTGTCTGTATACTCACAATTCCTGTGAAACAACAATTTAAAGCACTCAGAAAAAATTCATGTGTAATTAACTTATGATATAAAACTGGGCCCAAGGAAGACACACCTCTCCCTCTGAGGCAGGAGATGGTAGTGACAAAAGCAGGGTACAGTAGAGCTGGAAAAAGCAAGCGGACGGGGACAGAGAAGAGGGAGAGAGGCTGTGCCACAGCTGTGCGTTCTCTGTGCTGCAACAGACAAGGTCACCTGCTGAGAGACAGAGCAGTGAGTTACATGGCAAGGATGAGGGAAGACGCCACAGGGCACCGTGAGGCAGGACACCTAACTAGGCCCTGTCAGGCGACTAGCCGGGGAGAGACCATGCTATGACATAAAAGAAATTGAGTTGCATTGAACTCAAGTCTGTTCCGTGCCTGTCGTTTAGATAATCTATAGATGCTGAGGGCATGGGGTTACCGCTCAGGAACTCAAACTACCCTGTCCTCTCATTCTCAACTGCATTGCTACATCTAGCCAGCTGAGGGCGTTCGTTCAATGGATACTGTTATTCTGATGAATGGACGCTGACCTCTCTCGCTATTCTTGCAGCGCAAAGCTCCTCCAGCTGCCCGGTGGACTGTGCCCTCTTACAGGCTTAACCAGCGCGCACAGCATCTGCAGCCGCTTAGCTACACGTTAAATCCAGAAAAACCTGGCCTTGGTGGGTGCACCGCCTCCAGAACTACATGGCTGGAGCAGACGCGCCACCTTGTGGTGACCGGCTGCAACATCCCCAGTGGGGTCATTGCTAAGTAATAAGGAACTGGAAAGGCCTCGCTTGTCCTGGACCTGGGCGGCCAGTGAGGGGATGCATCTCGCTCCTCCTTGGAATTTCAAGCGGACAGGAAGCTCTCTCCTTCTCCATTTCCTCTGTGACCTAAACTGGAAGCAAAAAGTCCTGTACGGTGTCTACACCCGGATCCTTTGGGGACTAAATGATGGTATTTACACCAAATTTTCTTTGTTCTAAGACACTGGTTCCTAGCAATCATCATACAATAAAAGAAAACATTAGGGGAGGGAGTGAGCACCACACTAGATGCAAAATTGAATATTTTTTTTCCATATTAAGACATTCACAAATTGCCATAAGTTATGATCTCTTTCTTTAAAGATTCATTTACTTTTATTGGAAAGTCAGATATACACAGAGGAGGAGAGACAGAGAGGAAGATCTTCCATTCATTGATTCACTCCCCAAGCAGCTGCAACAGCCAGAGCTCAGCCAATCCGAAGCCAGGAGCCCAGAACCCTGGTGCAGGGTCCCAAGGCCTTGCGCCATCCTCTGCTTTCCCAGGCCACAAGCAGGGAGCTGGATGGGAAGTGGAGCTACCGGGATTAGAACCAGTGCACATATGAGATCCCAGTGCGTTCAAGGCAAGGACTTTAGTTGCTGGGCTACTGTGCTGGGCCCCATAATTGAGCGTTAAGACACATCTGAATTTCAAAAATCTGTAATTGGCACAAAGTTAAACATATTTATGGAGCACTGTTGATAACACGTCATTTCAATTTCCTTATCATCTATTTGTGTTTGGAGCCTTGAAACTTTTTTATTTCATCATATAGCAGGTTCTTGCAAATCACAGAACTTATTACTGTTACTCTAACTGAATATTACATTCTGATACTCAGCCTCCCTCCATCTCCTCTCCCCTGGCCCTTCCCAACTTATGGAGTTACTGTTCTAGTCTCCCTGTCTGGGGAACCCACGTTTTTTATCTCTACACTTGAGGAAGAACATATGGTATTGGTCCGTTTCACTTAACAGATGATTGCTGTTCCAACCATCTCGCCAAGAATAACAAGATTTCATTCTTTTATGGCTAAGTAATATTGCATTGTGTTTACACACCGCATTTTATGTATCCATCAGTGGACCTTGGCTATTGTGAGTGGTGCTACAGTGAACGTGGAAATAACTGTCCTACTGCCTTGGCTATCCAACCAGAAGTGGGGTGGCTGGGTCACCTGCTAGGTCTGTTTTCAGTTTTTTGAGACATCTCCATCCTGTTCTTCACGACTGTGCCAGCTGACAGTCCCACCAACAGTGTCTAGGAGTCCCCTTTCCCCACATGCTTGCCAGTATTTCTTTTTCAATTCTTTGACAATAGCCCATTGGACCTGAGGAGAGGATGCTTCAAGATTTTTGACTTGCAGTCCCCTGATCAATTAGTCATGTCCAGTATATATTTTTCACATAGTTGTTGGTCATTTATGTCTCTTCAGAAATGTCCATCCATTTCTCTCTCTTTTTTTGAAAGATTTTACAGAGAGGAGAGACAGAAACATCATCCATCCAGTGATTCACTCCCCAAATGGCCAGAGCTAAACTCATCCAAAGCCAGGAATCAGGAGCTTCCTCCAGGTCTCCAATGCAGGTGCAGGGTCCCAAGGTTTTGTCCTCCACTGCTCTCTGAGGCCACAAGCAGGGAGCTGGATGGGAAGCAGAGCAGCCGGGACACAGACAGGGGCCATAGGGGATCCCATGAGTGCAAGGCGAGGACTTTAGCCAATGAGTCAATGCACTGGGCCTGAACTTGGGCCATCTTCTGCTGCCTTCCCAGAGACATTAGCAGAAATGTCAGCGTCACAGGCAATCTGCTTCATTCACCACATTGCTGACCCTTAGCTTAGGTGTTTTGTTTAGGTAGCTCTACTGTATGGGATTACTTCCTTGATGATTTCACAAATGTTAAAGCGTGAATAAACAGGTCTTGGGATGTGATTTCAGGTGCAAAAGCACCTGGGCAGCAGAGGCGAGGTCTACCGCGCAGTGTTCACGTGTATTTATGCATCAGTGACTCCATGCATGAACGCAGCCAGCTCCGGACAGCAAGGAGTGCAGAAGTCACCACCAAGAGCACCGCGTTGCATTATCGAAAAAGCCAAAGAGTGTTGAAAAAAAAATTCCTATGTATGGGAAGAAAAATCAAGACAGAAGCAACAAAAACAATGCAACCTTCCATTAGTGGTGTTGTACAAACTAACGGATGGCCACTCATTTGCTAAGGACCACAATTATAGATGGAGAATTGGCCGCCAACTCCCGCCTGCAGCTTGCTGAGCAGTAGCCACGGAGCCAGAAGTGAACACTCCACCCCACCTGACTCAGCCACAGGCACAGACATGTGCATAGGAAGGAGGAAACTCACACGGTAAACACTTGTCATGTGAGTTTCAGGTGACGAGTAAGCCTTGGGCCACACAGAGGCTGTGAAAGACAACAAATGTACCAGTCACCAGCAGAGAGGAAAGTGGGCTGCTCTAAGGGGGAGGCAGAGAATGGGGAAGGTGTGAGGCATGCTGTGACCTGCCCAGGGCTCCCAGAACACCTCTCTCTCTCTCTCTCTCTCTCTCTCTCTCTCTCTCTCTCTCTCTCTCTCTCTCTCTCTCACACACACACACACACACACACACACACTGATGCTGGCATTGTGTTTTTGTTTTTCTTTGGTGGATCTCGGAGAATGGAGCTGAAGTGAGCATGTCAGGAAGCAAAACTCCACAGCCCGGAGAGGCCGCCATGAGGCCATGAGCCCTGGGGACCCACAGCGGTCACCTCCAGGCCTCCCATTTCTGCCAGCTGTGGATTTAGCATGGACTGAGGAGAACGGGAGAATGTGCAGCCGACAGGTAGGTAAGACAGGCTACACTTTGCAAACTCTCATCCTGCTTGGCTCCACAGCTGACCTGCCTGTGGACCATCCAGCAGCAGCAGCACCCTGACACTGACGGATGGACATAGCCAGGACCCTCCTCGCTGCTTTTGTTCTGCCCAGCCTCCTCCTGTCTGCTGACCTTCACTTTGCCTCTGCCGCTGCCCTTGACCCTGCTTCTGTTGCTGACCCTTAGATTTAGTGTCTTGGGCCCGGTGTGATAGCCTAGTGGCTAGATCCTCACTTTGCACATGCCAAAATCCCATATGGGTGCTGGTTCATGATCCTGCAGTCCCGCTTCCCTTCTAGTTCCTTGCTTGTGACCTGGAAAAGCAGCGGAGAGTGGCCCAAAGCCTTGGGACCCTGTGCCCGTGTGGGAGGGTCCCCATATAGACTATAAATATAAACTAACGTGACTTCTACACAGACAATGCGTAGTAAAAGGCTACCCTACTATGAGTGAGTAGCCTGAGCTGAGGATACTTGCTGTCTGCTGGGTGAGTGTATAAAGTCCTTAAAGGTGATGCTCCTTATGTGCTCACAGCAGTCTCTAGCGCATATCCAACGTGTGCCACAGCATGCAATAGTACTTGATCATTTCTTGCAGCATCCATGAAATCCTTTACCGCATGAAACCTTGGAAGCAGTTACTGCAAAGGACATCCACTATGACAAAACAAAAGTGAGAACAACCCAAAAAGCCACCTGAAGAGGGTCAGGTGCAACTCAGGGACACCAGGAGCTGACACTGCAATGAGCAAGGTACATCCAATGTTATGGCTCCAAAGGGGGGAACAGAATGTTTTTATCTGTAGCTCCCAGCCCATGTATACGAGAAGCACCTCGCAGGCGCTCATGAGCGTTTGGTGAGTTTCCAAGACTTGGTCAGACAGGATTTAGAGTTGGAACGCAGAAGGGAAGGGCACAGCCTGGGCAGAGATGAAAGGAACAGAGGTGCAGCACGCAAAAGAAGTGCAGTGCTGGGCGGCCGGACGGAGCCCCAGGAGCATCTCCCAGACGGGGTGGGGGTGGGGGGTGAAGACAGGAGCTAGGGACAGCGGGGGCGGGGGGGCAGCCATGTGTGCTGTAGCGCCAGAGCAGCAGAGCAGCCTAGGGCAGGGGGACTATGCCAGCATGCCTGGGGCAGAGCTCTGGTCCAACAGCAGCCTGCACTGTGCAGCAGCCAGGGCAGGCCCCTGTGGCCAGACCCACTCCTGCCCCTTCTAGGCCTTGTGAGACTTTTAAAGCTTCCTGTGGCATAATTTCTTGATTCAATCAGGGGACTTGCAGTGTTTTGCAGGTTTACTTAGAGGATTAGAGAATATAGGCATGAAGTATTGATCCACAGGTAAGATTTTTCTGGCCCATAATACTTGACAATGCTGAAGCTGGGGTGGGGCCAAAGCAGATTAGAAACTGCAGGCTGGAAGGGCAAATATCCCAGGGCCATATGACATCTGCTGGGACCTAAAGGGATTTAGCAGACAGAAAGACACTGATCAAGCAACTCAGCTGAAACGCAAGAAAGGAGGAGGAGAGGTTTAGGTCCCTCGCTGGGAACAGGACAGTTAACCCTTCCTACAGGCTGGAGCCCTCTCTAGCAAGCAGCAGTTCCAGAAGAAGAAAGCAAACATACGCTGACTTTCATTGTAAGCTTTAAAATGAACACCCAGGTCTTTTATCTTCCTTTTTGGGCAGTTCTATTTGGAGGATTTGTATCTAATAAATGGCACTCTTTTTTTTAAAAGGAGAATTTTTTTTAAGATTTTGTTTAGTTGTTTTTGTTTTTATTTAAAAGACAGAGTTGAAGAGAGAAAGGGAGAGACAAAGAGAAATCTTCCATCTACTGGTTCACTCCCCTAATGGCTGCAACTGCCAGAACTGAGCTAGTTCAAATCCGGGAGCCAGGAGCTTTTTCTGGGTTTCCCACATGCACGCAGGATCCCAAGGGTCTGGGCCATCTTCTGCCACTTTCCCAGGCCACCAGCATGGAGCTGAATGGGAAGTGGAGCAACCGGGACACAAACCGGTGCCCATATGGGATGCCAGTGCTATAGCATGATGATTCCACCATGATGCTACACCATCAGGCCAGCTCCTAAATTTCACTTGGGGTCTTTTTGGAGAACAAGAGGAAGTCTGCTTAGTCTTTTAAAAATACGATAAAAGAGACAAGCATTGTGGTACAAGAGGGTTAAGCCACCATCTCTGTCACCAGCATCTATATGAGTGCCAGTTCAAACCCCAAGCACTCCATCTACAATCCAGTTCCCTGAAAATCTTGAAAACATTTCCCTGAAAACTGGTAAATAAGTACAAGATGGCCCAAGGACTTGGACCTGCACCACTCATGTGGGACATCATGGAGTTCCTGCTCCAGCTTAACACTAAGCAATGTGGCCATACGGGGAGCGAACCAGCAGATGGAAGATCTTTATCTCTTCCTCTCTCTTGTAAATCTTTCAAATAAATACACAAACCTTTAAAAAGCAGCAGCAGTTTGTGCTTGACTGATAGCCAAATCCTTTTTTAAAAATTAAAATTAACAAGCAAACAAACAAAAACAGAACAAAGCCCAGCATGTTGACTCAATCACTAAATCCTCACTTGCAACCATTGAGATCCCTTATGGGTGTCGATTTGTGTCCCAGCTGTTCCGCTTCCCTTCCAGATCCCTGCTTGTGACCTGGGAAAGCAACAGAAGTTGGCCCAAAGCCTTGGGACTCTGCACCAGCGTGGGAGACCCAGAAGAAGCTCCTGGCTCCTGGCGTCCGACTTTGGACTAGCTCAGTTCTGGCTGTTGAGGCCATTTGGAGAGTGAACCAATTGATCTTTCTCTCTGTCTCTCCTTCTTTCTTAAATCTTGTTTGCCTTCCAAATAAAAATAAATAAATCTTGAATAAATAAATAAAATGGGCCCGACGGCGTGGCCTAGCAGCTAAAGTCCTCGCCTTGAACGCACCGGGATCCCATATGGGCGCTGGTTCTAATCCCGGCAGCTCCACTTCCCATCCAGCTCCTTGCTTGTGGCCTGGGAAGGCAGTCGAGGACGGCCCAAAGCCTTGGGACCCTGCACCCGCATGGGAGACCTGGAAGAGGTTTTTGGTTCCCAGCTTCGGATCGGCGCGCACCAGCCCGTTGTGGCTCACTTGGGGAGTGAATCATCCAATGGAAGATCTTCCTCTCTGTCTCTCCTCCTCTCTGTATATCTGACTTTGTAATAAAAATAAATCTTTGAAAAATAAATAAATAAATAAATAAAATAAAACTCATTACCTTGCAATTACTACATGAGTCTGTCTTATTTCAGAGCCATATAATATATGTACAACTCATCTTTTTCCTATATCTCAAGATATTTTACTGGTTTGTCATTATAGGAATATTATTGCTATTATTTCCAGCTACACTAAAACAACTGACATCCTAGGAACACAAAGCAGCAATGGAATCACTCAACAGGACGCCACAAAACGAAACGTGTCGTCCAGGACTCCACCCACAGCATCCTCTGCTTCTCCTTGGACGATGGCCAAAGCATTGCATCATTTTTCAAAAGTTATTTTAAAAATGTGAACACACTGTTGTTGTCCATGGTGTTGGTTTATGCCTGTTTTAGTTTTCCTTGATCACATTGAAGAATATGGAACTTTTCAGAGTTTTCATTTTCTTCGTTTTTTCATTTTCTAGTAAAAGCAACAAAATCAACAAAAGAATGCGTTTCATAATTAGCAAATGGATCAGAAAAAGAAATTCATCACACTCTCCTCGAATAACAGTGACATTGATCCTATATGTGAAAGCTGTGATTCTTCAGGTAACAACATTCTAGATAAAATTTTTAAATTCAGACACCTAAGCATGGGGGCAGTGGAATTTCATCTCATCAACACATCCTCACCTCACGGCTGCCAGGGAGGGTTGGCAGATCAGGCTGGCAAGAGGCTGCTGCCCTCCTTCCTCGTGGTTCACAGGAATCTCTGGCCAAAGCTGCTTGCTCAGTGGAAGGAACTGGCCTTCCCCAAGGAGAAAACCAGAATTTGGTCAGGGTTCTAGAAGTATCTGTATTGCCCCCAAACAAGCTTACCAAAATCAAAAGTAAACAATATATTTCCATGGACAAAAAAAAAAAAAAAAAGAAATATGACATTCTCATCCATTTGTCATTCAACAGGAAGAGCGGCACCACAGTTTTGCAAAAACATGAATCATCCCATTTTACTAAAAAGAGAAAAAAAAAGAAAGAAATGCATATATATATACATTATATATATAACATTATATATATAACACTACTCTCTGTCTCTTAAAATATTTATGTCCTGAGGTCAGTGGGGCTCAATAGGATCTCATTTGGGTGCCGGTTCTAGTCCCAGCTGCTCCACCACCAGATCCAACTCCCAGCATATTGATTGGCTCAAGTCCTTGGGCCCCTGCACCCACATAGAACCCAGAGGATACTCCTGGCTCCTGGTTTTGAATCGGCTTAACTCCAGCAGCTACAGCTATTTGGGGAGTCAACCAGCAAATGGAAGATCTCTCCCTCTGTCTCCTCTTCTCTCTGTAAAATCTGCCTTTCAAATAAAAATAAATACATTTAAAAATAAGGAATAAATTATTCAGAATGGATTGACCATTTGAGTTGATGATTACAAATGAAAATATGGAATGTGATTGTTGAATAAAGGAAGATGGTCACAACTTCTTTAATGAAATTATAAGCCATCAAACTTTTTTTTTATTTATTTATTTTAACAATGCAGGCGTACCACACCCAGCCACCCTCAGGGCCTAAACTTTCTCTAGCCACTCTCCCTCCCACCCCAACCCCTAAGCTAAGAGGGGCGGAGCAAGAGATAAGAGTTAGAGGGAAAAAAATGCAAATATAAGGACCCAGCACAGTAGCCTAAGGGGGCTAGAGTCCTCGCCCTGCATTCACCAGGATTCCCCCCATATGGCACTGGTTCTAATCCCAACAGCTCCACTTCCCATCCAGCTCCCTGCTTGTGGCCTGGGAAAGCAATTGAGGACGGCCCAAAACCTTGGGACCCTGAACCTGCGTGGGAGACCTGGAGAAGGTTCCTGGCTCCTGGCTTCGGATTGGCTCAGCTCCGGCCATTGCAGCTGCTTGGGGAGTGAATCATCGGTTGAAAGATCTTTCTCTCTGTCTTTCCTCCTCTCTGTATATCTGATTTTCCAATAAAAATAAATAAATCCCTACAAAAAAAAGGATGCAATTGTAAAAAGAATGAAAAGCAATGCTAAATCAGAATCTACAAGAGACGTAGCTGAAATGTGGAACCAGTGCATATAGGATGGATATGTTGCCAGTTCAAACATGACATCTGGCGATTTAGTTGCATTCAAACACACATACCAGGCAAATACATGTGTGTGTACTTCAAATAAAGGAAAATTGGACTTGACCTTGCTATATCTAAATTCAAATATTTTCAAGTATTCTTACTTTTCTATAAATTACTTATAAGTTAAATGACTACATCATATATAATATATTTTATATATAAATATATAATGTGTTATATAATAAATATAATAGATAATGTATTTATATTTTTATATTATATATCTATATAAAATATAGATATTTTTGAATATATTAAATAAAAAGGATCCATCGGACCCAGACAGTAAATTCAATGATCATTTGTCCCGGTTCACTGAGAGTTAAGGCTTCATAAGATTCCTGTAACTCAAGACCCTCAGAATTGAGGAAAACTGAACCAGACTGGCTGGCTCCCCCTCCTTCCCTCCCTCCTTCCCTCCATGGCTCAGCCACAGTGACTCCAATCCCCCACCCCACCCCTGCTGCTGTGAAGTCACCCAACTGCCGCCTTCTAGACAAGTGAGCAGCACAGGTGGGCAGGAGGAATGAGATGCAACAGCTGGCAGCTGCTGGAGCAGGCTTTCTGGCATTTTTATTGCCTCCAAGCATTTGAGACAACAAATGGCGCTCTTATCTCTAAGTCAGAGTCCTGGCTGCTGAGGGCAGGCATCTCAGTGCAGTGACAGGGCTGGGTGCCAGCGGAGGCCCCTGAGCCAGCCTCCAGGAGCTCCTCCATAGAAACAGCCTCCTCTAGTGCCATGAACGAAGCTCAGAGCTTGAGTCACTTCCTGGGCAGTGGCTCCCAGCCTCTCCTCTGCTCCCCCAAAGCCTGCGGGGGCACAAATACTTTTCATGCAGTTCATCAAAACCACTAGAATTTCCTGTCTCCAGCTAGACCCCACTTTTGGCCACGGCTAGGAGGGTAGCCACCGAGCCACTGGCCCTTCTTCCTCTGCAGGAAATCAAACAGGGCGACCAGGCACAGAGGCCCCATCTATTCCATCACAATTGCCCATAGTTGGGGGCCCCAGCATGCCCTCTGCCTCACTGGCACCCAACATGGCCCACCATCCCACACACATGCACTGAGTCCATCCTGTGGCACTGAGTGGGTGCTTCATAGACATTTTCTGAATAACCTGCCCGTGCCCACGCTAGGATTCGTCAATCTGCTTCCTACTGTGCTTTACACTGGCCATTGAGATCCCAAGGGCTTTGCTCTACAAAGACACATGCTTGCACTCTTCCTCTAGACAGCATCTGCCAAGACAGAACGGGAGGCCACATCCCGGGTGGGAGGCTCCAACAGCCATTGCATGCCAACCAAAAAGAAACGCTTAAAAAATCTAATTGGTAAAGCTACTGCTTATGGTGTCGGCATCCTGTGTGGGCACAGGTTCAGATTGTTACTGCTGCACTTCCGATCCAGCTCCCTGCTTGTGGGAGCTCATAGAAGACGGCCCAAAGCTTTGGGTCCCTATACCCTTGTGCTCAGCTCCAGCTGCTGCGGCCACTTGGGGGATGAACCAGCAGACAGAACATCTTTCTGTCTCTCCTCTCTGTAAAATCTGACATTCCAATAAAAATAAATAAATCTTAATAATATTTGGGAAATCAGATAGCATCCTGGCAACCAGGAGTTGACTGAAAAACAGGCCATTCCTGTTCCTGGGGCTGACAGGTCTTTCTCTTTGGCTGCCAGTCAAGAGGTGAGTAGGAACAGGGGAATTTTCCCAGGTGTGGGAGGGATTCAATGCTGGGCAAACAGAGCCCCAAAGGCTGAGCCAGGAAATGGTGCAAGGGGCAAGCAGGGGAGTCAGCCAGAAACACAGCAGAAACCCAAGAGCTGCTCCAGAGGTGCCCCCAACCAGTCTGAGCACAAGACATCCCAGTGTTCTCTGCCCTCCCTTGTGTCCACTGACCAGTGTCGTCCCGCTAGCGTGCCAACCTAAGAAGGGGCTTGTTCCCCCTGAAAAAAATACCAGTCCTTGAGGGACTGGAAATCATTGATTCTGCTCCACAGTGTTTCCTCAGATGGGCAGTTACAAAATGTCTGCAATATGTCTTCTGGGAAAAAAGAGACCATCCAACTTTTCATCCAGTCTTTCAGTAAAAATTCCTTCTTGGACATTGAATATTTTTTTTAAGATTTATTTTTATTGCAAAGTCAGATATACAAAGAGGAGGAAAGACAGATGGAAGATCTTCCATCCAATGACTCACTCCCCAAGTGGATGCAATAGCCAGAACTATGCCGATCCAAAGCCGGGAGCCAGCAATCTCTTCCAGGTCGCCCATGCGCAGATGCAGGGTCCCAAGGCTTTGAGCTGCCCTTAACTGCTTTCCCAGGCCACAAGCAGGGAGCTGGATGGGAAGCAGGGCTGGCGGGATTAGAACCGGCACCCATAAGGGATCCTGGCATGCTCAAAGCAAGGACTTTAGTCACTAGGCCACTGCGCCGGGTCCCAGACGTTGAATATTATATTACAGAATGCTATGTAGTCATTAAGAAGAACAAAGTATTTTGGCATAACAGATTAAGCAATCACCTGCATTGCGATGCCAGCATTCCAAATGGGGTCTGGTCCCAAGTCCCAGCTGCTCCACTTCTCATCCAGCTCCCTACTAATGAGCCTAGGACAGAACCAGCAGGTGGAAGGTCTCTCTCTGTCTCTGCCTCTCCCTCTCCATAACTCTGATTTTCAAAATAAATAAATCTTAAAATAAAAAGATGGTTAGGGTGAGAATTTTGTGCAACCACTCAGAGCTTGCATCCCACCTCAGAGTGCCCGTGTTTCCGTTCTGGCTCTACTTCTGATTCCAGCCTCAGCTTCGTGCTAATGTCTGCTCCAGGTGACTGCAGGGGAAGCTTGGGCTCCAGCAGACAGACAGCTCAGGGCTCACTTCCCCGCTGCCATCATGGGAGACTCAGAATCCTGGGCTGCTGGTTTGGCCTGGCCCAGGCCCAGCTTCTTAGTGCACTTGAGGAGTAAGCCAGTGGGTGGGTGATTTCTCTGTCTCTCCATTGTTCAAATACATTTTTCTAAATTTTAAGAAGAGGAAGTATGAGGAGGAGGTAGTGGAGCTATAGGCCCTGATAAGAAAAACCGTGTCTGAAATAGAGCAAGAAAACAAAGCAAGCAGCAGATGGAAGGTATACTGTGCAACTCCATAGAGGAAGCAGAAAGATAGATGTTAAAATGAAGAACTCTAGGGCAGAAATAAACTGTTTCTTGCCACACTAGCATCTCAAGTCTAAGCAATGATTCAAGTCCCAGCTGCTTCACATCCAGTCCGGCTCCCTGCTAACACACCTGTTTTGGTGTCACCTGGGCCCCTGGCGATAAGGAAGCCCCCAAGAAAAATCTCCAGCAACAAGAAATTCATCAGTGAAAACGCCCCTAACCAGCCACAACTGGCCTCAGATAAACACCTCCCTGACTGTAACCCAGATTGTAACAGTTATCATAACACCCGGCCCACAGCCAACTGCTCTCTTCCAGTGTACTTCAAATAAATCTAGTTCTGCTCACTCCTCTCTTGTGTTCTACTGCTCTGCTGAATTCTCAGAGCCCACAATAGCTTTCATCTCAGCAGAAGATGGCCCAAGTACACCGGCCCCTACCACCCATGGAGGGACCCTGGATGGAGTTGCCACCTTGTACCTTCAACCTTAACCCAGCCCTGACTGTTGTGACGTTTGGGAAGTGAATCAGCAAATAAGCTCGCTTGTGCTCGCTCTCACTCACTCTCATTCTCTTTCTCATTCTGCCTTCAGATAAATCCATTTTCCAAAAAAAAAAAAAAATGGAAAAACCGATGGACTTTAATAACTTAGTATTTTATTAGAATAATTATAAACAGATCAAAGTAAAGCAAAACAAAAGATTCTAAAATCAGGCAGCCTCCCACCCCTCAAACAAAGCAGGTTCAGAGAATTCCAACTGATAATATGATAGTATTGCTACGTAACCATCATGGCATCCCCTCCTTCCTGGCCCCTGTGAGGCACATCCTGGGGAGATGGGCACATTATACGCATAACTAAAAGGATAAAGGCACAAGGCAGGGCAGGCAAAAGTTTCGGCTTCCTTATGATGAACTCCGTGCCTGGTTTCCTCACATGAATCCTTTCACCCAACAAATACTGAGTGCCTTGGTGACTCATACAACAGAAACCTTGGAATAATGAAAACCCAGAGCAAGCAAACCCACAGGAATGTCAGGGCTTGTAACCCAGGAGCAACCAAAGGCATCCCCACATCAGCTCTGTCAACAACAGAGATTCTTCAGTCACTGAATGTGCTGAAGGCCCTCACCTTCTACATGAGCTGCTGCCGGCAGGTGGCAGAGCAAAGGATGTGGCCATTCCCAGGAAGTCAGCACCTCAGAGGACCCTTCACCTTACAAGGCCCTCCCAACAGAGGGCACACACCTGCGCCTCACAGTATTCACATCTGTATCTGCAAATGAGATGAAGAAACGGAACCTGAAGTTTGAAAAATAACCAACTCTGAGACTTCCCTGTAAAAACCACTTGCCAGAAAAAGCTTTGAATATAAGGAAGTGCCAACCTGAATCATGCAGCAAGGCAGGGAGCAGGGGAAGGAAGCAAAAAATTCAAGGAAACAAATTGTCCCAGGGCCACAAGACAGAGAATCAGGAGAACAATGATGCCACGCCCAGTTAAGCGGTTTACTCATATCCCTAAGTGGAACAGAACATCAGTGCCCATGCAAATCATGTCATATTATTATTACACTGCCCATATATTTAGCATAGAATTAATATGATAAAAAAACACACTTTTGTTTTTCTAAATGTGTGAGTTCTGTCATCTTCTTCTTCAGTTAAAATAGGTAATGAATGTCTTTGAAGAATGTTTAATTGAGCAGGCCCTTTGGGATACATAAAACAGATGAGAAGCCCCTCTGAGAGAAAGCTGGCACATGTGAAGACGTTTGGCACAGCAGCTAAGACAGTGCTGGGACACCCACCCCTGTATTGGACTACTTGGGGTCACGTCCTGATCCACTTCTGATTCCACTTCCTGCTATGGCATACCCTGGGAGGTAGCAGAGGTGGGCTCTAGGACTTGGGTCCTGGTTACCCATTCAGCCACCCAGAGTTCTAGGGTCCTGGATTCCACCTGCGCCAACGCTGGCTGTTGTAGGCATTTGGGGAATGAGTCAGAAAACGCAAGATTGTTCTGTGTCTCTTTCTTTTCAAATAAAATAACTATTGACTAATTTTTCAATTATATGCATAAAAGAAGCATTTACATATGTCTTAAGTCTTATTCCTTCTGGATGGGCCACATTTTAAAATAAAAAGGAGTAGATATTAATCATAATTATTTTCCTTGGATTCAGTTATCCAAATTATAATCAGCAATTTTATTGAGGAAAATGTGCAAAATATTATTATTATAAAGCTTGAATTTCCAGATAAATACCATAAAAAATGTTCAGGCTTAGTGGGTAAGTCGAGCGAAATAATACTTTTTTGATAAGCTTTATTTATTTGAAAGACGATCAGAACAAACGAGAAAGAGATCTTCCATTGGTTGGTTCACTCTCCAAGTGGGCCTAACAGCCAGGGCCAGCCCAAGCCTAAACCAGGAGCCCAAAGTTCCATCCAGGTCTCCCCAAGTGCTCGAGTCATCTTCCATTGCTTTCCTGGGCACGTTAGCAGGGAGTTTATCAGAAACGGAGCAGCCGGGCCCGGCGGCATGGCCTAGCGGCTAAAGTCCTCGCCTTGAAAGCCCCGGGATCCCATATGGACGCCGGTTCTAATCCCGGCAGCTCCACTTCCCATCCAGCACCCTGCTTGTGGCCTGGGAAAGCAGTCGAGGACGGCCCAATGCATTGGGACACTGCACCCGCGTGGGAGACCCGGAAGAGGTTCCAGGTTCCCGGCATCGAATCGGCGCGCACCGGCCGTTGCGGCTCACTTGGGGAGTGAATCATCGGATGGAAGATCTTCCTCTCTGTCTCTCCTCCTCTGTGTATATCTGACTTTGTAATAAAATAATAAGTCTTAAAAAAAAAAAAAAAAAAAAGAAAGAAACGGAGCAGCCAGAGCTTGAACTGGTGCTCATATGGAATGTTGGTATCACAGTCATTGACTTAATTAGCTGCACCACAACGCTGGCTCAGCAATTTCTTCTTGGTTTCAAATGTTTCCCTGAGTCTCTTACCTAATGTCTTGTTATTGAAATCCTATAATTTAACATAAATAATACATACAAACATATATAAAACACTACAGAAAGTAAAGGGGCCGGCACAGTAGGCTAATCATCTACCTACAAGTGCCACCATTCCCTAGGGGCACCAGTTCAAGTCTCAGTGCTCCACTTCCCATCCAGCTCTCTGCTTGTGGCCTGAGAAAGCAGCAGAGGATGGTTCAAGTTCTTGGGACCCTGCAGCCATGTGGCAGACCTGGAAGGAACTCCTATCTATGGCCATACTACCCTGAACGTGCCCGATCTTGTCTGGAAGGAACTGCTGACTCCTAGCTTAGGACCAGCTCAGCTCCAGTGGTTGCAACCATTTGCAGAGTGAAGCAGCGAATTGAACCCCTTCTTTTTCTTTCTCTCCTTCTCTGAAAAATTTGCCTTTCAAATAAAAATAAATAAATCTTTAGACAGAATACAATCTGCCACTGTTCCCCAACATCCCTTCCATACCCCAAACAGTTTGTCTCAGCTAGTTAAGGCAGTTTTGTCCCTTCAACTAGCTATTGGTTCAAGGCTAGGCAAGCCTAAACAATTCTGGACAGTGACATTCCACAGGATGTTATTGAGTTTCTGGAAAAGAAAAACAAGTCTCTCCCAGTGGATGTGAGCAAGGAAATGTGTGTCCTCGACCTACTGCCAACCACCCGCTGCTGGTGAAGGGCCTGTAATAGCAAAAGTAATGGGATCAAGGGTCAAAAACAAACCAGCCTCAACCCTAAGGACATCACTGAGCCCCGGAAGCAATCAGCTCTGCCTTGGGACCTCCTTTCAGAAAAACAACAAGAAATCATTTCTTGCTGTGTAAGCCAGCTTGAGTTTCTGCCACTTTCCCACCAAACATCCTAGTTAATACAATTCCTTCCTAAAGGCTGGGAACATTGCTGAGCTATCCTTCCCATTTCAAGACACTGGAGGTAGAGTGTATAGGAAGAGATAAAATTGGTAGAAGTTTTATTGTACAAAACAAGTTAAGCTGTCAAGAAAAGTTAGAAGGATCTTTAAATTATTCATTTGTTATATAAAAGTCCATCCCCCCAACTAACCCATCACATTCTTAGTCAAAGAGCAGGAGTAAGAAGGATGTTGAATGCCCTCTGGAAGGCTGGCAGTACCACGAACAGAAGATACTGTGGGGATCCCAGAGCCTGTCCTCAAGGGGTGACTGTCCAATAGAAGCTAGGAGCATGGTATTAGCTTAGCTGCCATTCACAGTCTATGCTACACGCCACAACAAAAGTGTTTTTTGAGTTGAGTCTTTATACAGGAGAATTTTGGCATGAAAAGACAAGGAAAGTTTTCCAAAGCAAAGATTGATGAGTACGATTGTGGGTCTGCTAAGATCTGGAAGATGTTGGATAAGTGATCCAACCCTGAGCAATCAGAGACAGGCTGCAGAGCTGCAGCAAGTCCTAAAGTCATTTTATCAAGCCACGCGAGAACCCCTCAGTTACTCAGGATGGGAACCAGTTGGGCCCAGCAGAGGGACTAGAGAGACAGAGGCCTCTGATCGATGTCCCTCAGAGGATCAAACAAGAGGCCACTTGGCAACTGATAGACAAAAATTTCAATATTCTAACAACTAGTATGACTGGATTCCATTGAGAACTGGTTCTTTCCAGTGAGAACTGGCTGGAAAATCAACTCAGCCCTCAGGTAACTGTGAGATGTTCCACTTGATGGAACTCATAACAAATGAAGAAAAATAATTGGAAAATCATTAGCATTAGGCCACAAAGGATCTTAAATTCCAAGCCGAAAAACTCAAACAAAAGAAGTGAACTCCACAGACACACAAAAAATAATCAATGACAACACATTCAGGTCAAAACGGATTGGACATGGTGTGGCCTCCTCAGGGCAAAAATTTAACCTGGACAAAAATGTGACAACTTCCTGTGGGTCATTGTGAAAGGATATTTCTCAACTCTGCCTGGCAACAGTTGAAGTCCAGGAAAACAACGGTCACACACACCTCAGGAACTCTATCACAAGAGGACAAGTGAGAGTGCTCAAGGAGTGGGAAGTGAGAGAAGGAAGGCCTGGGAAGCGCAATAGTCCTAACAGCCCCATCAACAAGACACACTTTTGTTGAGACCACACCATAATACTGTGAGTAGTGATTAACATCTGCATAACAATACACCATTTGAAGAATCCTTTGTATGTTTATCATCTTTGGAATGATCATCTCCATTTATACATGAAAAGACTGAAGCTCAAAAAATCAGGAAACAGCTTGTCTAGGAAAGAGAAAGCTGGAACTGAAATTTAAGCCTATACTTAAATGCCTTGTCCAGCATGGCCTCAGAGATTCTGAGAGCATTGCTAAATCCTGAGAATGCATCCTTAGCGCTCTGGGAAGCAGCTGTAGATCATGAGAGGTTAAGGACTCCCCCCCGCCCCCGCGCCCCCGCCACCTGCAATCCTTACATTCAAGAGTCAAGCTTTACCCCTAGGACTTAAAGAACTTTGCTCTAGGGCCCGGCGGCGTAGCCTAGTGGCTAAAGTCCTCGCCTTGAACGCCCCGGGATCCCATATGGACACCGGTTCTAACCCCGGCAGCTCCACTTCCCATCCAGCTCCCTGCTTGTGGCCTGGGAAAGCAGTCGAGGACGGCCCAATGCATTGGGACCCTGCACCTGTGTGGGAGACCTGGAAGAGGTTCCTGGTTCCCAGCATCAGATCGGCGCAGCACCGGCCCGTTGCGGCTCACTTGGGGAGTGAATCATCGGATGGAAGAGCTTCCTCTCTGTCTCTCCTCCTCTCTGTATATCCGGCTTTCCAATAATAATAAATCTTTCAAAAAAAAAAAGAAACTTTGCTCTAGAGACTAGATGGGTGCGCACCTCCTAATGCAGAAAGCTCAGTTCCTAGAAGGATTCTATTCCTGTACTGCTAATCAAACTAGATTTTATCATCTCAAAGACAGAACTTCAGAATCTGGTACAGGATCTGATGTCAGACATATACTTGTTGAAGAACTTAATGAATATAAACTTAACATCCTTAGAAATGTTTTTCTAATGTTTATTTTCATCTACTTAAAGCACAGAGTTATAAAGAGAGGGAGTGAGTACTATTCCACCTCTTATCTATGTCCCCCCACTTAGTCAGTCATGTCAGAGTTAGGAGCCTGGAATTCCAAGCAGGGCTCCAACATCTCTAACATGGGTGGCAAGGGGCCCAAGCATTGGAGCCCTCATCTGCTGATTTGCACAACACATTGCCAGAGGGCTGGATCAAAGGCAGAGTAACTGGGACTCAAAATGGCACTCTGATATGGAATGTGCATCTTCCACAACACCTGCCCACCTTAGAAATACCTTGAAATCTCCCTATCTCATCTCCAAAAACGAAAAGCAACATCCTTAACTGATTCTTGGAGCAGCAAGTTATTTAACTGTCAAAATGTTTGAATCATACAGAATTAAAACCAGACACGGCCCCTACTCTGAAAGCTCAGCATCTTTCGGTCCCACAAATACTCATTGTGTGCGATTTGTCATGGCCCACACCAAGATGAGCAAGACAAGACCCATAACCTCAAGGAATTCACACACCAGCTGAAGAGAGAAATCACCAACACAAGCCCCTTTGGTATGTAGCAGAATATTACAAAGTCTTCTCCCCACAATTATGTTTTCAAAATATCATGTGAGTACAAAGGAGAAGAGAGTGGAGGTGGGTGGCAAGACTTCAGGAAGGAAGAACTTCATGAAAGGCACCATAGAATTTCACCAGAGGGAACTGAAAGGATGTCCCCAAAGCAAGCTTCAGCAATGACCGAGCTGGACACATATAGAGGACCCAGGGACAATAATCAGTGGTTCACTTCAGTCAAAGTATATAACACATGAACAAAATTAGCAAGTGGTATTTTGACATCAGTTTCACACACCAACTTCCTTGCACACATGGTAGCCTGTACATTCTCTTGCACACCACCCAAACTCCTCTCATCTCTCTGGATGAGTTTAGCATCCATCAGAGTGACACACCCAACCTCCTACTCTCACAGCTCCCTGACCTCCTTCTCACCCAATGCACTGAAACTGGACTCCATTTAACACTCATAGCTGTGCTTGGATTTTGGCCCAGCAAAACATCCAGAAAATATTAAACTCCCTGAAAGATTAGACCATGCCATAACTTCTCACATCCTCAGCTCTCTCCATCCTACTTGTTGCTTTATTCCATGAGGACTTTCTGTACACCCACCTTCCAACTCCTCATTCCTTTCTTCATTGTCCAGCCCTCAGCATTCATTCAGGTTAATTCCTCTGTCATCTGCAGCCCCAACACCTTCAACCCTTTGGTGTCAGCCATCTTGTATACTTCTAATCCTAAACCCAGTCTTGGATACAAAGACAAGGCTTGTGAGCCCATTTGGAAAAAGCCACATAGCCATCTGAGTAATCCTACAGTAACAGCTTCCTATGTTTTACAGCACTCAGCCATTGTGGGTTAGCACCCCTTGCCATCTCCTCCAAAATCATAGAACATCCCTACTCAAGGCCTGTGCTTTGTGTTTTTGGCAGGGATGTGCAGAAGTCTCCCTCCCCACCCTTCTCCTTGCCCATCTCTGTGAAATAATTTCAACCCCTCTGAGACCTTGTTGATTTGTTCATATCCTTTCAAGCCTATACATTTGACTTCTCATTCTGTGGCTTATAAACCTACTAGAGTTTTCCTGTATGTCTATTTATTTTTAAACTTTTCCAAACATTCCTAATGAATATTTTTCTTTCCTTAAAAAAAATTATTCACTTGAGAGACAAAAAGAGAGAACTCATTTACTGGCATTCCCCTAAAGCCCAAAGGGCCTGGAGTGGGCCAGGTCAAAGCCAGAAGCCACAAACTCCATCCAGGCCTACCATATGGGTGGCTAGGGTGCAACTGCCTGAGTCACCAACACTGCCCCCCCAGGGTGCACACAAGCAGGAAGCTGAAATTACGAAGAGAGCTGAGACCTGAACCCAGACACTCTGATAGGGGATGCAGGCTAAAGCCCACCTCTCCCTATTTTGTTAAATCCTCCTTTATTCCTAAAACAGCCCTCCACCCCAGCAATCACTCCATCCACCCCCGCCTCCATATCCAATTCAATCAAATGAGTCGTCCACCCTGCACACCATCACTCTTCATCACTCAATCCAGCGCCCTCTGTCCTTCTCCCTTACAATAAAGAGCTCTAGCAAAGGTTTCCGAAGATGTCACCACCAATCCCAGTGGACACATCTCGGCCTTTCTGAACTCCCTCACTCATCCACCTCTCTCCACACCTGAAAAATCTTTCCTCAAGAGCTTCAGAGACAAGACCCCAAATCATGGCTCTTGTTTCTCCTGTACTAGAGCATATTCCTCTATTTGTTCTTCATATGCTGCTTGTCCACCTGGGTGGGGTGTCATCAGAGCCGAGCCCCCACCCACCTTAGGAACCCTACAGCCCAGTGCCTACACAGCTCGGCATCCCCTCAGAAACCCCTCTTGCGTAATTGCTGAATGAACGACAGACTGGTGTGAGCACTGTGCTGATCAGGGCACCATCTTTGCCCTCAAGTTGCTCGCAGTCCTGTAACCAAGGCAATTAAGTAAACAGAAAATGACAGTGGTGAAAAGCGCAATGCAGTGGTCTATGGGAGAACCAGAGCTGAATGCAGGACGCACTGAATTCTCCCTGCATTGAACTATCTCTGCTCACACTCAACATGAGCAGTTTTGCACCACCATCTTGCCCTAAGTGTCCCAGAATGCTGCTCACTTAATATTCTGTGTCTTAGGAATGGTACCATCACACACCTGAATGCTAATCGAGAATCCTAGGAGTCTCCTTGCGCACACACACACACACACACACACACACACACACACTGCCAAAGTTAGGCTGCTTCCGGCTTCTCAGTAGATGCAATTCTTTCTCACCATCTCCATGGCCACCTCCTCTAGGTTATCCCCACTGTGTGCTCACATTTTCTGCATTTCCATAAATGAAAGTCACAATGTCTCTCTCCTGTTTAAACATCTCTAATTTCTCTTCCTGCGTAATCCTCAGCTAACAACCCCAGTCTCCAAGCGCAGCCCTGAATGAGTTTGCCCTTGCCTCTGCTAAGTCGCTTCCTACAGCTTCTGCCTCACATGTATCATCATCCAGTAATATCCCAAAGTCCTGATCCACTTGCAGGGGCTCAGAATACACATGTCTCACCCTTCCTGACTTTTGCTCAAGCCATTATTGTAAAACTTCCTGTGAAGACACTGCTGAGGTTTTCGGCACTTTATATAAAATAACTCTCAGCCCTCACAACTTCCCTTCTCTCCATTTTTCAGCACAGGGCACAGGAATGATTGTCCAGCTAACGTGTTTTGGCCCTGGGATTTGAATCCCTGTTGACTACACTACTGACGCGGCCTTGTCTTGCCCCCATTCCTGCCCACCTGGGGAATTCTTTGTGAGCCTTCAATGCCCAACTCCAGCAGCACTTTCACCATAACATTTTCTCCACTCCCCCCAGACTTGGACATTCATTTTTACCCCAACAGTGTCATTGTACCTTGGTCACACCCTGTCAGAATGCCCTTTACACTCTTTTGTGTCCTTGTAAGCACCAACCCAACCCTGCACAGAGATCGTGTTGCCCATGAGGATTACTCTGGACCATGGAGGTTCCCACACTGATTCCCTCCACTGCCTGTTTACTCATCCGCACCTCCTGTGTGTGTCTTACTGTCAGTTTAACAGCTCTTACTCATCCTAAGCTCCCTCCCTCAGCACCTTCAGTTTGAATCCATGTTTACCTACTTTGTCAAATATACCTAGGCTTGCCCCTTCTCTGAACTTTCCTCCTTTGACGGGAAACCCAGTGATAACTGTGAGGAGCTATCACCACAGGCAACCCTGATTGGGTGCGGCTGATCTCTTCACCTGTCACTGGACAATCCACACGAACTTGGCTCTGCTCTTTTCTTTGGTTTTACTCAGGTTACCACATGAGGCCAGAAAGCTATTAAAAGATCAAATCAGGAAAACCAAACAACTGAGTTCAGGAAGAGCAGAAATGCCCGAGTTAGACTGTGAGTTCTTCTCTGCCAATAGTCCACAATTTACACAACTCTCTCCAAGCTTCTCTCTTTCCAGTTAGCTACTGGCTTTTCCCCCACCCCTCCCAATCTATTTATTTATTTCAAATGCCCTGCTTCCACTCACTCGGGGTACCACGTGTCTTCATAATTTTGATGTGTCATGGCTCCATGGTTTTCTCTTTGCCAATGCCTGTGTGTTTCTAATGTGTTTCGCAAGAACAAGAGGCTGATTGATTCCGGTTCATCTTTTCTTTATCTATGTTATTTTTTTTTTTTTAAAGATTTTATTGTTATTGGAAAGCCGGATATACAGAGAGGAGGAGAGACAGAGAGGAAGATCTTCCATCCAATGTTTCACTCCCCAAGTGAGCCGCAACGGGCCGGTGCGCGCCAATCCGAAGCCGGGAACCAGGAACCTCTTCCGGGTCTCCCACGCGGGTGCAGTGTCCCAAAGCTTTGGGCCATCCTCAACTGCTTTCCCAGGCCACAAGCAGGGAGCTGGATGGGAAATGGAGCTGCCAGGATTAGAACCGGCGCCCATATGGGATCCTGGGGCTTTCAAGGCGAGGACTTTAGCCGCTAGGCCACGCCGCCGGGCCCTCCGGTTCATCTTTTCACGTCACGTCGTGAAATGTGCACTGCTAGCCCATCCTCTGGACTGACCACCTTGAGTGCAGTACACTTTAATCAGCCGTGAGGCAGGGAATAGGGTCAAACGATGCAAAGCTTGGCCAAATGGGCTGCCCCTCACATAGGGGCTGTGAGTGAGGTGTTTTCCTGTCAGGAGCCATGTACTATAGCCACACTGAAGCCATTTTGAATATAGACCTATGGGCAGGTGGAAAACCCCCAGTTGGCTAGATGCTTGGGAAAGGGGTTTTGAAACTAATCACAGGCTTATTTTCAATTGTTTCTAGCAACTATTTCAGAATGTGATTTATGCCGTACCTGCCGACATCTTGTTACTGATTACCTATGCTATTGTTGATATGTTGATTACTATTGTTGATATGGTGGCTGCTCAAGAACAATCGGTCTTGAGACCATGGCCTGCATCCCAGTTTCTCCTTCCCTGCCTGAGCCTTAGTTACTGCAGAATATAAAAACCCTCAGTTGAAATCAATAAACTGACAGCTTGATCAGACCTACTGTCTTGCTGTCCATTCTTTGTGTCTCTTGTCCCTTCATTCTCTCCTAGGTTGGTTGCGACCCCCGTTGACTGTCCTGCTGGACGGGACATTTTCCCCTAAGAGTGACTACAGAGAGGCCAGAGTTGTGGCGCAGAGGGCCACCGCCACCTGCAACACCAGTGATCGGTGTGTGGCCACCCTTCAAGTCCTGGAAGCAACACTTCCAATCTGTCTTTGTGATAGTGAACCTGGGAAAGCAATGGAAACACTCACATAGGAGACCTCAGTGGAGTCCCAGCCTTCATCCCGGCCCTGCCTGACCACTGTGGTCACCTGCAGAATAAATCAGCTCACTCTCCCACTCTTATTCTCTCCCACCCTCTCTTTGTAGCTCTGCCTTTCCAATAAATAAATAAATAAATCTTCTTTTAAAAATAAAAGGGATTATAGAAGCCCTATAATTGAGTTACAAAGTGATTTAGACTGGTGATTATTTAATAACTTTTTGATCATAGGTTTTTCTGAGAGTCAGATGAAAGCCAGGGTCCCTTTACCAGAAACAATTCTCTTGTACAGAAAAACAACATCAGGGTATTGAAGAATCCCGGCAGCCATCCATGGAGTATCCCACTACTACCACAGGTCTGAAGTCAGAGGCAACCCTATCTTGCAGTCATGTTTGTATCTACAGGACTTAGCTCCAGGCTTGGCACACAGTAAAGCCCCCTAAATATTTGTTGAATGAATAACTTGAAAAGTTCACTAAGATTAAATAAGTTATTCAGGGGCCAGCGTGGTCGTACAAGGAGTTAAGCCAACACCTACAAATTCAGAATCCTTATGAGAGAACTGGTTCAAGTTCCAGCAACTCCACTTCTGATCCAGCTTCCTGCCAACGTGCCTGGGAGGCAGCAGGTGATTGCCCAATTACCCAGGCCTCAGTCACCCACCTGGGAGATCAGGGTGGAGTTCCTGCCTCCTGGCTTCAGCCTGGCCCAGCACTGGCCACTGTGGCCATTTGAGGAGTGAGTGAATCAATGGATATAAGACAATGGTTATTTATCTCTGTCAGTCTGCCTTTAAAACAAATAAAATGGACTTAAAAAATAAAGAAGTTATTTGGAGCCATAGAAAACTACAAAGTTTAAGTTTGAAATAAACATCATTGGGCCACCATTTTGCTTGTTTCTGTGTCAGATTTTGTTTTTAAGTAAGCAGTTGCTCAGCATTGCATGCTAGGAAAATGCTTTTTTATAAACAGTCATTAAACAGACGGGAGGGAAAGAGAGCAGTAGCCTCCTCCAGCCGCTAAGCCCGCGAAGGCAAGCACTGAAGAGATACGCTTTGCAAAAACCCAGCAGAAATGTTACAAGAGCAACGTCCCGGAGACACAAAATTACCAGGGCAAGAGAGAAAAGCCTGACTGTAAGCTCTGGAGCCCAAGGCTGTAATAGGAAGTTAGAGGGCCTAACTAAACCATAGATTACACACCAGGACGGGAGTCTGACCATGTGGGAGGAATGGGTCATATGGGAGGAATGGAGAAGTCAGGATGAGCTCACCACGCGAGGAGCACTTTCCTTATACAGCATCTGATACAGACTTTCCAGAGGGGATACACACCCCAGATCACTTCCTTCCAGGCTCTGTTTTAGAAGGCCGCCCTCCTCCCTACTGAGCCCTTCCAAAAGCCATCTCCACTCCTGCCTTCTTTCCTTCCTCCACCTCACGCCTGGTCCCTGGGAGAATAAGTTATCAGGGTTCAGTCTCAGCTGTAACAGATTCATCAAGCAGCAGTAAAATGCGGGTCTGTGGGTAGAGAGGTAGGTCAGGTGCTGGGTCAGAGCAGGTGGCAGGAGGCAGCTCACGCATTCACGCTTCACCGCCTCTATGCTACAGTGCTTTCTTTTTACCATTTAATTGCTTTTTATTTTCATAAACAAGAGGTGTTTCAAAATGCTGTAAGATGCAGCACTCGATACATACAATTTGAAGAAATCAAACACAGAACTTGGTAGTTACCCAGTTCTATGCACCAAACACAAACAAAAACATTAACAGGAAGAAAACAGGCTAGGCAAAAGGCATATATAATAAATTTCTTTACAAAAGACAGGCTTTTTTTTTTTTAAGGTTTCTTTATTTACTTGAAAGCCAGAATTAGGCAGGGAGAGAGATATTCCCTCTGCTAGTTGACTCTCCAAATGACAGCCACCATCAAAACTGGGTCAGATCAGAGTTCTGTGTCTCCCACAGGCTGCAGGGGCCCAAGTACCTGAGCCATCTTCTGCCGCATTCCCAGGCACATGAACAGGAAGCTGGATCAGAGGTAGAGCAGCCAGGACATGAACCAGGGCCCTAATGAGATGCCAGCACCACAGGCAAAGGATTAGCAGGCTACACAATCACACCAGCCCCTGCTCTGCAGTTTTCGAAGCCCTTTTCAAAACCATCCTTTCGTTTAACAGTGCAACAGCATTATGAACATAGAAAAGACCGTGTGATCTGGATAAGGAACTCAGAACTCGGGGGTGAGGAAATTTTGTCAAAAGCCTTGCAATGAAGGAACACAGTAAGGATTAGAACTCAAAGCTTCTAGTTCTTAACACAGCTTCTAACTCTTCAGCAAATGTCACACAGATAAGCACACTAGAAGCGCAGGGCAGTTTTTAAATTGTAATATGTATATATGTACAAGTATGTAATATATGTGTATGTATGTATATATGTATGTGGTGTATACACACACACACATATGGTCTTTTTTGAACTGTCCCCATTTTGAAGTTGGAACGAGATAACAATCCCTGAACCAGTGGCACCAAGGATCCTTGGTAACCAGCAGTGACCACTACTGCCCAACAATCTTCAGTGCAGGGAAGCTGCTGATGCACAAATAGGTCCTGCCAAAACCCAACGTGAACTCCCAGTCAGGAACGGGGGCCCATTTGGAAAGAGAAAAATCCCCGAGGGTCACCGGTGGGAGTGAGCCGGGTGGGTGTGTGCGCGCCGCGGGTACAGCGCGCAGCGGGGCGGGCCGGGCTGGGGCGGGCCGGGCGCGTGAGTCAGGCTTGAGCAACGTGGGCGGGGAGGCCACCGCCCCGGCCAGGCTGGGCACTCGGCTCCCCGTGCCGCGCTCCGCACTCGCCCGCAGCCGCCGCCAGCCCCGCGCAGCTCTGCTCGGTAAGCCCCGCTCTGGCTGCGTCTTCCTCCCAGAGGGAAAAACAAAAAAATCAGCAAACGTCCCGCCGTGCAGCCTCTGTGATTGCCGTGCGGACGTGGCACGAAGCTGAGCAGGAAGAATTTGTCTTACGGGAAGGAAGGGAGGAAGATCACTCCCCCCGCCCCGCGAAAGTCACCTGCTGGAGACGGTCGGGGGTGGCCGGGGGTGGCCGGGGGTGGCCGGGGGTGGCCGGGACGGTCGGGTAGGGAACCGGGAGGGCCCTGGGCCATCGAAGGGCGGAGGTGTCCGGGCCGAGGGCCCGGGAGCGAAGTTGAAGATCCGGGTTGAAGTTTGGAAGGCGTCGCTGGTTTTGTTGTGCAGAACGGGATCTTTCCGGACGCGCTGACCGGAGTTTCCCCAAGCAACGGGCTAGCGGCCGGGACGCTGAGGCTGACGCCTGGGAAGCGCAGCCGTGCGCTCTCCTCCTCGGGTGGCCGCCCTCCGGGCGCGCGCTCGGCCGCCTGTCCTGCGCACTCTCTCCATTCCCCGCGCGCCGTCCCTTCGCGTCCCGCGGCCACTCCCATCCAGGGCAGGGGTCCGCGGGCGAGGGGCGGCTTGTGTGGATGCAAGTGCGTGAGAGACCCGCAGAAAAACGCGTGGTGGCGAAGGGACTTGATCTGATCCCCCACCACCGGCACCGGCGTCCGAGCGCGGCAGGGAACCGGGACGTGGCCACGCCCGTCCCCTCGAGCGCAGTCCGGGCTGGCCGCCGGCCCGGTGGTCACCCAGGGCCCGAGCCAGGCTGGCCGCTGGGTCCCCCCTGCTCTTCTCCTTGCCCTGCGTCAAGGAGAACCCGAGTCGCGGGGTACCCCCGAAAAGGCGGCCCCGCCCCGGCGGGCGAGCGCCAGGAGGGAGCGCCTCGGGCCGGAAGCGAGGCCCGTCTGGGTTCTTCCTCCCTCTAGGTGGACGGCGGGCGGGGAGGCTGTGGCTGCAGTTCGTGGAAAGTGCAAATCGTGTGTGGGGGCGGGGAGGGGCGACTGCGTGCATTTCCTAAAGTGATCTGCCCCCAGATAAACTTCTTTGTTCATTCCACTGTCCACAAACCGTTTGAAGTACTCTCGGATTCATTCTCTCTCTCTCTCTCCCCCACTTCTCTCTCTCTTTCTCTCCTTTCCCTCTCCTATCTCTCCCTCCCTCCCTCTCCCTCTCCCCTGGAGCTGGGAAGCTTAGCGTGCATTTTTTAAATTCTTTCATTGTATCCGGTGGTTTTGTCCTCTGCAGTCTGAGGTGACGCCCAGGGCACAGTGGGGTGGGCAATGGGGAGGGCATGGGTTCAGCCTGGTCAGCCCCTGTGGCCTCCTGGACAAAGCCTTGCAGACTCCTGGGTCCCTTCGCCCAAGTCCCTTCCAAGTCCCCTCGAGCTCCACAGTCAGGCACGTCAGTCATTGGATACTTTCTTTGGGGAATGACTTCCCGGGAAAGCGGTGGAGACGCTTTCACTCGCTCCTCAAGTCTGAGAGCAAAAGTTTACAAGAGGGAAAATAATCTACATTACAATGGAGATGGTTGTTAACGAAACCCCTCGGAGCAGAGCAGAAAGGCGCTCTGGACCCGCTAAGGGAAGGAGGCAGAGAAGGCACCTACAGACCAGGAAGCCGGGCGGAGGGTCCGGCAGACGTCGGGGAACCGTCCTCCGGATTTGACACGCGAGACGTCAGTCCTGATAGGATCGCCTTGTGCAAACGCGGCCATTTCTCGGCTGGCCGGTCTTGCTTCTCCTGCAAGCGCTGAATATACCAACATTTCTTTCCGGAAAAAAAAAATTCCCTTTGGGAGTAAAACATTCTTGAACTGTGACTGTGGGGAAAGGCTCCACCCCTGGAAGTGCTCTGGGGCTCTGCCTGCTCCGAGAAGCACCGGGAAACAGGGCAGGGGAGCCTGGCAGGTGCAGGAGCAGCCAAGTTCCGCTGCTGTACCGCTGCGAGCTCAGAGCAATCCTCTGCACGTGCTAATGACCGGTTTCGGAAGCTCCAGGAAGTCCGTTCCTCGGGACCAAGGAAAGTCTAAACGTTAGCTGGCCCATCTCGCCATCTAAACATAAGTCATCGTTAATGCCCAGAGTGAAAGCCTCGAGGAAGGGCGGGGCCGGTTTCTCAAGAGCCTGCAGTTGCTGCTCTAATCCACCAGGGGGAGCACGACACTTCCGCCCCGGGAGGAGGGGCAGACAGCCTCACCCACTTGGAAGAATTCCTTTGTAGGTTCAGTCTGTAATGGTTTGTTTTCATTTTCTCTGAAAGGGAGATGGACAGAGATTGTCCATCTGCCCATTTGCTCCCAAATGCCTGCGACGGCCAGGAGCCAGGCGCTCCCTCCAGGTGGTCTCCCATGTGGTGTGGGTGACAGGGACCCGAGTACTTGAGCCATTCCTTGCTAAGTCCTCAGGAACCGCCTTAGCAGGGAGCTGGCGGTGCTTGGAAGGGAAAGGAGCAAGGGCCACGGTCTGCGGAAGGACACAGGGCTGAGCTGCCAGCTTGGTTTCCTAATGCTTGTCAACCCCATGCTTCACTTCTGAACATCTGCACAGAAACTTCTACTGTTCTTCCAGAAAGTGAGAGAGTCCCAGACTGCCTTCCAAAGTACTAGAATCTCCTTCATCACGAAAGCCCCTCTGCACCCTGGGAAAATAGGTGACCAGTCTGTAGATAAGGCTTGATGCGCATGAACGATACCTCTGTATTTACCTGTGCGTTCTAACACTGTCTGCCTCACTCCATTCTAGGCAACCTTCTCCAAAGGCGAAAATGTCCAACCCCACAGAGACCGAGCGCTGCATCGAGTCCCTGATTGCTGTTTTCCAGAAGTATGCTGGGAAGGACAACAACAGCCTCTCCCTCTCCAAGACAGAGTTCCTGACCTTCATGAACACGGAGCTGGCTGCCTTCACAAAGGTACCACTCCCCACCCCCACCGACCCTGGGACACAGGCTGGGAAGGGAGGCTTAGCCGCTGACCGCCCATCTCCTGCCTTCGTGTCACTCACTCCAACATAGCGGTCCAGGCCCAGGGTGAGCCCCAGGCCCAGGGTGAGCCCTGCATGACCACTGAAGAGCATTTTCCTCTTCTCTGTGAAGTAAGAAGTGTTTGACAGATCAGAGTGAGTAAGCTGTGTGACACAGGGATTGGCACAAAAAACATACATGCTCCTCCACTTGCAAAGTTACAAACCGATGAAGTTTTTGCAAAACTCAGAATGCATTTGAGGCACAATCCCCCACCCTTTCTACAGAGGAGTGTAGCCAAGCCAGCAGTTAATGTACTCCGAGCACTTATGTTCACCTGTGGTTGGGCAAAATCATGTCAGGCAAAGCCTGTTTCATAGGAGAGTGGAGTATCTTAAGTATACACACAAATGTCTTATAGACATGCTGGTATGCAAAAACACAGAACACTATATTCAAGAAGCACTGGCAACACGGTGCACCATTCAGGGTTAGTTGTTGACCCTCTTGGTTGTAACCGCATGGCTAACATGCCTTGCATCATGAGGGATTATCATACTACCTATCACCAGCTTGAAATAATTCAGACTTTGAGGTCTCTACTGAGCACACTTTGCTTTAACCTCATCATAAAGTTTTTAAAAATCCTAAGTTGGGGATTGTCTTCAACTGCACTCCCCCACACCAAGCCACCACCACCCAAAGGACCCAAAGGCTATGGGTGCCCTGTCCAGTAGAGCTCCCTGCAAGGACATTCTGTATCTATGCTGTCCAGTATGGTGGCCACCAGCTACTTGTGCCTACCCTTGAAACATGGCTAGTGCACTAATAGACTGACTTTCTTGGTTAACTGATTCCAGTTGAAACATAGTCCACCATATGTAGCCAGTGGCTATGTGTGTGTGTGTGTGTGTGTGTGTGTGTGTGTGTTTGGGGACCCAGAGGAGTAGGGCCTGTGTCCTCCTCCCCCTTGCACTCACTCTGCTTTTACATGGCTTATTTCTTGCCATTGCATACAACACTTGAAGGAAGGGCTGCTGATTTATCAAAATGGAGTCACCCAAAATGTCACAGAAAGAATCCCAAACTTGGAGCAAAAAAAACCCAGGTTCAAGTCTAGCCTGCCCATTAGGCAGTTCATTTTACCTCTGTTTCTGGAAAAAAGAAAAGACAAATAACCCTGTCCTATACTTCACACTCCTAGGAGAATAAAACATGACAGCATCTTTGAAAGCCTCCTTAGCAAACGCAGTAAAAATGTTTCTTTATCATCTTTGCAGAACCAGAAGGACCCTGGCGTCCTTGACCGCATGATGAAGAAGCTGGACCTCAACAGTGACGGAAAGCTTGATTTCCAAGAATTCCTCAACCTTATTGGTGGCTTGGCCATCGCCTGCCATGAGTCCTTTGTCAAGGCCCAGAAGCGTTTCTGAGGCCCCTGTGGCACTGGCAGAGCCACCCTGTGTGCTGTCATTCCCCCTCCCAGCCCCCCACACCCACCACTCCACACTGGCCGCTCCTGCTGGTGGTAATAAAACAATAAAATTGTATCTTTTTTTATGACACACACTCAAGTGTTGGTAAATGTGTGCCAGGGAGGGTGGAGAGTGGGAGGAATGTAAATCACATTCATGGGCACCCTTGCCAGTAAGAACGCAGTATGCGGGAACAATGACTAATGACACAATGGGAATCACCCTCAATTACTCAAGTGTGACGGAGTGGTATCACTACCACGACTCATGCCTTAAATGGCCATCCCGGCTACAGGTCCGAGCAGAGGCCCTGGGGGTTGCACTCAGCAAAGCTGACCAGGTCCTGTGTTTCTGTGCGTTCTACTGGGGGAAGAACATAAGGAAGGGAAAATGACACAGCCTGTCGGAGTGCAGCAAGGCAGGAAGGAAAGATGACAACCTCGCTTTAGAAGTCAGGAAGGACACGGCTCTGAGGATGAGAAGCTTCTGCTGAAGGTTGAAAGACAGAGGAGGGTGTGTCAGAGGAAAGAGAGACGGGCAAAGGTCACCAAGTGAGCAAGTGAGCCGGAGTCGGGGGTGTATGAGGAAGAGAAAGGGGGCTTGTGTTGTCAAGGTCTTTGTGGCCAGCTCTGGGCAACCACTTTACAACAAGCTCAGCTTCCGCTGCTGTCCACACTGGTTTCAGCTTTTTTTGTTTCTGTTTTTTGGGGGTTTTTTTTAAAGATCTTTTTATGTCTTAGGCATATTTACAGAAAGAGACGCAAAGAGAGAAAGATCTCCAACCACTGATTCACTCCCCAAATAGCTACAAAGACAACAGTTGAGCCGATCCAAAGCCAGGAGTCAGGAGCTTCCCACAAAGGTGCAGGGATCCCAGGACTTGGGTCATCCTTCTCTGCTCTCCCAGGCATTATCCAGGGAGCTGGATGGGAAGCAGAGCGGCCAGAACACCAACGGACACCGCATGGGATGGCAGTGCTTGAAGGTGAAGGATTAGCCCGTTGAGTTCTGGCTTCTGTCCCTCTGATGGAGCAATCAGGAGAGCCCAAAAAAGAGACAGCAGCAAGCAGCTGTCCCCAGGACACAGGGGCAAAGTGAGATGTCCCAAAAAAGCTCTGATTCCTGTTCCATGGATGTGAGTTGGAACTGATTGGCAGGGATTTCTCCTGAACAGAAGCCTGCTTTTGTGAACTAAGTGGGATGGATCACAGATACGACTTCTGAGGTCCCTTTTGGTTCTAACATTCCAAAATGAAGGTTAGTGTCTAGCAAGTCCCAGATTTTTCAAGTAGAATGATAGCCACCTCATGGATGAGTTCTTTAACTCATTATCAGCACAAGAGGGAAAAAATCTGTAGTCAGTGAAAGTCTCCATGTTATTCATTAGCAGGTACACCCAGTAGGAAATAAGTGTCGTTATCCCAAAAAGTACTGATCCAAGAAAAAAAAGGAAAAATACCAGATGTCCTAAGATTATACTGGTCTATTGGCCATTCTACCAAAAAAGTCACTGGTTTTAGACATCAAATCTTAGGAAATCTTTACTTATTTGGCACTCTCAAGTTTTGATAAGTAAGATCCGATCAGCATCAAGCTTCTAACTCCAGATTCAAATGAACAACACGCCATGGAACGTCTCCTGTAAGCAAGCGTTTGTCACAGAGGTATCAGGCAGAAAAGTTGGTTCAGTGAAGCTGTGAAGTATTGGAGGGGCTGTTAGGAGGACTACCCGGAAATAGTGGGCATTTGTGATTGGAGTCTGGAAAGAAGACCTAGTGTAAGCAGAGGGCAGCAGAGAGAGGAAAACCTGGGGACACGCCCACAGGTAGGAAGAGAGGACAACCAAAGGAAGAAGCTTCAGCAAAGGTGAACAGAAGGGCAAGGCTAGTGAGCCACATGGAAAACAACCACTAGGGGCCGGCATTGTTGCACAACACGCTAAGCTTACCAGTTCCAGATCCTCTGTTTATGATGTAGCTCCCTGCTAACGCTCTTGGGAAAGCAGTGGAAAATGGCCTCCACCACCCATGTGGGAGACCCAGATGGAGATCCAAGCTCCTGGCTTTGGCCTGCTCCAGCCCTGGCCATTGTGACCACTTGGGGAGTAAACTAGCAGACGGATCTCTGACTTATCCTCTCTCTTACTGCCTTTAATATACAATAAAAATTTTAAACCTCCTGTCTTTTAAACATTGATGGTCCTTGGGTCTGCCTGCCAAATCACCACCTCACTGATCATAGCATGCCCCACCCTGGAGATTTTGGCCATGGACAGCTCCACTTATCACAACCCAGTTGGAGCACCTGAGCGCCCAAGCTCCCTCCTAGACTTCTCATAAAGTAGTAGAGTGGTACATCTTTGTCTGTGGAGGCTGTGTTCCAAGCTCCCCCCATGGGTGCCTGGAGCTACCACATCCCATAAGTACAATGTTTTTCCCTATGTATCTATAGCCATGATTTAAAAAAAAAAAAACAAGTTTTAATGCATATATGGTCAATGATATGATCTCTCTTTTTAAAAATTTATTTATTTGAAAGGCAGAGTGAACAAATAAGAGAAGAAAGAAAAAGAGATCGTCCCCGTGTTGGTTCACTTCCCAAAAGTCCACAATAACCATGATTGAGTCAGGCAAAGGCCAGGAACGAGGAACTCCATCTGGTCTCCCCTTGGGTAACAGGGACCCAACCACTTGAGCCACCACCTGCTTCCTCCAGGATGCACATCAGCAGGAAACTGGATCAGATATGGAGTAACCAGGGTTCAAAGTGAGCACCCCAATACAGGAGGAGAGCATCCAAATGGCAGTTTAATTCCCTGCACCATCACACCCACTCTTGTGATAGAATTCTAATTTATAAGTTAGGCACAGTGAGAGGTTAACAACAATAGCTTAAAATTAAAATAGAACAATTAAACAGTAACAAATATTACTTAAAACTTATGAATTATTTATTTCTGGAACTTTCCATTTAAAACACTTGAGCTGTAGTGACCACAGATTCCTGAACCCATGGATAAGCCGAGACAGGAAACAGCACCTATGTGTACCTGATTGGTGTGCCCAGAACACACCAACTCTTTATCTCTCCACCCCTGGGAGCCTCACATCCAATCAAATCCCCACGTTCATTGGATTCTTCACCCTACCTCCCCTTTCCACGCCTTCACCACCTGTCTGTCATCCAGCAAGGTAACCTCTTCCTGGTGGGTCCCTCCCCTCCGGCCTTTCCCCTCCCAGTCCTGTCCTTTTCCAGCAGTCTCCTGTCTGGCGTCAGGCCCTCCTGGGGCTGCTGGTGCTCTTGAGCCCCTGAGACCAGGACAATCCAGCCGTCTTAGCTCAAGGCAGGCCAATCCCTCTCTATATTCCTGCCACACCTGACTTATTTCTCTCAATCCCGCTGGGCTTCCCTCACTTCCTGGCTAAGCATCTGAGCGCTAGAACTGTGTGGTGAAGGAAACAGCAGGTGTGGGCTGCAACTAAAAGGAGATCTCTAAGATAGAAATTTGAGGGCGTCTATGGGTTGACAAATTTTATCTGTTCAGCTGGAGAGATTAGACAATGCTTGTAGGGAGACCATCAACTTGAGATTAAGACATTTGAGATCACTGTTATTTGCCTTGTTAGGGAATCAGCCTGAATGTATTGTAAGAATCACAACTGCAGGCCTGGCACAATAGCCTAGCAGCTAAAGTCCTCGCCTTGCACGTGCCTGGATTCCACATGGGTGCTGGTTCTAATCCCAGCAGTCCTGCTTCCGATCCAGCTCCCTGCTTATGGCCTGGGAAAGCAGTCAAGGACAGCCCAAAGCCCTGAGACCCTGAACCTGCATGGGAGATCCGGAAGAGGATCCTGACCCTGACTTCATTTTGGCTCAGCTCTAGCCATTGTGGCCACTTGGGGAGTAAATCAATGGACGGAAGATCTTCCTTTCTGTCTCTCTGTATATCTGACTTTCCAATAAATAAAAATAAATCTTAAAAAAAAAATCACAACTGCATGTGCGGGCTGTCTCTCGTCCTGTAATAATTGCCCACAAGCTAAACGACCTAAAGTTTACCATCTCAACTTCCTGAGTCCAGAGTCTGGACAGGGCTTCACTGGCTTTCTCCCAAGGCGTCCACCCTGGGGCTGGGCTGCCATGGGAGGCCAGCCTGGGGAAGAACTGCCTCCAGAAACACATGGTTGTAGCAGGATTCAGTTCCTGAAGGAAGTGCCATGTTGGGACCCCAGCTTCCAGCTGTATGGCCGTCAGAGGCCACCCTCAGTTCCTGGCCACATCAGCTTTCCAAGCGGATTCATTAAGGCATGCAAGCTGTGAAGACAATGCAAGGCGGTTTCAAGAAATTCATGGACAAGGAAATTAATTCTAGTCTTGTGACTGGCCTTACACCTTGTACTTGCTTTTATAACACATAATGTAACCAAAAGCTCCATAAAGTCATAAAATATAAATATAGGCAGCTAGTTTTTGTCCTTATGAAAGCCAAACTGAATTCTTTTAAGACTTGGTTAGAAGAATTAACAAAAGATAACTTCAGCTGTTACAGCTGTAGCCGAGACAACTGGAAATAACTGGGGATAAAATAAAAGCTTCACAGAAACGCGCAAGGACCTTTCACTCACATTACCTCCCAAGCACTTTCAAGGTCTCCACTTTGGGTATACCACTGGGACCAGCATTGTGACACAGCAGATAAAACTGCCACTTGTAATGCTACATTCCATACGAGTGTCAGTTGGTGTCCCAGCTGCTCCACTTCTCATCTAGTTCCTTGCTGATGGCTTAGGAAAGTAGCAGAGGATGACCCAAGGATTTGGACCTTTGCTACCCACATGGGAAACTTGGAAGAAGCTCTTGGCTCCTGGCTTTGTACTGGCCCAGCCCTCGCCATCTTGGTCACCCAGGGAGTGAATCAATGGATTGAACATCTCTTTTCTACCCTCTCTGTAATTCTTTCAATAAACACATAAATCTTAAGAAACAAAAACCTAAAAATCATTGTGATTTAGGCCAAAAAAGATAATGCAGTAAACATTGGTAACTCTACATTTTTTAAGTTAAAGAACTCCTCAAAATATCATTTTTATGAATATCCATTTTAACCATATTTTAAATATTTCATTAAATAAGCCAATTGTAGATCTCAACTTTTGGGAAAACAAAGTTTCCAGCTTATCACTGACTTTCTTATTCCTCCTGTGCCAGTTTGGCCTGTTCTACTCCATTCTCCAACTTGGGATTCAGCAGAATTTTTTTACAATATTTTTTTTAGCAAGGTTTTTAAAATTTGCATAAGTGTAGGTTGGTCAGACTTTGCTGCAGCATCATCTAGCAAGCGCTGGGACTGGGGGACAAGCCCTGTCAAGCTAGACTGCAGAACCACCTGGAAAGTGCAAGGTCTGGGGCTGGAAATGGGCCTAGTAGAGAAAATGCGGGCACCTCTCTGATGGGCTGCAGCTCCCACGTGAGCATGAGAACCAGGGTTAGAGGCCTGTCTAGACAGGCAATAGCATTACCATGATAAAGTGTGGGCTGGATAGTGAGGTTGGTCAGTCTGAGCTAGGCTCCAATGCCCATTAATATGTATGAGAGCTGAATAGAATGTGGGACAGACCGGACCAGTATGCTGCACACATCATCATACGCAGGAACCATGACTAGGGCAGGCCTAGTGGGGGTTATTGGGGGCCTTTCTGACTGGAGTACACTTCCTGCTGGTGTGCATGAGGGCTGAGTGTGTGGTTGGCAGGGTTGGGCTGGGCCACAGCATCCATTGGTTTATGTAAGAGATGGGACTGGAGACAAAACTCACCCAGCAACTGCAACTATCAGTGTGTAGGCCGATTATGGTGATGGATGGAGTCGGACCCCACACTGGCAGCTACACACAGGAGTCAGGTCTGGGTTCATCTCAGATGAAGGTGGGATCCCCCAACTGAGCCACTGGACTCAGAACTCCAACCACAGGGAAAATCGCAGGATCTGTGATCTGACCATGGAGTGCGTGTATCAGAACTGGGCTTCCTTAGTTGCCGAAGCCGGTACAGTGGATGACATGCCCAGATGCACATGGGGCATTGGGCAATATGTGGAGGCCTCCAGAGGACATCTAATACCATAGCAGAGGATGGAGGGCAGAACAAATTGGACAACTCTCTCAGCCAAGCATTGACAGCAAGTGTTTGGGTGAATGGAGACGCTAGGCAGACTAACTCAGCCGACAGACCTTGGAAGGATTTCCTTATGCTTGAAGCAATGAAATCAACAGCATTTCAGAACTATCAAAATCATTTGAGCAGAACCCTCAGAGCAAGCTCCACATCAGGGATGATATCAGGTGTCCATGCCTCATGCCTAAGTACCGATTTTGTTAGGATGATGGGTGTGGCTTCTCCCCTTCTCCCTGCCTTCCCTCAGACACAGGATAAAGGAAAAGAAAATTGGAAACAACAGTCTCATCCACTTTCACCTATTCCTCTACCCTACCTACCCTAATCAGTGGTCCACAGGGACATGCATCTTTCTTGACTTTGTAAACATCATCAAAAATAAAATCAGGGTCTGACACGATAGCCTAGTAGCTAAATCTCTACCTTGTGCGCACCAGGATCCCATATGGGCATTGGTTAAACTCCTTGCTGCACCATTTCCCATCCAGGTTCCTGCTTGTGGCTTTGAAGGGCAGTCGAGGACAACACAAAGCCTTGGGACCCTGCATCCACATGGGAGACCTGAAAGAGGCTCCTGGCTCCTGGCTTCAGATCAGCTCAGCTATGGCCATTGCAGCAACTTGGGGAGTTAACCAGCAGAAGGAGAATCTTTCTCTGTGTCTCTCCTCCTCTCTGTAAATCTGACTTTCCAATAAAAATAAATAAATACAACTTCTTAAAAATTAAATTTTAAAAAAGAAAAAAATAAAACAAAAAAAGCAGAGTCACAGAGAGAGAGACAGAGAGAGAGAGAGAGAGATCTTCCTATCTGATGGTTCACACCCCCAAATGGCCACAATGGCCATAGCTGGCTGACCTGAAGCCAGGATCCAGGAGCTTCAACCAGGTCTCCCATGTGGTTGCAGGTGCCCAAGCACTTGGGCCATCCTCTGCTGCTTTCCCAGGCACTCTAGCAAGGAATTGAATGGGAAGTGAGCAACCAGGACATGAAACAGCACCTCTATGGGATTCGGGCTCTTGAAGTGGAAGGGTTGGCCGACTGAGCCATTGCACTGAAATCCATTAATATTTGTTTCACGTAGCTAGATGCTTTGGCATTTGGCACATATACATTTTTTATGGTGATCTCTTCTTGCTGAATGGCTCCTTTGATCATTATGTGGTGTCCTTCATCTTTTTTAATGTTTTTCACATCAAAGTCTATATCTGATATAAGAATGGCTACACTCTCACATTTTTCCTTGCCTTTTGCTTGGAATATTTTTTTCCATCCTTTTACTTTTGGTTTCCTCTGATCTTTGTTAGTGAGCTGTGTCTCCTGTAAGCAGCAGATAGATGGGTTTTGTTTTTTGATCCAGTCCTCTAATCTATGACATTTGATTAATGAGTTTAAGCCATTTACATTCAATGTTGATATGGATAAATGGCAGTTTGGTCCTGTCATTTTAGCAATGGGTTGTTCTTTGATTTAGTCTTCTGCTTGTCTTTTAGTGGGATGTTCTCCACATTTGCCTTTGGTTTGGGTAGCTGCTATTCCTTTTCTCTTTTACAAGAACATCTGTGAGTTTCATTTGTAGGGCAGGTTTAGAAGGGGTGAATTCTTGGAGTTTTTCTTTACTGTGGAAGAATTTTATTTCATTTTCAAAGACAAAGGAGAGCTTTTCAGGATATGTTATTCTGGGCTGAAATCTTTTTTCCCTTTTAGAATCCGGAATATGTCATTGTGTTCTCCTTTGGCCTGTAATGTTTCCTCTGAGAGGTTAGCTTGAGTTTGATTGGAGTTCCTCTATAGGTCACTTAATTTTTTTCATGTGCGCATTTAAGAATCTTTATGTTCAACTGAAGAGAGCCTGATTATCATGTGTTGCTGTGAAGATTGCTTTTGATCAACTCTGTTGGGAGTTCTGTGAGCCTCCTGTGTAGTGTTTTCCAATTCTTTCTCCAGATTAGGGGAGTTCTCATTTATTATCTCATTGAATGCACTTTTTTTTTTCGTAAAAAGATTTATTCCATTTTTATTACAAAGTCAGATATACTGAGAGGAGGAGAGACAGAGAGGAAGTGGAGCTGCCGGGATGAGAACCAGCGGCCATATGGGATCAAGGCGAGGACCTTAGCTACCAGGCCACGCTGCCGAGCCCTGAATACACTTTTAATACCAGCTTCTCTTTCTGCACCTTCTGGAGCTCCCATAACTGGTATGTTGGGTCTTTTAATCATATATTTTAATTCTTGGATATTTTTATTAGCTTGACCCAGCTCTGCTTCCAGCTTTTTTTCTTTCCTCCTGGTGACAGGAAATATTTTCCAATTCTGAGATTCTTTCTTCTGCTTCCTTCATTGTATTTTGGAAACTCTCCACTGTACTTTTGCTTTGTTCCACTATATTCTTAACCTCTGATATACCAGCTTTCATTTGATTCATTTTCTGTGTGACATATTCCTTAAATTCCTTGAACTCCTGAATTAGGTACTTTTCATTGTTGCACAGAAGCTTTATAATGATTTTTCAGAATTCTGTGTCCCCCATTTTCTCAATGCCTTCCTCATTTAACTCTGAGGATGGTAGAAGCTTTGGCTCCTTTACTGGAAAGTCTTCAGTAACATTCATAGTGCCTCTGTTTCTTCTTTTACCTTTTGACATTTCAATTCTGGTTGGCAGATTCTTCTCCGTAGTGCAGGTTTCCAAGATGTACTATCTACAGGTCTACAAGTCAATTTTTATGTTCAACCAGTGTCCCAGATTAGGAAGATGCCAGGTGTCCTAAGTAACTAGTTTGTCGGCGGCGCTGATCTTGTCAACACGTGCTGGCCATTAAGTTTGAGTGCCACCTGAAGTTATTGTGGGTGGAGTCTACAGAGTGCCACAACTGAACTGTTTTTTTGTTTGTTTGTTTTGTTTTGTTTTGTTTGAGGAGGAGCCTGTGCAGTGCTCTATGCTGGAAGTGATTTTGGTCCCAGCTTAGCTCTTGCGCAGCTCAGCTGTCCTCCCTTCATTCTAACAGTGCCTGGTCCCGTGAAAATGGCATCTGAATGCTATTGATTTAGCACATGCGCAGTTTGTGTACCCACACATCGGCAGGCCAAGGACTCAGGCCTGGCGACCCAATTCCCGCCAAACCTCCCACCCCTGAGGCTCAAAGGCCTGGTACTCACCATGTAGGCAGGCCAAGGACCTGGGCCAAGTGACCAGGTCCCTCACACTCAGGATACACACACCTGGCCTCCATCACCTAGGCAGGCCAAGGACCCAGGCTATGTGACCTGGGTCCCACCAGACCCCCTGCCCCTAAGGCTCAAGGGCCTGGTACCTACCACATAGATGGGCCAAGGACCTAGGTCAGGTGGTCAGGCCCCTGCCAAACTCCCCCCTGCCTTGCCCAGAGCTCACATACCTGGCACCCACCATGCAAGTGGGTCAAAGACCCAGGCCAGGCAACCTAGGCCTTGCCAGGTCCCCTACCCTGGGACTCATGGGCCCAATACCCACTGTGTAGACTGGCAAGGACCTGAGCAAGGTGACCTGCACCCTGCCACACCCCCAACACCCTGGGGCTCATGGACTTGGCCCTACCATGCAAAGATGGCCAAGGACCTAGACCAGGTGACCAGGACCCTGCCGGACACCTCACCCCCAGAGCTCACATGTCTGGCATCTCCCGAGCAGGTAGGCCAAGGACCCAAGCCAGGCAACCTGGACCCCACCAGACCCCTGCAACTGAGGTTCACAGACCTGGCACCCATCACACAGATGGGCAACAGGCTCTGGGCCAGACAACCCAGGCCCAGAGTGTGCTTTTTTTGTGTGGCTGGGGTTGTGCCTCACAGGGTTGTAAAGGGTTGATGGATAGGATTGTTGGAATCACAGGGAATTGGTAGGCTGGCGAGGATTAGAGGGAGGGGCTGCAAGGGATTGGTAGGAGGGTTTATCAAGAATGATGCCATGAGGTTATAGTAGCTCAGTGGGAACAGGGTTACAAAGTTACAGCGGATTGGCAGACAACAGTATTTAAAGCTGAAAAGCGCACTAATCTTTTTTTTTTTTTTTAAAGATTTATTAGTGGAAAGCCGGATATACAGAGAGGAGGAGAGACAGAGAGGAAGATCTTCCATCCAATGTTTCACTTCCCTAAGTGAGCCGCAACGGCCGGTACGTGCCAATCCGATGCCGGGAACCAGGAACCTCTTCCAGGTCTCCCACGTGGGTGCAGGCTCCCAAAGCCTTGGGCCGTCCTCAACTGATTTCCCAGGCCACAAGCAGGGAGCTGGATGGGAAGTGGAGCTGCCGGGATTAGAACCGGCGCCCATATGGGATCCCGGGGTGTTCAAGGCAAGGACTTTAGCCGCTAGGCTACGCCGCCGGGCCCAAGGCGCACTAATCTTAAGGAAGCCAACCTAGGGGAAGAAATATTTAAAACAGTACCAAGTCCAAAATGGTGGGGACCTTCAGGGCCGATGTGTGAGTCACTCCTCACAGGTAACACAAAGTCAGCTGAGCTAAATCAAAACAATGTTCCCCAGTACCTCATCTCTTGGCTGACAAATGAACTGAAATAGGTTTCAGAACAGCAGGTGTCATGAAACCCCAGGCAGACACAAAGTCCCCCCTTCCCAGCTCTCTCCTTGGAAACTCTCCAGCGAGAAGCCAATCACAGGAGGAAAACCCTCTAAAACAGGCTCCCCTGCCAGCATCAAACTGCTAATGAGGGACCTTCAGTACATGCCACAGGTGAGATTATACACCATTATATGTGTTGGAGAGAGAGCAGTCAAGGAGGACTTCAACATGCACAATGGTCATTTTTTAAAAAGATTTATTTATTTTTATTTGATTTTTACAGAGAGAAATGAAAAGACAGATCTCCCACCTTCTGGCCTACTCCCCAAATGGCCTCAATGGCCAGAGCTGAGATGATCCGAAGCTGGGAGCCTGGAGCTTCTTCCAGGCCACCCCTGTGAATGCAGGGACCCAAGATGGTGGGCCGCTGTTTGTTCCTTTTCCAGGAAGAGCTGGATTGGAAGTGCAGCAGCCAGGACATGAACCGGCTCCCATTTGAGAGCTTGCAGAGAGGTGATTAGCATGCTACACCACTGTGCTGGTTCCCATGATAGTCTATTTTACATATCAACTTAACTGGATTAAAGAATACCAAATGACCTGGAAAATCGTTATTTGGGGTCTGCATAGGTATTTCTAAACAAGATTAGTGTGTGGGTCTGAGAGACTAGGTGGGAAGACCCAGCCTTGTCATGGGTGAGCTCCACCAATTGGCTAAGGGTCTGGAGAGAATCGATGCAGGAGGTGAAGTGGTCTCTTGTTCAGAAGTTGCGACAAGTTTCACTCACTCAACTCCTGTCTTGGATGTCAGAACTCCCAGCTTGCTGGCTATAGGACTCCAGGACTCACCAGTAGCCGCCTTGCTGGCACTCAGACTTTTGATCTTGCACTGAGACTTAGACCTGCAGCATCCCTGGTTCTCAGGTCCCTGGACTTGGGACCAAGCTACACACACCAGCATCCCAGGTCTCCATCCTACAACCCCCTGGTATGGGACTTCTCACCTCTGACACACATTCATGCTAGAAATGCATGAATCCATTTCCCTAATGAATCCTGATTAATACACAGTGAGTATGCTTAAAATGTTCAAATAAAGCAAAATATCAGATGCAAAAAAGAAGAGGACGTGTGAAGAAACCTCCTCGTGCCAGATCTTCTATAAAAGATCCTAAAGCTGATTATTCACTACCAATCCAACCCAGCTCCACTGTTAGGGAAGAGCCCCTCCCACTCTCACTCCCCCACACCCCCTCTCCCCTTTACCCCAGAAAGACCTCAGTGACTCACCACCCACCCACCTCACAATGGCCCTGCTGTACTGCCCAGCCACCTGGTGAGAGATGGGCTGGGAATGCAAGCTGAGATAGTCGACCGACCACACCCAGCACAGCAACTGTGATAATTCCTGCTTTGTTTCCTGCTCTCGCTGATCCCTTAAATCTCCCCCAGTCACCTCTGAAAGCATTCCTGGACAACTGCAGTCAGTAAAGCAGTCCAGGAGGGAGGCGAGTCTGGACCGGCTGGGCCCTGGGTTATGGGTGAGTCCAGCAGTCTGCGAGAATGAGCAGGAGGAAGCGAGGGTAACGCGGGTTCCCTCGGCCCCACCTCACGGGGCTGAGGAGGCAAGCAAGGCTGGAGAAATGCTTCTGTCCTCCAGATTCACAGGTCACCCTTCCAATAATTCAGTGCCAGCGCTAAACTCGATCTGTAGAAATGCCAGGGCAGTGCAAAACAAAATCCACTCAGGGGTGCCCCAAGCCTGGGCTAGAGACAGACAAACTTTGAGCAGAGAAAGGAGCATAGATGTGACAATGGGGAGAGGTGAAAATGACTGTCAAGGACTCTGCAGCGATGACTGCTTCCTAGGTGCTAGCTCACCCCCGTCCGTCCTCCTCACCCTCGTCCGTCCTCCTCACCCCCGTCAGTCCTCCTCACCCCCGTCCATCCTCCTCACCCCTCAGTCCTCCTCACCCCCATCCGTCCTCCTCACCCCTCAGTCCTCCTCACCCCTCAGTCCTCCTCACCCCTCAGTCCTCCTCATCCCCCATCTATCCTCCTCACCCCTCAGTCCTCCTCACCCCCGTCAGTCCTCCTCACCCCTCAGTCCACCTCACCCCGTCTGTCCTCCTCACCCCCGACAGTCCTCCTCACCCCTCAGTCCTCCTCACCCCCGTCCGTCCTCCTCACCCCCGACAGTCCTCCTCACCCCCCTCAGTCCTCCTCACCCCCCCGTCCGTCCTCCTCACCCCTCAGTCCTCCTCACCCCCCTCAGTCCTCCTCACCCCCCTCAGTCCTCCTCACCCCTCAGTCCTCCTCACTCCCCTCAGTCCTCCTCACCCCTCAGTCCTCCTCACCCCTCAGTCCTCCTCACCCCCCTCAGTCCTCCTCACCCCTCAGTCCTCCTCACCCCCCTCAGTCCTCCTCACCCCCCTCAGTCCTCCTCACCCCTCAGTCCTCCTCACCCCCCGTCAGTCCTCCTCACCCCTCAGTCCTCCTCACCCCTCAGTCCTCCTCACCCCCTCAGTCCTCCTCACCCCCCTCAGTCCTCCTCACCCCCCTCAGTCCTCCTCACCCCTCAGTCCTCCTCACCCCCCGTCAGTCCTCCTCACCCCTCAGTCCTCCTCACCCCTCAGTCCTCCTCACCCCCTCAGTCCTCCTCACCCCCCTCAGTCCTCCTCACCCCCCTCAGTCCTCCTCACCCCTCAGTCCTCCTCACCCCCCTCAGTCCTCCTCACCCCTCAGTCCTCCTCACCCCCTCAGTCCTCCTCACCCCCTCAGTCCTCCTCGCCCCTCAGTCCTCCTCACCCCTCAGTCCTCCTCACCCCTCAGTCCTCCTCACCCCCCTCAGTCCTCCTCACCCACTCTGGACCAGCTGCTTCTCCCCAGTGCTGCTGTCACTCTCCTTCAAGTCAGACAAGTCCTCACTCCGTCAGCAAGTCCCGGAGCCTGATGCGCTTGATGTGCAGAGCTGGTGGACACTGCTCATGACCCCGAGTCCCCTGATATCATCTCCTTCCATACCACATGGTCTTCTTCCTCCCATCCTTGAAGTCCTGGGTTCTGGCCCCAGGTTTGACACACATTACTCCTCAGCTGGGGAATCCAGAGACCACCACCTGCCCTGACTTCCTTGTTTTAAGACTCAAGGAAATAGAACACGGCTGGGAAGGGAAATCTAGACACTAATCAATGTTTTTATCTCCTGTCCATTTTTCCTTTTTATCATAGAAAATTTCTGTGAAAATAGACTAGGATAGTCCAGCTTATACATATGTCTTGCACAATCTATACATTATCCATTGCCACCTCAAACCTGAGTTGTTTCTAATTCCAGAAAATACATCATTTCATTCATTTCAAATGTATCTTTAAATTATAAAGACTCTTATTTTTACAACAAAATCATGTTATTCAAACCTGGAAAGGTGATGAAATTCTTTGTTAGTTTTCAAATTTTTCCTGTCTCATCAGTGTACTGTCATTTTTAATAATTTGCTTAATTCAGTGCAAACTCGCTGTATTGCAACTGATGGATGGGTATCTTACATTTATCTTTTTTAAAATGTTTAGTTATGGGCCCAGCACGGTAGCTAGTGGCTAAAGTCCTCGCCTTAAACATGCCAGGATCCCATATGGATGCCTGTTCTAATCCCGGCAGCCCCATTTCCCATTCCAGCTCCCTGCTTGTGGCCTGGGAAAGCAGTCGAGGACGGCCCAAAGCCTTGGGATCCTGAACCCATGTGGGAGACCCAGAAGAACTCCTGGCTCCTGGCTTCGGATCAGTGCAGCACCAGCCACTGCGGTCACTTGGGGAGTGACTCATCAGACAGAAGATCTTCCTCTGTGTCTCTCTCCTATATAAATATATATATGGCTTTGCAATACAAATTAAATAAATCTTTAAAAAATAAATAAATAAATTTTTAAAAAGAGTGTTTAATTATCTATTCTTAATTTATTTGAAAGACAGAAAGAGAGGAGAGAGAACTTCCATCCACGGGTTCACTCTCTGAAAGCCTACGATAGTCAGGGCTGAGCAAGACCAAAGGCAAGAGCCCAGAATTCCACCTGGGTGGCAATGATCACCCACTGCCCCCCAGGACGTCCGTTAGCAGGAAGCCGCATCTGAGGCACAGCAGCCATTCTGATATGGACCGGACGCAGCCACGGATGTCCCACATAGTAACTTGAGCAGCTGTGCCAAATACACGCCCCTTACATCTTTCGCAGTTTGCTTCTCTCTCTAGAGGTCTCTTTCCCTCTTCCTCCTTGCCCCTTGCATTTTGTTCATTGAAAAAGAAACACCTTCATGGATCTTGTAGCATTCTTCCTAGTCTGAGCTTGCCAGTTACATCCCAGTGTTCATGTTTAGCATGCTGCCCCTTGTCTTCCACCTTCTCAAAACTGAAGTTGAATCGGAAGTGATATCAGATTCAGGGTTGAGTTTCTGGTAAGATTGCTCCAGACCCATGCCTCATCAGAGCACCTGTAACAGCCACTTTCTTCTCCTGTTTAGCAGCCATCAAGGCTCAGGGGCTAGTTCACTAGAGCTTGTAAGATCAAAGTAACTTTGTTCTGTTTTCCTTATTTAGTGAACAATTATTTCACAAAGAGAAACTTCTCATTGGTGATTTGTCCAGCCTAAAGGACAGTTTTATATTGGAAGAGCAGGGTAAATACTTGTTTCTTTCCTCTTATTTGCCGGTATTCAGAATAACAAATAATCCTCTATTACCCACTGAAATTAATCAAGGAGAACAGATTAAATGTTCATTGTTGACACTGCTGTATACAATTATTACGAACACGTGGATTTAAGTATATGCGATATGTTTTTGTTATTTTCCTTACCGATGCGTACACTGAGGTCCTACATCCCTTTAACCCCGGTCATCTTTGCTTTCTGATCTGGTGAGACACTGCTGACTCCTCCTATACCGGACCTCTAGGCATCCCTGCTTCCTTGGCAGCCTCACATTGGTTTCTGCTCCCTTGGAGTTCCCTTCTCCCTGTGCCTTAACCGGCTTCTTCCCCAAACTCTGACCTTACCATCTTGGGGAAGACCATCACCATCAGTGAAAGTCCAGTCAGGGGCCCAACTTGATGATTCAATGGCTAAATCCTCATTTTGCAAGCACCAGGATCCCAGTTTGTGTCTCAGCTGCTCAGTTTCCCACCCAGCTCCCTGTTTTTGCCTGGGAAAACACTATAGGGCAGTCCAAAGCCTTGGGACCCTGCACCTGCCTGGGAGACCTAGAGAAAGCTCCTGATTCCTGGCTTTGGATCTACTCAGCTTTAATCATTGCAGCCATCTGGGGAGTGAAACAGTGGATGGGAGATCTTTCTGCCTCTCCTTCTTTCTGTAAATATGCTATGCCTTTCCAATAAAAAATTAATAAATCTTTAAAAAAAAAGTCTAGTCACTCCTATCTTCGACTATACACCACTTCAGGCTGATCTACCTCCTCATTCAACCTTGTTTGCAAGACCTGCCCCTCCCGTTGTGCCTTTGCTGCAGCTTCCTTCACACAGAACTCCACTTGTCACAAAGCAACATTGACATATGGTCTTCCATGTCCTCCGTGCTGGGCCATTGTTGGGATTTAATAGGATGACAATAGCTCATAACATATTAGGTACTTACTATTGCGCCCTAAACTCTCCAAGAGCTTCAAACGCATGATCTCTTTAATTCTTTTTACAATCCTATCACTAACCCAGTTACTGACATCCGTCTTATAAATGAGGAAACTGAAGCATTGAGAGACTCAGAACTTTTCCCAGGTGCCACAGCACACATCACAGCCAAGGCCACTAGAAGGCTGAGAGACAGAGGACTGGATATTGATGCATGTGAATTCTAGGTTATAGGCAAAAATGACAGGTACAGCGAAGCCACAGAAGACAGAATCAGCGCTGCCCATGGAGTAGGGTGATAGCCCTGTGATGCTGAGGTGGGGGATGCAGTGAAGGTGGGAGAGAGAGGTGAGCTGCTGCAGGCTTGACCTGCAATGGTACAGGGAGAGCAGAGATCAGAGCAAACCCTGAGAGAATCTACAGGCCACCCCTGCTGAGCTGTGGACCAAGGAGAAAGGAGCCCGCACCATGAACCAATGCTGGGAGGAGGCACTGGTTCAGGAAGGAAGGTGCTAAATGAGTTACTCGGCTGCTGGTAGGTTTTCAAGAGGAGAACAAATTGCCTTGTGATTCAACTGTCTGCCCCTCCTCTGGCTCTCCAACTCTGTCTTCCATCTCTGCCTACCTATACCTGCTATTTCCCCAGACGTTCCCTGCCCTTTTTCTCTCAGCTTCTTCATACATGTTACTCTGTACCCACCCCCATGCCATTGCCCTCATCCAGGCACCTGTCCCACTGCCCTACTGATGCTTGTAGAATCTGATCCAGTCTGCAACACTCACTTCAAATCCTGCATTCCCCCATGAGGTTGGGTCCTAACCATGAGGGGGCTTGGAGTTCTGAATTCCTGCCAGGCTTATTACCTACCTCCGTGCCACACTGGCCATACATGCTACCTCACATTGGAGCTTTTTCTTTCCTTTTATTTTTTTTCCAAACATCCTTGGCATTCCGGTGATCCTCTCATGCAGCTGTCATGGTTGTTACTCTAACCACAGAAAGGCAGAGTGGGGTGTGGCAGGAGGGGAAGGTCTCAGACTAAGGTTATGGGGTTCCAATAGGGCTGGACCTGCTCGTACCCTCAGGAAGGAGGTTATTTAACCTCTATGAATGTTCTTTCTGCATCTGAAAGCAGTCTCTAGATCTATTTATGGCTTAGAGGCAACACACGTAAACCACAGTGACTACTAAGCAATTTAAACTGCTTCTTGGCATCAGGCCTGGGATCATCTCAGACAAAATTTCTTTGGGGATCTCCCCAATCGAATTGCCGGACTCAGAACCCCAACCATGAAGAGAAATTCAGGTTCCATGGTCTGCCATGGAGTGCAAATGTCAAAGCTGAGCCTCAGAGGCTCAGACGGAGCAGCGAACAGCATATCCAGGTGCACATGGAGGATATGGCAGTCCATTGGAACCTGCAGAGGATACCTGGTACCACAACAGAGGACAGAGGACAGAACAAATCAATCAGCTGCCCCAGCCATGTGTCAGCAGTGAAAGTCTGGGCAAACGGAGACTCTAAGGTGGACTATGTCAGCCAGCGGATTCTGCAGTGGTTGGCAAGATTGGCAGCAATTCAGAACTGCTGAATTATCAAAACCACTTGAGCAGGACCCTCAGAGCATGTCCCACATCAGGGACATGGGATGGGCGGGAGACTGGGTGGGGCTTCTCCCTTTATCTCCCCTTTTACCCCAGAGACAGAAAAGAAAAAGCAATAATGTGGAAACAACAGAGTCTTACCCACTTTCCTGTAGCCCTTGACCCTTTGTAATCAACTATGTAAAGATTGTCAAAAATAAAGAAAAAAAGGAAAAAATAAAATAAACTACTTCTTGGGATAAAACCAGATAACACATGGCACAAAACTCCATAGATGGTGAAATTATGATGCCAATTTTAATAAGACTGGAGATACACTTTTGAAAAATAACTGAAACATTTATCTTACCCACCTTCCTCCACACTTCGACTCCACACCCTAATCAGAGGCCCATGCGCGTATGCATCCCACTCAACTATATAATCAATATTTAATAAAAAGTTAAAATAAATTAATAAAATGCAGATTTTAAAAAAACACACTCTTTTCTTATATGATATGACTGATGTAGATCTAATGATATCCCCACCCGTTACCAGCAAGTGCATCCCTCCAACACAGCTAGGCACTCCTACTTTCCACACACCCGTGCTCCAACCCGCCAGAATGCATTTGCTTCAAAGCTGGTCGATAAACCTGGCTGAATTCTATACCTCGGCAGCAACCCTCGGCTGAGAAAAACATCTGTTTCTACTTTTATTTTTTGGCATACACAGAGCACGACTTCTTGCTGCTGAATGCTAGAAGAAAACTTCCTACAGTGGGAGCAAAAGGGGGACCTAGTGCCAACTTAAATCTCAACCTCTGCCTCAGGCCAACCGGGTAATCCCTGCCTCACGTTCTTTCCTCTGCTTTCCACACTTGGCTTCCGGTCCGTTAGCAAACCCCACCACAGAGCTACTCTCTCCGGCCACCAGGGGGTGCCACAGCCTCAGCTAGAACGCAAGGACACGCCCACGTCCAGTTGGAATCTCCGACCTCAAACCCCTCGCCAGCAGCGCCGGCGCCTGGATCCCGGGGTGCAGGCCTCATCCCCCAGCAAGCAGGATTTCACAAGGTCGTGGAGTCTCCGGGGCTCCACGGAGTCCAAGTTCTTTGCCTCTGAGCCCTTCCCAGCCACGTTCCAGCCTCAGCAATGAACAAGAGGAATCTGTGGCATGAGTGACCAGGATTATTTTTTGTTGTTGTTCTTCAAACCTATTCATTTATTTTATTTTATTTTATTTTTAACATATTTTATTGCATTTCCTTTTTTAAAAAATTAATTACAACCCAAGTATCTATGTAACTGTGTCACATAATACAATGTAATTAATGAAGTTAAATTAAAAAAAAATTAATTACATTGCATTATGTGATACATTTTTTTATGCACTGGGATTCCCCCCGCCCCTCCCAAAACCCTCCCCCCACGGTGGATTGCTCCATCTTGTTGCATTTCCATAGTTTAAATTCAGTTGACATTCTTTCTTTTTTTATATATAATTTTTTTTTAATGATACAAGGCACTTCTTTTTTTGGACTTCATTTAGGAAAAAAATGCTACATTGGTTTATTTTCTTTACAACCATTTTGGACAAAGAAAAAAGGGCTAGGCAACTCTGAAAGGAATATAACATTTGGCTTTTACAAGAAAATAAAGGAAAAGTCACTTAAAATCTAACACTATCCTTGTAATCTTTAAGTATCTGATACTATAAAGCAAAACAGCTTCCTTTCATCATTTTTTTTTCCTGTAGAATAAACAAGTTAGGAAGGTAACCGGAAGCATTAGTTAACTGGATATGAAAGCAACAATAGTTGGCTAAGTTCATGATTTAAAGATTGTTAACAACAGGGACTGAAGAAGAAAATGGCAAATTCTTGCATTTTGCTAATGTTTCTGTAAGAGGCTCCACGCTACAACTAAACTAAGATTATCTTAAAAATGTAATATATAGAACAGAAAGTGAATTTTTAGCAAATTTTTAGGAAATTCTTGTTATAAATTACCCAGATTTTATAAACAAATCCCCCCTAACTTGTGTTTTGTTTAAAGTAATAACTATATCATACAAATTTCAAGTATGAAAAAGTGCATTGTTGCAATAATACCTCTTTACAAGTCAAAAATTCTTGGTTTATAATAAAACTGTAAATTTTTTAAGGAGTAAAGCCATCAGTGCCGTCTACTGCAGAAGTCCAACATCTTAAAATGCAGAGTGCAGGACTTTGCCTGGAAGCAACACAGAACCAAACTCCTTCTGTTTTTACCAGTTTAACGTTATTATTGTCACTGTTTCCTTTGTTCCAAGCACACTATTGTTCCTCTTGCATCAGCCATTCTGTGCAGTCGCCACTTGCGTGTTTCCAAAGTCATCATCTTCTTCATGTGTTCTCTTCAAACTGCCTGTGGTTCCAGAATGAACAGATACTGATCTTTCCATCTGAAGCGGTGACATCATCTGTATTATTAATTTTGCTAGGTAGATGGCTTCATATTGCTGAAGCTGATGCACAAATCCAACATTAGGATTAATACAAAACCTCCTTTCTTGAACATAAGTAACTGCATCTCTGTACTTCACTCCAAATGTTTCCATAATGTATGCAATAACAAATGCAGCACTTCTGGAGATCCCTGCATTTCCATGCACAAGTACTTTTCCTCCACTTTGTAAGCTCCCATCAATAAATTCTTTAGTCATGGGGAAATAACGTATTATATTTTCAACTGGATTATCTGCAATATCCAAGACTAAATACCTAAATAACTGTTGAAACTTTGGTTTAATAAAGTTTGCTTCAATATTCTGTCGTATGCATATTATATGAGTTATTCCATGTTTCTGTAGTATATAGGTAGCTTGCTTTTCATAGCAGAAGAATATGGGCCTAAGAACAATCCAGGTAAAATTTCCTGCATCTCCCGCCTCATAGGGTAGGTCCACTCCTCGGCTTCTTCTTTACACTGGGGAAGCGAGGGGAACTCCAGTTTCACGTCCTCCATGGTCCTGGGCCGTCGCCTGGTGGGTGTGGCGGGACGGCGAGTTCCCGGCCGGCACGACCCTCGGGCTGGCACTGGCGGCTGGAGCAAAGAGGGCTTGCAACGCACACGCGCACACCAGGGACTCCCGACTCCAGCGACAGCAGAGGAGAGGGCTGGGCGGCTGGCACCCCGCCGCCATGCTGCTGCCGCCTCCCTCCCCTCAGCCTCCCGCGCCCCTCGGGCAGCCCTGGATCCCCAGTTGACATTCTTTCATTGGAGGTATTTACCAAGCATAAAGTCCAGCATCTTATTGTCCTGGTATGTTCAATGGTTTCTTGGTGAGACCATCTCTGGTCTGAAGGTAGAGCCGGCAAAGTATCATCCCAATCAATTAAAAGCCCCAACATAATATTTCCAACCATTTACAACATTATGGCATTAATTGACATGGTATTGATTAACCAATATGTTAACAGGAAAATGCAGGTTCTCAACCACAACCTGTGACTTCTTCATAGACATTTCAATTTTGGTTTATATTCAGCTGTGTTCTATACACCTTAAAATGGCTTAGATTGCTATTCAGCTGTCTCATGCCTATTTTAATTTTAGTCTTTAGCAGTTTATAGCATTGAAACATGATTTCGCTAAACCTGGCTGTTTTTCGGATGGTCTAACTCTATAATTCTAACAGGATATATGTGACCAGGATTTCTGCTCCAACACCATTGGCTCTCAGATTTGATTAAAGAACAGGGAAATGTGTGTTCACGAATGGGCGGACTTCAGCCGGTGGCGGGCAGGTCACATCTTGTAGGATTCTGTTTCTCACGACTCCAGGGATTCAGACAAACTGGATTGCCACTCTGGCCTCATTATGCAACCCAAGGTCCAGGGTAAGTTCCCTCCTCCCTGGAAGAGACCCACAACAGGAAGTGGGGAAATCAGGCCCCCTGTAACTACAAAGCCATTGAAGAGAACCAAAATTCTATTTGATTTTTCTCTCTGAGCCATCCCAACCAGCCCATAACATAAGCAGACCCACAAATGTGTAACTGATTCTGACTTAAGTTTTACTTGTCTCTTTGGGGGGTGTTTATTAACAGACTGGATATATTCAGGAAAACACATTTAAGTAAATAAACATTGCAAAAGGATATTTTATTTTTTAAAGATTTAATTACTTGAAAGGTGAAGTTACAGAGAGGGAGAGAGAGATCTTCTATCTGCTGGTTCACTCCCTAATGACCACAATGTCTGAGGCTGGGGTTGGGCCAGAGCAAAGCCAGGAGCCTGGAACCCTCCTCCTCACAAAGGTGGCATGGGCCCAAGCACTTGGATCATCTTCCACTACTTTCCCAGGAACATGAGCAGGGAGTTGGATCAGAAATGGAGTAGCTAGGACATGAAGTGGCACGCAAATGGGATGCCAGGGCCACAGATACCAGCTTTAACCTACAGCTGCACAATGTTGGCTCCCAAGAAGTTCTTTTAAAAAAAAAACCTTAAGGGGTTGGCACAGTGCCATAGCAAGCTAATTTTCTGCCTACAGTGCCTATATCCCATATGGACACCAGTTCAAGTCCTGGCTGTGCCACTTCCCAAACTAGCTCCCTGCTTATGGCTTGGAAAAGCAGTAGACAATGGCTAAGTCCTTGGGCCCCTAAACCCACGTGGTGGACCCAGAGGAGGTGCCTGGCTCCCAACTCTGGATTGGCCTAGCTCTAGCCATTGAGGCCATGTGGGGAATGAAAGTGGAGAGGATCTCTCGCTCTCTCTCTCTCTCTCTCTCTCTCTGGCTCTGACTTTCCAGTTAAATAAATAAATCTTTAAGAAAAAAAAATTTTTGAAAAATAGACTACCTAAAAGATAGGATTGGCCCCTATCTCTTGCCCATATCATCCCTACAGAAATGCGAAGCCCATTTCCCATCTCACAGATGAACAAACATCAGGAGTGGAGACATGCCCTTGGCACAAAGTCAGGATCCAACACTGGCCTGTCTGGCTACAACTCACCCTTTGCTCATAATAGCATGAGTGGAGCATTTACAGCGTGTCAGGTGCCCAGCTAAGTCCCAGTACACACACACATTCCTCGTTCATATCCACAAGATCCCTATGAGGAAGGCACCACCAACAGGTCCATTTGCCACATGAGAGAACCAAGGCTTGCAAAGGGCAGATGATGTGTCCAAGATCACGTAGCTGATGGGCAGCAAAGAGACTGTGATTCAGTCCCAAGCCTGTCTGAAAGCCTGGAGCCTGCCCTCTTTGTTGCTATATTACATGGCTGCTTTGTTCTATCTCTTGCCGGCAAGCTAGGCCCAGACCCCAGTCCCTCAGCTGTGCTGTATCCCAACCTTGCCTCACGTCACCCTCCCTCTGGCTCATACAGGCGATTTTGCAGCTGGCCGCTCAGACCAAGCACCTGCCCGCCTCAGAGCCTCTGCATTCATCCTGCCATTACTCTGGACAGCCTTCTCATCCCTTCTTTATGTGCAGCCCTAGTTCCTCTTCCGAGTGTCGGTTTCAGTACCCTTTCTTAGGAAAGTCTTCAACTTCCCCCCGAAGATGGGTGCCTCCTGTTCTCGCACCCGCACTCCTCTGCTTCCCATCGTTGCACTCACAACAGCTGGCCAAAGATTCTGTATGAGTCTGGTTTTTCTCTGCTACTTTTGTCTACTTTAGAATATACGGTCTGCCTGTCTTCGTTACTGACATTTCTCCAGTACCCAAACATGCCAGGAATTAGTAGGTGGGATCTGTTTATGTGCTGGACTGGGTTCTCCAAGGGCAAAAATAGTTTCTTTATGTCTATATTCATGGTGCCAGGCATACTGTTGGCACTGTCGATGATACAAAAAGTATTTATAAAATATTCCCAAAGATCGGCCAGCGGAATGGTGACCTAGCAGCTGAAGTCCTCTTCTTGAACGCACTGGGATCCTATATGCACACCTGTTCTAATCCCGGCAGCCCTGCTTCACATCCAACTCCCTGCTTGTGGCCTGAGAAAGTAGTTGAGGATGGCCCAAAGCCTTGGAACCCTGCACCCGCGTGGGAGACCTGGAAGAAGCTTCGGATCGGCTCAGCTCTGGCCATTGTGGTCACTTGGGGAGTGAATCAATGGACAGAAGATCTTCCTCTCTGTCTCTCCTCCTCTCTGAATATCTGACTTTGCAATAAAAATAAATAAATCTTTAAAAAAAAAAAGAAGAAGAAGAAATAAAAAAGAAGAGTATTTGCAGATTAAGCCACACTTCTCGTGCCAACATCCCGCCTCAGGGTGGTGGTTCAGTCGTGACTGCTCGGTTCCCAGTCTAGCTCCTTGCTAAGGAGCCTGAGAAGGCCGTGGATGACAGCTCCTGTGCGACCCTGCCATTCATGGAGGAGCTCAGAGTTCCTGGCTCCTGCTTGTCGCAGTCATTCAGGAAGTGAACTAGTAGAGAGAAGACGTTCTCTCTCCTTCTCTCTCTGTCTCCCCACCCTTCGAATTAAGAAGTCTCTGTTTAAAGGGGGATTAGCATGTATTGGATAAATAGTAGATGGATTCTGAATTCACTGCTTGCCTATAGAGGAAGGCCAGTGGTTTCCAAGCCCAAGTGAGGAGCTTTACTGCTTTTCCAACAGCTGCAGCCACCATCCCTCTGCTGCTCAAAGAGATAAGACAGCACAGCAGGTGCAAGCCCCAGGTCCCCAGGGGAAGTCTACTCAACAGCACTCCCCCACACCACACCACACCACACCACACCACACCCAGGCCGTGCTGCTTCTCCGCAGGGCGAGGGATCACACGGGAGAGGCTCCGATCTGCACTCCAGAACCCTCTGCCTGCCAGAGCTGTGCCAGACACCATCCCATTCATCAGACGATGCAGTCTTTGTCAGCCCAGAATGTAGGGATCCACCCTGCTCTGCCCACAAGGAGACTTTAGCTCAGAGGTGGGAAATGATTTGCTAAGAGGCACACAGCTGTAACTGGGAGAGTTGCACTCTCCCTGTGGCGTCCCTGTAATCTCAAAAGTAAGCTCCAAAGTGCCTGGCATGAAGAGTCAGGCTTTCGAGGGACATTGTCCCTCCCCATGCACAACTGGAGACAACTGCTCCCGGTTCTGGTTTCACCTCCTGCCTGCCCTCATGGACTGCGGCTTATTCCTCTGGTCCTGTAAGATTCTTGTAAACAAACAAGAAAGATCTCCTCCTTCTAAGAATCCATCCCAACAACAACAACAACAAAAAAAATGCGCGCAAAGTTGCTTATTCAAAAGTCATCCTTTGACATAATTATTTGTGACAGTAGGAAAAAAATTTACCAACAGCCTAAATGCTCTAGCCATAAGGGACACCTTTTTTGAAATTCTGGTATCTTCTAATGCAGGGTGTACCGGGAGAGCCGCCTTTGGGCTCCCTGCCCTGCCCTCCTTTTCCTTCCAGAATGGCCAGCAGAGCTTTCTGACCTCACCATTGTGAATGAGCGGTCCTCCACGGAGGAATGCAGAGGACAGTGGTAACTGCTTCCTGGGCCCTGTCCTGGGTGGATAAAGGCTCCACAGGCATGACTCACACTGCTGCCAGCAGGGCACCCAGGATGCTGAGCAATGCTGCACCACAGGTCTCTGTGCTGACACAGGGCACAGTCTGACCCATGGGAGGGAACAGAGAAACTACCCACTTGCCAGTCCCAGGAGCACTTTGCCTTATGGTCCCAAGAGCAGTGAAAGGCACTATGACAGGCTCAATGCCATCAGCACACTAATGTGGTTGCTTTTTATTTCTCCATTAATTTATAAAATTAGTTATTTAAGAGAGAAAGAGCCCCAATCTGCTGGGTCATTCCTCAAATGTCCATAATCAACGGGGCTGGGCCATGCCGAAACCAGGAGCTAGGCACGCGATCCAGGTCTCCTACCTGGGTGGCACAGTCCCCATTACTTAAGTCACACTGCTGCCTCCCAGGGTCCATCCGCCTTACAAGGAAGCTGAAGTCAGACACCGAACCAGGTCCTCTTATACAGTATGTGAGTGTCCTAGCAGGCAGATGGACTGCTAGACTAAACACCTGTGCCAATAGTGTAGTTTTGTTTTTTTTTAAGATTTATTTTATTTTTACTGGAAAGTCAGATTTATAGAGAGAAGGAGAGACAGAGAGAAAGATCTTTCATCCAATGATTCACTCCCCAAGTAGCCACAATGGCCAGAGCTGTGCTGATCCAATGCTAGGAGCCAGCAGCCTCTTCCAGGTCTCCCACGTGGATGCAGGGACCCAAGGCTTTGGGCTGTCCTCTGCTGCTTTCCCAGGCCACAGACAGAGAGCTGGATGGGAAGTGGAGCAGCCTGGACATGAGCCAGAGCCCATATGGGATCCTGGCGCATGTAAGGTAAAGATTTAGCCACTAGTCCCATGTATAGTTTCTATACATGCAAATTAATTCTTCTGAATGGGCTGCTAAAAATATCAGTATTCAAAGAATGCCATTCCGTTCATCAGGGTTATGCTGCAAGCCATGAAGCCCTCAAATCCCAAGGTTCTCTCTCCTTGTGGAACTTCAGAGTATTCCTGCTCAGGAAATGGTTTTCCTCCCCACTTGGGCGATTCAGGGAACCAGGCTCCTTCCCACAGCAGCCCTTGCATTCCTGGATCCCAAGTCTGTGCAGTTGGAGAGAAAGAACAGGGGCAAATTGCTCCAGGCTAACTTGGCCTACAAGGGACATCCTTCTCTTTCAGTGCTACTCTGCTGGTCACTAGTCACACAGTTCTAGCTAAGTGCTAGAGGTGCCAGGAACGTCATCCTAGCCAACCTCTACTCTTTGCCACAGCCACATACCCCACAGAACGGGGGACCACTGGGTAATAGGGTTTCATCATTATGCCACAGCAAGAAGCAGGAAAAATGTCCAATATTGCTTCAGCAGTAGAATGATCTCTTCTGCTCCCAGCATTTTGTGCACTGACACATACCTTGGGTCTGGTAGAGAACCTGACCATTGTTCCCTCTTCATTCCAGAGCCCATACTGACTAAAGCCTCCATTCTCAGCCCTCTTGACATGGGGAAACAGGTCAGGGAGTTAGCTGGGGAAGCTGGAACTGCCACAAGCCCTCACCTGTCAATCAAATAAATGCACTTCCTTTGCCAGGATACCTCTGTGTCTCATCTGGGACCAGGAAGGAGGAGACACCACAATGACCATGCACAGGTTCCACGCTGAGACCCATTAAAACCTCAGAAAGCTCCACAGATGCTAAGCCCTCATCCCATTTGTTTATTCAGTTTAGGCACCACCCCCTGTGTCATAAGATAGTAAGCATGGGAGAGGCCTTTTTTTGCCCTTGACCATGATCAGGCACCCTTCAGCTTCCTCTCCTCAGAGGCAACTCTCTGGCCCACTCAGGACAGGTGTCTCTACATGAGCAGCCCACACACATGATCTAGTTTTCATTTATGCACTAAAGGTAAAAGCTCCACTTTGAAGTCTAGCCACTGGGGGGCAAGCACCTGGGGTAAAGATCAAGGCACAGAGACCCACATTCCTGGACTGGACGGCCACTCCGCTTCTCTCTACGCATCTCCCCTTCACTTCTGGCTACAATGGAGCCCTGGAGGAGCAGCTCTGGCTCAAGTGCAGGTCCTTGGTCCAGGGAGTTCTCATCAGGGAGGCACACTGTTCTCACTGTACACACAGGCGTGCCGCTGTCAGGAGACAGACTGGCTTGCAAGCATTTTTCGCAGAGAGTGGTTGCAGGCACAGCAGGTACGTGGAGCTCTATGGACCTGCCAGTGCAGACAGTGGTGAAGAAGCTACGGAAGGCAGGGAGAGGGTCCACGTCACTGACCATCCTCACCATGGTGGCCCCAGCACTCAGAAGGTCAGAACCAGCTCCCGGGGGGCCCGCATCCCCTGGCCCTCTCAAAGTAGCCCTGATGGTGAACAGGAGAGAGAAACCACAGTCCACTCAACAGCTCCTAAAATGAGAGCGAGAGAACGAAGGCATAAATGAACACTCATGCTCTTAACAAATATCGAATGACATAAAAGTAGCAAAGATAGTAATTGAGTCATTTTATAAGAAATCACAATTATGGAAATATCTTGCATTGCATTCAAAGACTAGAGAGAAATACACGGAAATGTTCCTCTTTGGTTTGTGGATTTATACATATTTTTATTTTCTTTCTAAAACTGATCATTTTTGTTTTCTTTCTAAAACAAGATCATTATAGGTCAAAGTCACAAGTTTGTTTGTTTCATTTTCTTCTGTTTTCCATAAATGATTCTGCCATCAGTTGGGGGGGATATGGGGGTCCCTCAGCGTTCCCCCGTCTGTATAGTCTCCTCTGCCACTCACAGCCACCCTGGATTTTAACTATCTGCTTGTGGACTGACAGCCCTTCCAGAGCAGACTGACGGTAGGACGGCTGAGGCTCTCACACAGCCTAGGATGCTCTCCCAAACGTCTGTGGTCCAGATGAAGATATCAAATAAACCTAGACATTCTCATTCTTTAAAAAAAAAAAAAACATTTATTTGTTTTTATTGGAAAGGCAGATATACAGAGAGATCTTCCATCTGCTGATTCACTCCCCCACGTGGCTGCAAGGGTTGGAGCTGAGTTGATTTGAAGACAGGAGCCTGGAGCTTCTTCCAGGTCTCCCATGCAGATGCAGGGTTCCAAGGCTTTGGACCGTCCTCCACTGCTTTCCCAGGCCATAAGCAGGGAGCTGGATGGGAAGTAGAGCAGCCAGGGTACGAACTGGCACCCATATGGGATGTCAGCACAGGCGAGGTGAGGATTTAACCAGTACGCTATTGTGCTGGGCCTGACACTCTCATTCTAAATTCAGGGACAGAGAGACCCTGAATTTCCTCCCTGGGTGGCTGTAACCTGGGGCCTGGGAAGCACCATTTGGGAGGACCTTACAGAACTGCCCCCTTGAGGAGTCAGCGCCAGGGTGGCAGGAACCCAGGCACACTGAGGGCTGGAAAGCAGCTGGGTTTTCCCGACTGCAGCCAAGAGTCACGTGGTGGCACTTGGAGGAATCCCCGAGCCTGCGCATTCCTTTGCCATCACTCACGCCTCCCAGAACTTCCCCTGGGAACAAAGGAAAGCCCTGGGGTTGCAGCCTGAGCTTTTCTCCGCAGACAGCTGCTAGGAATTTGCCTTTAACCCTCAACCACAAATAAAATAAAGAGGGCTGGGGTGGAGGAGGCGGTGTCACGGCTAGGAAACACTTCGGAGTTCTCTAGATAACTTCCAGAAATTTCTCCTACTGAACTTCTGGGACCAAACAAACCCTGATCTCGGAGCAAAAAGGATGATGTAGGGAATTCGACGCCAAGCGCTGACTGCTCACACAAGGAGGCTGGGAAACGGGGGTTGCGGCAATAGCAACCATAACTGAAACTGAACTATTCCACAGGGCAAACCACACACCCAGGAGGAGTAAACCCCTCGCCCAACAGCAAAGGGCTCGCAGCGCCGTCTCTCCAGTTGACGGTGCCCAACAGCACCCTGCCTCCCGCGACTGAAGCTCAGGCAACTGCAGGCAGCTCCGAGAGCTCCGACCTCAGGCCAGCCATGTCTGAGCGCCGCGACGGCCATCAGCGCTCGGAGTCATTCCTCCAGCACCTGCAGGTTCGCTCCGGGACGGGGCCGGCGAGCCCCACCTGCAGCAGCGGGGCTGGATTCTTTGATTAACACTCACCCGCATCTAAAACCAACCCCGAGAGGAAGGGCAGGGCTCAGGGTGCGGCTGTCCTGAAATACTCAAGGAGTAGGCGCATTCCTTCTTGGGAACCCTAGTTTACGCGAAAGCCCTGCGGGCGGGGAGGCCGGGGCGAGGCTGGGCGCTGAGCTAGCAGAGGGGGGTGTGTGCGCGTAGAGCAGTGTGCGTGTGCTGGCGGTGGGTGAGTGGCGCGGGAGGTGGGACAGGGGCAGGAAGAGGAGGAGGAGATACCCGCCCGCCAGCCCAGGCTCCTCCCGCCCGCGCGTGAGCCCGCGCCTCCTCCCCTCCCGGCGCCCGGCCCACGTACAAAGGCGCACCGCCTGCGGCTCTGCTCACCGTCTGCGTCCCAGCTCGTCCAGCGTCCCTGCCGCGCCTCCCGGCCAAGGTGAGTCCCGCTCGGCCCCGTGCGCTCGCCCCTCCCAGGGAAGCCCCCCACCGGGTGGCGGCGCTGGCCTGGAGGGGTGGGCATGGGGCTGGGGCATCCCAGCACGGCAGGACCTGCGCGGGGTCGGGGGGCGAGGGTGGCAATCGGCTGTCCTGCGCTCGGCCGCCAGCCACACCCAGGCGAGGCCAGCTGCGCCCCTCCCCGGCGCGGGAGTGACGGCCCCTAGACCCTACACGCTTGATGGGGTAGGGGACACTGGGTGCCCCAGACCTCTGATCTCTCCCCATCTGTTTGCCCTCTCCTCCCACTTTACATACTTCCCCACTAGTCTCTCGAGTTAGTCCCGCTCTGCTGTCCTGTCCTGGCTGGCAAGTTTCCGTGTAGGTTTCGGCTGCAAGTGGACCTCGATCCAGATGTTTGCAACCCCCTCGCGGCGGTCTGGGGCGGACTACCCCGCCTGGCAGCGGCAGGATTCCCTTCCTGAGGGGATGCCCTCAGGCCCTCCTGCACTGCGGGCTGGCCTTCCTGTTAGCCAACTCCCTGGGAAGGGTCGTCCAGCGGAGGGAGGAGGGACTAGGGTGTGTTTCCTTTACAAATCAGTTTTGCTGGGGAGCTGGGGGCGGGTGGGGGGGAGGCTCTGTGAAGTGATTCTCGGCGGAAGGAGTTATGTACTTGCCATGTTCATTAAGGAAGTGGAACCAGAAAGAGATGGGGGTCTAACCGGCTGGAGGAAGGATTTCCCCACTCCCAGATTAACTGGGCCCCGCTGGCGAGACCAACGGTATTACTGTTGGTTCTTGGCTCACGGCCGCACCCTGGCCAGACTGCTCGTACCCATGCCCTGTCAAATAAACCAGAAACTCTGCCTTGCTGGGTAAAGGGGAAGAGGGCAGGAGAAGCAGAGCAGCCCAGACCCGCTCTGCGCTGCAGGATTCGCACCCCTTCCCAACACCCCCTGCCCTCCAGAGGAGCGGGAAGCGTGCGCTCTTCTGGGTGGAGTCGGCCCGCGAGCCCCATGCAGGATTCTCCTAGGGAATTGAGGCTGGTGACTCAGCGGTGAGGCCGCGTGGGTGTGGCCGTGCCCTGGCGGATACTCGCTGGACCCAGCACTTCGTGAAAGAGCAGGGGAACTGTGCCATCTTAGAGGGCATTTTCCAAAAGGAAGTGACTCACCCCATCCCCCGCTCCAGAGGAGGGGGGTTCTTGACTCAACTCCAGAGGCGGGCAGCAATTAGATGGGCAGAGCCACCTGCGGACTGCTGCTGGGTTATCGCTGCCTGGCATCCTGCCCCCACCTTTCTTGGGAAGCAGCCTTGCCCCATTAGGAGATCCGCAGTTGTTGCAGAATTTTTGCCCTGGGAGCCTTCAGGAATGGATTTTTTTTTTCTATCTTGTACTTAGGTGAGGCCAGCCTCTCACGGTTGGTGATCTTTGCCTCCAAGTGGCAAAAGATAGTGCCTGGGGTTGGGGTGGGGAAAGAGTTCATAGAACTTTCCACCGTGGCCCTGCCCCCACAGATTTCTATCCAGTGTGCCTTTGTAATGGAAGCTTCTTGGTGGTGTGTCCCTGACAGCCACAGGGTAGTTGCTTTGTGGGACCCTTGATTGCCATTTAGTTTCTTATTTTAACGTTTCCAGTTTTTACTCATTGGAGCTTCCAGATGATGCCCTGCCGTCTTTCCCTGCATGCAACCTAAGGGGATCCCTCTTTCCAGGGCTGGCCTCTGGCCAGTTTCTGAACAGCCACCCCAGTGAGGTCAGGCCTTGGGCGGGGTGCCGCCCTCCTTTCCACTGACAATTCCAAACACTGGGACATCTTCAGAGCGTTTGGACACAGGCCCCTCTTTTAAAGCATAAAGTGGAGAGAAACACTGGAATTCTTTCAGGGTTATAATGTGTACATTAGCATTCAGAGTGCAAGGGAAAGCTGGGCAAAAATTTTACGCTCTTGCGTTTCTCATTTTTCCTGGAGACCGAACAAGTTAGGACTATCACAGCAAAAGCCAAAAAAAAAAAGAAAAAAAACGTGATTTTAATCATTTTCAGCACTTCCTTTATCTCTTTACTAAATTACTGTCACCAGTTTCCCCCCAGAAGATTTTCTTTAAGCTTTATTTACATTATTTGGAAAGCAAAATGACAGAGAGAAGGTGGGAGATACAGAGAGATTCTATGCAGAAGTTCATTTGCCCAGTGCTTGCAACACACCAGGGCTGGGCCAGGCTGAAGCCAGGAGCCAGGATCTCCAGCAGGGTTTCCCACGTGGGTAGTGGGGCACAAACACCTGGGCCACCCAGGCCTGTGAGCAGGAAGCTGGATCGGAAGCAGAGAAACCAGCATTCACAGATGGCTGTGGGTGTCCCAGGCAGCAGGTTACCTGGTGTGCCTTACAGCTTGCCCCTCACCAAAGCTGTGTTCACAGCAGCTATTGTTGGATGATCTAGACTCATGTCCTGATTATTCTTCAAGGAAAAATGGGTATCCTGGGCTGGCAAAGAAGAGATTTCTGAGTTCTTTGTCCCCACTGAACTGCATGGAAACTTTGCTGCCCAGCTCTTTAGAGGGCGGGTATCCTTTAGCAAGAGGTGGGAAACAGCCTAGGTCCAGGACGCACTGCCACAACTTTTTTTTTTTTTTTTTAATTCCTGATTCTCCTTAGGATTCAAACTCAAAAAGCCTTTCTGGGTTTCGGTTAATCCCTAAAGCAAAAGGGAGGACACCTCACACACATCTGGCCTAGCAGCTGTTTGTTTTCATGGCCATCTTGCCAGTGATTTTCTGGGTGGGCTGTGAGAAAACTGCAGTGTGGATGAGCTGCAGAAGAGCAGAGCCGGCCAAGGCTCCTGCCCTTTAGAAGAGCCCTCTTTGAAATGAGGCTCGGAGCCAGCAGCTGGGACTCCTCACAGCAGACGCTTTCCTAAGGAGGCCCCTGCTTCTCTGAATTACATTCTTAAACTCGCTGAGCAGGTCCTCGGAGAGTTGGCCCTGGCTGTTGAGACCCTTCTCAGGAAGCCCACCATCTAGTGAGGAAAGAGAAACAAATAACTAGACTTCAGGAGATTAAATAATAGCATTCCTGTAGCTTGTGAACCTTCCAAAGGCTAGCACAGTTCTGGGTCCCAGCGATGGTGGGTTCCACCTGCCTGGCACCATAGCCAGCGCTTGCAAGGTAGGTGCTTCGTGTAGAACCCAAACTGGAAAATGGAATTGCTGCCAAAAGAACTGAATGTGTCAAGTCCAGAATTGTTTTGTATGCAGGGAAATTACACAAACAAAGCCGGTGGACTTCCATGTGTCCCCTCTTAAAGCCTGTTCTTCAGGTAGACCTGGAGACCGAGAGTCCTGGCATGAGAATGAAATGAATCAGAAGTGGATGGTGAGGTCACCGGATTGCCAACAGTGAGAGAGCAAGGCTAGAGACCCATGGTGGTGAAAGGGGATGAATGGAAAGCAGGGAAAACAACAAGCCTGAGAGACGGAGGGGAGGCTTGGCAGAGGCTGGCCAGACCTGTTTGGCAGGACACATATTTTTTCCTTGGCCAATGGAATGTGCTATCCTCTGTATTCTGTACACAGCAGACCCATTTGGGGACCTTTCCTGGCCCTCTCCAGATTTCCTGCACTCCCGCTGAGCTCAGAATAAAAGGGTGTTTAACTAGCCCCTGGTGCTTAGCCAGTCTCCCCTACCCCTCAGCTCCTGCCAAGGGCATTGCTTGATTGGTTCACTCATACAACAGTTACCTAGTGGTCCAAGGGCAAAGGCAGAAGAACCCGCAACTCTTGACTGAGTCTGGAGTCCAAGAAGGCAAACAGTTAAAAACACACCTGAATGTTTCAGGTGTCAGAGCAGAGGACGCAGGACAGAAGGAGATCCCAGCCTCAGGACCCTCACATACAAGTGTGTCCAGCCAGGGAACAGGAGACCTCCCCCTGCTGGAGGCAGAGCGTGTGGAGCCGGGCAGTGCCAGATGCCGGTTCCTCAACAACTGCTGGGTTCTGGAGCCAGTCTTCAGGCCACAGTCAGCCGTGCCAGCCACGCCCCATGCAGAGGGGCAGCCAAGCCGCGCCCTGGAAAGGCAATCACTGTACCCGGAGAACTCTGTGGTTCAACCTCTAGCCAAGAGAGCAGGGATTCCATGCAGCATTTCCATCCGTCTTTGTGCAAGACCAGTGTGCACAGTTCCTTCCTTATAGCCCAGTCAGTGCCTTTGGGCATTGGTTCCTGATGTGACAGAGGGTGTCCCTAGTTTGCAGGCGTTTGGGGAGCGAACCAGCAGATGGGAACTCTCTTGCGATCAATGATTTTCTCTCTCCCACTCATACATTTCTTAACTAATTTTTTTTAAGATTTTGGCCTCTCCTAGGCCCTTGTGCCACCGACACAGTGTGGCATGAGGCCAACACAGGAGGGTAGAGGGACTCCTCCATGAAACCCAGGGATGAGGCCGCCCCTCCTCTCTGGAGCCTGTCTGGAGGCACAGTTGGAAAAGAAAAAAAAATTATGTATTGTTTTTTTAATTGGAAAGTCAGATTTACAGAGAGAAGGAGAAACAGAAAGATCTTTTATCCAACTGGTTCACTCCCCAAGTGGCCGCAACAATAGGAACTGAGCCAATCAGGAGCCAGGAGCTTCTTCCAGATCTCCCACACAGGTGCAGGGTCCCCAAAGCTTTGGGCTGTCCTCGACTGCTTTCTCAGGCCTCAAGTAGGGAGCTGGAGGGGAAGTGGAGCAGCTGGGACATGAGTCAGAGCCCACGTGGGATCCTAACACATGCAAGGCCAGCAGTTAGCTACTAGGCTATCACACCGGGCCCAACATTTATTTTTAAAAATAAAAGAGAATTCTGGTGCTAAATTCTTTGAAATCAATGCATCGAGCAGTCCTCAAAAAGTTCACAGAAAGCTAAACATGAATTTCATACTGTTTATGAGGGGTCCTTATCCTGTTGCATTCCCCCTTATCTCTCTGGCTTTGCAGCACAGTTTCCTTCTGTTCTAGCCTGCAAAAAAAAAAAAAAAAAAAAAAAAAGAAAGAAAGAAAGAAAGAAAAGAAAAGGAAAAGACCGAGCTGTCCCACCCCGCTCAGTTTCTGGGATCTTTGTGAGTTAGTCAAGACGTGACCTGCTGCTCTGAGCTTGGGTACTGGTATTTTGAAAGCTCTGTGGTGTCTGTTTCCCAGAGTTCCTGAAGAGCTGGGTTGGGACCCGAGTCTTTCCCCTTTAGGTGTGTCAGTTCACTTCAGGTTCTTCAGCTGCTGGGCTTCAGAGACAGTCCTGGCAAGGTCGACTGCTTGTAAGCCCTCAGCCCTCTGAAGCCCATATGGAAGACAGGGGACGAGCCAGATCTGGGTGGTGTGCGAGGAGAGGGTGGAGTGTGTGATTGAAATTCATTTCAAGACAGACCTTGAAGTGTCCCTTTACAGCTCTCTCTAAGGGAAGTGCCTTCCAGATGAATCATGGCCGATTCTGGTTGCTAGCAGCCTCTCAAGGAGTGTTCTGGCATGCTGGCATGCTGGTAGGATGGACAGTCCCCAGCTATACCTGCTTAATCCCTGTGTTCACAAACCCCACCTTCTCCTCTGTCCCAGAGAGCACAGAAGAGTTTGCGTTAAACAGGTGTCTGTGGACAGCAGGAAACAGACCAAGGCTCTCTTCATGGGGGCAGTTGCCAGCCTCCCCTTCAGCTATGCTCAGAGCCTGCCCTTGTGATATTTTCTTTGAGTGGCATATTATAAGAATCTTCATTTGAGTTTTGTTTTTTTTTAAGGTTTATTTTATTTATTATTTGAAAGGCAGAGTTACAGAGAAAGAGGGAGAGACAGAGCCGTGCTTCTGGTTTACTCCTCAAATGACTGCAGCAATCGGAGTTGGGTTGGTCTAAAGCCATAAGCCAGGGGCATCATCCAGGTCTGCCCCATGGGTTCAGGGACTCAAGCACATGGGCTGTCTTCTGCTGCTTTCCCAGGCACATTAGCAGGGAGCTGGATCAGAAGTGGAGCAGCCAGGACTGGAACCAGCACCCATAGGGGATGCTGGTACTGCAGGCAGCAGCCTTACCAACTATATCACAGTGGTGGGCCCAACTTCACTGCTTTTCTATCTAGCAGTGCTCTTAGGTGATGCTGGCCAAAGTGTTTTGGTCAAAGCATTCTTTCCAATTAAGCCAAAGTTCAGCTAGTACCAGCACTGAGTCCTAAGGAAACCTATGCCCCCAGCTCCTTCTAGCTGTCAATAGCTACGTGGTATGTTTCCCCTCCTCTTATGAATGCTTCATGACAGAAAGCTCTTGCTCTCCCACCACATCCCAAATTGTAAAAACAGCTCCTGCCTCCACCACTATCAGAAATCCACCAGGCTGCCAAAGGAGTTAGGATATACATATACTGTTGCTTGTTCCTTCTCGGGTGAACCACAAAATCTACTCCCAGTGGGGCAACTGCATTCTACTGCAGAGTGGCAAATGTTTTTATTGCAGTGAGTAACAAGTTTAAAACTTCAATAAGGAAAACACACCTAGCAGAAAACTCAAGTGTAAGCAGATTTCTGACTGAACCAAGTTACCAGGTTGAACCTAGAGGGTTGGAACTTTCCTATTATCCAGGCTTTGCATGAGTTGTTGGGGTGCAGCCATATCTAAGAGTCCCTTTCAGCCCTGGTAAGGGAAATGATGACCTATCTGTTGTTTCTGTAGGGACCCTATCAGTTTTAAGAGGGACCCTCATCTTGCCTTCCTAAATGGCTATAGAGTTTTGCTCCTTCGTAAAGAGAGTTATACAAGCAGCAAGGTTCGTGTAGAACACCAGGACCTGCAGTGCCTCTTTCCACCTCCAGGAAGGCCCAAAACTGGGTGGGTTGGTGCTGACAGCTCAGGGATCTTGAGCTCATGCCCCACCTTCCAGTTACCTCAAGTCTGCCGGTACTGTGACCCAAGTGTTAATGCAAATTCTTTTTTGATTTTTTTCACATCCCTAACAGGTATCAACAGCTCTCACCACAATGCCGTCTCAAATGGAACACGCCATGGAAACCGTGATGTTTACCTTTCACAAGTTTGCCGGGGATAAAGGCTACTTGTCAAAGGATGACCTGAGAGTGCTCATGGAGAAGGAGTTCCCTGGGTTTTTGGAAGTAAGTCTGCAAAGGCTCAGAAAGAACCAGCTGTAAGACTCCATGCTTCCAGCTGCTGGTCCCTTTTTATCCCTCCTTCCCTTCCCTGTCAACCTCACTTGTAGAAAGGTGCTTCCATTCATTTGTTTATTGAGCAGTATTCAGTGCCCATGATTTGTAAGATACTCTAGGGGACATAAACATGAAGGAGCCCGCCGTCTGCAGGTGGAAGACCATGACACTCAGAGGATCACTCCGTCTGGAGTGATCTGCGTCTGTTGAGGCCATGTTGGGGCAGAGCTGGGGGAAAGCTGTCCCCCCAGAGAGTAATACACCGAGGAGTGGCCACCTCAGGTCTAGAAGCCTGGTGTTGGACGTCCCACATCCTGGTCACATTCCATTTTGAGCAGCTTGAATCTCCCTTTGAAAATGCCTTCATACAAAAGGATATTGTTTTTTCCACTCTGATCTACAAAGGAGTGGTGTCAGTTATTTAATGTTCAACCAGGGCGAAGGATTGCTTAACAGAAGAGTAGGTTGAAATGCAAGCTCTTCTCTGCCTGCTACGATTGCACTTAAGAGGTTTATAACTGTGTTGGGTGCTGAATAATGCATTAGCCTCTAAAGGACACTAAAAGGCTGGGCCATGGCTCTTCACATCTTCCTGGTGAAGAGCACGTGAGTCAAGCCCCAGCTCCTTTGTCCGTAAGCACGGGGCTTTAGAGAACCCCACAACTGCCAGGTCATCTCCACTGATGCACTAAGCAGCTACAAACAGCCTAAACAGCATTAGTTCGCACAGTGCTATCCCAGAAGGAGTTGGACCAGGCCAGGGCGTTGTAGAGGGCTTGCTGTGCCCTAACCAGCACTGGGAAACTCCAGCTCTTTGGAACTCCGCCCCTCGTCTGTCAACAAGAGGATGGGAACGTGATTATCTGCAAGGCTGCTTTCACTTCCTGTGACCCCTCAAGGCCAGCATAAAATGCAAGGACAAAATATACTCATTGGAAGCCTGCCCGTGGCACGAACAAAAACGTTCTGGACATACTATGCATTTGTCTAATGTGCTGTTGCCTCAATTAGAAGCCAGGACGAATGGCACGTACCATCCTCTCCTTCCTTGTATACTCTGTGGTGCAAAAGTATGGCCAGCATGGCGTACTGGGCATGGCAGGGCGCTCTGTCGTGGGTGCAGGGTCATAATTGCAGGCACCTTTGTGCGTAACAGCACTTTGTTTCTAAAACAGAACTCTTATGTCATTCGAATCCTTGTCACTCTGCCCACAGACAGGAAGCCAGGAAGCCGGGGGTGAGGCCAGAATTAGCTAAAACCCACCCAGAGCAATCCAGAGCAGGTTTTAGTTGATTACAGGAAGCAGGGTTTGTCCTTGGGTAGAAAGTGCTGCTGCTTTACCAAAAGGGCACTTCAAAAATACCCAGCACACTTGAAACCTCACATATTAGGGCACTTCAAAAAGCTCAGATAATGGAATTAAAAGATGTTGGCTTTGGTCCAAGCATTCTTGAGAACCATGCATAGTTTGGATTTGTTTTTTTCTTTCTTTCTTCATATACATTTTCTTTTTTTTAAATTATTTTTATTAATTATTTTTAATTATTTATTATTTTTACTTCATTAATTATTTTTATTAATTGTTATGCATTATGTGACAGTTTCATAGGCTCTGGGAATCCCCCCACCCCCCCAACGCACCTCCCCCCTGGTGGATTCCTCCACCTTGGTGCAGTATTACAGTTCAAATTCAACCAAGATTCTTTCCTTACAAACATATACCAAGCATAGAGTCCAGCTACTTATTGTCCAGATGGGTTGAACAGTTTCTTGGGGAGACCATTTTTGGTCCAAAGTTAGAGCTGGTAGAATATCATCCCAGTCAATTAAGAGTCCCAATATAACATTAACAGCAATTTGTAACATTATGGAATTGACATGGTTTTGCGTAACCAGTATGTTAAAAAAAAACAAAAGTTGTTAACCACAACCTATGATTTGCTCATTGACATTTCAATTTTAGTTTGTATACAGGACCGGCTGCTGTATACCTTAAAATGGCTATAAGGTACCATTCAGCTGTCTCGTGTCTATTTCATTTTAGTATTTAGCCATTTGTTGTGTTGAAGTATAATTTTGCTGATCTTGGCAGATTTTAGGATAATCTAGACTGGCTTGTAACTCTAACAAGACATTGGTCGACAATTAAGGTGCAGAACATTTTTTTGTTGTTGTTGCGGGGGGGTTGTGTGCAGGAAAGTCCCCAACACCATGGCGAACAGTGACTTATCTTTGTGTCCCACCCAGCAAGGCATGAGCCAATCCATGCCAGCTCTTTCCTGTCAGATTCCAAGCTCTACTTTTTGTTGTTTGTCTATTTATTTTAGGTTTTTTTAGTTTGTATGATTGTTTGTTTGCTATGAGGGGTTTTCGGAGAGATCCTGATGGTCATTGCAAGGGAGGGTGGGGGTCCAGAGGTGGAGCCAGGCTCGGACCAGAGAAAGCTCTCCTCCCTGGTCCCGAAGGACGTTTATCGTTCTTCTGTTTCTGCGGACCACTCAGGGCTTCTGGTTGTCTTTCCGATGACGTTGGTTTCTGCACAGTAGTGTTTGGACTTCTTCCATCCCCAGCGGAAGCTCCGGTTGAGGGTGGGTGACCTCAGAGTACTCGGCCTCCGAGGGCATCCAATTCCCTGTGGCCTCCTTGGCAGTTGGGATATAGTCCTTGTTGCTCGTATTAATAGTTTGTGGTGAAGGTCTGGGAGTCTTCATGGTTGGGATCCAGGCTTTCTCCTTGCCACCTGCTCCACCCTGGAGTGCCCCCCTGCTCCACGCACATGACCTCCTGTTAAGAGGTTGTCAGGATCACACCCGATTCCCCCCTCATGCATTGATATAGTAGTTTTACTATTGTTTAGTGCCGCTTTGAGTCTGTTGTCTATGAATTACCAGATTTGATGTTGATAGGCTATATTGTACTTTTTCCTCACTCTTTTTATGGTCCTGAAAGGCTTCCCTGCACTCCCCCCCCATTACGGATTAACATAGCGTATTGAGGGTATAGTAGGTTTTACAGTTTTACGATGTAGATCTTAAATATTCTGACATTAATTGTTGGTTTATAGATTATATCGCATTATCTTATTGTATTGGATACAGGTTGTTAGAGATTGTAATAATATTACAATATACAGGTACTATCTTTCAGGTTGTCATCTTTTCATCTCAAATTAAGGCAAACATGTGGTATTTAACCTTTTGGGATTGGTTCATTTCTCTTAGCATGATGGATTCCAGTCGGGCCCATTTGTCCACAAAGAACTGCATTTCATTTTTTTTAATAGCTGAGTAGTATTCCATGGAGTAGATGAACCATAGCTTCCTTATCCAGTCTTCTATTGATGGGCATTTTGGTTGCTTCCAGGTTTTTGCGATTGTAGATTGTGCTGCTATGAACATAGGCGTGCATGTTGGTTTCTTGTGTAGGAGATGTTTTGGATATATCCCTAGGAGTGCTATTGCTGGATCATATGGCATGTTGATTTTCAGTTGTTTGAGTATTCGCCTTCATATATATTTTCTGTGAACTTTTGAAAGTACCCTCATCTTGAATCACTGGAATTCATAAGACCGTCATCCGAGACCTTGAACAAACTCTGACAGGCCTACTTGGCCCTCTCTGATTGGTGGCATGAATCCTATAGGGAAAACTGCTATCCCTAATCGAACCAGCCTCGTTGCAGAAAGGCATGGTGATGAAACCAAACACCAGGAGACAAGGTGAAAGCATAGAGGTGTTGCTGGCTCGCACATTCGTACAGAGTGTCAAGCAAAGAATATGCAGACTTAACCATCTCTGGCATTGGAAGTGATCCCAGGGAGACTCTGGCCCAACCTCCTCAAGTCATACATGATACGCAGACCATGAAACCGTGTGATACTGTTACAGAGTTCTACAAAGTTCCACTAGCTGACATCAGCTGTGCTCAGAAGAAAGCCAGAACCGACTAACTTCACCAAAACTAAAACATCCCGTGACGTCATCAGCTGCTCCTTAAAATCCACAGGACAATGATCTGAAACTTATTCCTTAAATAAGCCTGTGAGAGTGTTGAGAATTTCCTTTTGAAAGATTGCCCATGCTCTCCAGAATACAAGATTATCACATTTATGTCATTTGCTCATTTATCTCATTTACTAAAATGCTCCCTTCAAGGTGAAAGGAAAAAAGAAGCATTTACTACTTCTAAAGGTTACTTAGCATCTAATTCAGGAGGTGGAATGTCCAGCCCTTGGGTTGCATAAGGCTCACAAAATCATCTAGTCTGGCCCTGCCAAGACAACCATGGACGGGGCTAGAAATTGAAAAAATCTCCAGCAGGCTAATTTTTAAGTTGATAATTTTGTTGGCTCTTGCATAATGTTACACATATCCAACTGCTCCAAGGCAGAAAAAAAAGAAGGCTCCTTATCCTGTGACTCAGCCAAGAGCCCAAACAAGGGGGAGGTAAGCTGCGTGACTGCCGGCAGCAAAACCCAGGGAGCTCCTTGCCACAACCACCAACTGATATGTCTTGCCTTTCTTCTCTTTTCTTTCTGCTTTTCAGAATCAAAAAGACCCTCTGGCTGTGGACAAAATCATGAAGGACCTGGACCAGTGCCGAGATGGCAAAGTGGGGTTCCAGAGCTTCTTCTCGCTGATCGCAGGCCTCACCATTGCATGCAACGACTATTTTGTAGTGCACATGAAGCAGAAGGGAAAGAAGTAGACAGAAGGAGGCCGCCACCCCTCCTGGGAAAAGCCCCCCCCAAACGATCACCCCACCCCGGTGTAAGGATTTCACGAGCAGAAATGTCCAAATGGAAACCAACTCCTGTTTGACAGAGACAGAGAAGTTAATTCAATGCCAGATAAGCTTTCAAGTTTTATATTGTTTGCATACTGTTGTCCTTCATAAATAAAGTGCTTTTTTTTTTTAAGGTCTATCTAAATTTGGGATAGAATTTTTTTTTTTTTTTTTTTTTTTTTGCTTCTTCAGAAATGTTTATTCCTGCTTCTTCGGTTCTTGGGCAGTCAGCAGCCAGCCAAGCTCTTGCAAAGGAAACAGTCAAGTGAGAACACACTCTCCACACAGGCTCTCCCTGCTCTGCCCTGTTGCTGAGTCAGGATGAAGGACCAATACTTGAAGAATTAGGAGAAAGGTCTGCAAGGATATATGCTAACTGTGTCATGAGTAAGCACAGGCTAGAAGGGAACCAGTCCCAGGTGGAAAGGGTAGAGTATGGCATCTGAATAATCACATCACCATCTATTGAATCATCTCCTAGATGTTGGAAAATATGCTAGGCATGACTTATATTTGGAATAATAACTTTTCTTATCAGAAATGAAGTGCCAGCACTGAAGCCTTAATTCAGACAAATGTTTGTTCTTTCCTGAACCTGTTGCAAGCTTCCGTGTGCATGCATTACATGCTATAGGCTGATGGAAATCCATGCTTTTGTACTAGAATAAACTTATCTTCTAACTCTATTTCCATGAACTTGTTCAAGTATCCTCATCGGAATTCCATGAAACGGCATATAAGTGTTCCAACTGAATGGAAACTTCATGGTTGGACACATCAGTATGATTCTGAGGACGTTTTCCATATATAGGATACTGAATGTAAGGTCATTCAGTATCAAGGAAAACTGCAAAAGAGGAAAGAATAGCTCAAAATCTGCTTTGAGGAGAGTTAGGTAGGTAGGTATTTAATGTGGTTAAAAAGCTATTTGGTATTCTTGCTTCTCATTGAAGTCCCCGGGTTGAGGTCCTAGCTCTGTTCCCCATTCCAGTTTTCTGATCGCATGTACCCTAGGAAGCAGCAGATGGTGGCCATGAGAGACCTGAACTCAGTTCCTAGCTCCTGGCATTTGGGGAACGAGCAAGCAGATGTGAGTGAGTAAACTGTTTGCCTCTCAAATTTAAAAATGCATTTTTTAAAAAAAAGTAGGTTTGGGGCCTGATGCCATAGTCTAGCAGCTAAAAGTCCTTCTCTTGCATATGCTGGGATCCCAAATGGGCACAGGTTATAATCCCAGTAGCCCTGCTTCCCATCCAGCTCCATGATTGTGGCCTGGGAAAGCAGTCAAGGACAGCCCAAAGCCTTGGGACCCTGCACCCGCGTGGGAGACCTGGAAGAGCTCCTGGCTTCTGGTTTCGGGTCAGCATAGCTCCGGCCATTGCAGCAGCTTGGGGAGTGAATCATCAGATGGAAGATCCTCCTATCTGTCTCTCCTCCTCTCTGTATATCTGACTTTCAATAAAACTAAATAAATTTTTTTAAAAGTAGTTTGGGAAAAAGAAATGTATGATAACAAAGTCAAAGATAAAATTCCAACCATTTTGCTCTATCACTGCACGTAGACAAGGTAAGATAAATTCTGTGAAGACTACTATTGGCAGGCAGTTTTTTTTTTTTAAGATTTTATTATTATTGGAAAGCCGGATATACAGAGAGGAGGAGAGACAGAGAGGAAGATCTTCCATCCGATGATTCACTCCCCAAGTGAGCCGCAACGGGCCGGTGTGCGCCGATCCGATGCCAGGAACCAGGAACCTCTTCCGGGTCTCCCACGCGGGTGCAGTGTCCCAATGCATTGGGCCGTCCTCAACTGCTTTCCCAGGCCACAAGCAGGGAGCTGGACGGGAAGTGGAGCTGCCGGGATTAGAACCGGCGGGCAGGCAGTTTTTAAAAAAGGAATTTATGACATGAGTATTTAATGTAAGATGGGAGTTGATGTAACCAAAGAAACTGACTCTATATTGACTCCCAAGTCCATTCTACAAAGATGGGCTACCTATGGCTGGTTCAGAAAGCTGCCGCTGAACTGAGAAGTCATTGCTATTTACCAGCAGCTCCGTAACCCGTTCAAACCATGATGCTGTATGCACAAGCAAAGCATGTCTGTGGCCTGCCTTTTTCCCACATGGCTTGGTTCCTACATTCGACTAACTTACTTTCTTTCTTTCTTTCTTTCTTTCTTTCTTTCTTTCTTTCTCCCTTTCTTTCTTTTTAGATTTTTATTTTTATTGGAAAGTCAGATGTACAGACAGGAGGAGAGACAGAGAAAGTCCTTCTGCCCGATAATTCACTCCCCAAGTGATCGCAAGGGCCAGAACTGAGCCAATCTAAAGCTAGGAGCCCAGAGCCTCCTCTGAGTCTCCCAAGCGGGTGCAGGATCCCAAGTCTTTGGGCCGTCCTCTACTGCTTTCCCAGACCACAGGCATGGAGCTGGATGGGAAGTGGGACTGCCAGGATTAGAACCAGCATCCATATGGAATCCCAGCACATGCAAGGCAGACTTTTAGCCACAAGGCTATGGCGCTTGGCCTCCTACATCCAACTTTCAAGGAAGGGCATCTGGCACAAGGTCTCAAAGCCCTGCTGTCAATCTAGAAAACAACATGTTACATTTTCCAGCCTCTGCACGCTAGGTGGGACACTGCACTATGAAGAGAAGTTACTGTAGGTTTGAGAAAAAGTAATTACAGGTAAAAGAATTCATGGCTCTGAGGCTAGGAGAATACAAGATAACCCCTGCGAGAGCTACAGAGAATAGAGAAGCGGACAGCCCCTTCCTAGTGAGGCGCACTACCTCTTCTTGGTGAGAGGAGAGTTTAAATCAATCCAGGTTTATCCCCTTGACTCACCTGCCTCCTAACACCGCCGTGTTTACTGGGTCTCGGGAAGATGGCTGGACAATTCACAAGTGGGCCGGTAAAATAGGAATACGGGGAGACAGCTTGGTGTGAGGTCCCTAACCTCACACCAAGCTCCCACAGTCTCAGCCTTTCCACCTCAAGTCAGAAATAGCACCTGCCAGGAGGAGGGCCCTAGGGATGGGAGAGAGGAAACATCAACTCATCCTCACAGTATAGGTGTCGATTTGAAGTTCCGAGGCAGGTTAGCGCACAAGTTCTTGCATTCAGAATGGACGTCCGCTGCTGGGGAATCACCTGAGTCACCGTGTTAAGGATGGGCTCCTGTGGATGTGTGTTGGCGGACAGGAGTGTAACACCTTCCTCACTTTGGTACCGTTGCTCACAGCGTTTAGCAGGGAGCTCACGCAAGAAAAATAAAAGATGGTATTTCTGACTGGAGCGCTTCCACAGCTCTTCGTGCCAATGAAAACACAGGGATCCCACAAGCCAACTTGTTCAAACAGCCGTCTAGTCTTCAGGGCCATGGCCTAATAGCTCCCAGCAGGCAAAGCTACAATTGTACCAATAGCTATCAAGAGGAACCATCTGGAAAATTCCACTCATTCTGCTACATGGCTGAGTTGTAAAAGCAGATCCCGCCCCTCCCTACACCCAGTGATGAAGGAAAAAGAGAAGGCAGCAGGGAAAGCCAGTTTCAAACATTCTGCAGAACTTGACCTGAAAATCAGCTTGTGTTCTCTCTTGGACCCGTTCCCTTCTCTGAGTCCCCTGAACACCAGCCAACTCTGAGTGATTTAATGCTTTCTGCCCAGCCCAGCTCACTGGGAGGTGGAATACCATCCTGGAAACCCCCTTCCCAATTTGAAAGTGATCTCTTAAGTGCACACCCCAGCTCTAATCTCCAGAAGGAGAGTCGTAAATAGGAATCCATTCACTTGGCAAAGATGGACAGGGCTGCTGTGTGAACCACGTGGGACAGAATTAGGGTGGTGGGCATAAACAAGCAGACACAATGCCTGGGGAGATTTTGTCTCAAAAGTTTATGAAACTATTTTTTCTTTTTCTCTAAAACAGTGTAAGATTATCAAAAATGTTTTGTAACAGTTCTTCTTTTATCAGCTAGAAAGCAAAACTCTATAAATAAAATATTTTGTAGGAGCATGCGAATTTGTGCAGGATCTGCTGTGAGTCAGGACCTGTGTATTCTGCCCAGCCCAGGTATTTCTTAAGTGGGATCTTATTTATTCCTCACAATAACGCTGTTGAAGTGTCACAGCCTTCGTTTTATAGATGAGAGTACTGAGACTTAAGTTCCTTATAGTCATATATTACTGCCTCGGACAATATTTGAACCCGGATGTTCTGTATCTTTCCTTCTGTAGCTGTTTTAAAAGAATTGGGGATTATCATGGGCAGAAAGAAACCAGTCAAGAAAGAATTTATGAAAGATTTAGGATGCATTCTGATCTTGAAGAGTAAGACATTTGACCAATAGCCAATATTCACTGAGTTCTTACTGTATTTCAGTTCTAATCTAGTACTTCACAAGTTTTAACTCATCAACGATGGAGTGGGGATTAGTGCTATTGATGCTTTACAAGTGGTTTGGCCAAGGCAAAGAGCAAGTAAGAGGTAAAAGCCAAATGTGAAGCGAGGCACTCCTCTCTGCCATATCCCATGGTATGGTATGCACAGGAAGCAAGCAAGCCGAGGACACGGGGCTCTGGCAGCCATATGAAGTCCTGCATGACTGAAGTGGAAGTGCTCCCAGTTAGTGCATGTAGGCAAACAGGAGAAGCAAGAGGGTTACATAAAGGACAATTCACAAAGAAGAAATGATGCTTAAATGTGGCGGGTGAGGCTGCTAGTGGGAAACTTTTCCAGAGCCAGGGTTTGGGTAAATGCTCTCCTTTGTCAGGAAGAGATGAGGTTTGTCTGAAAGGATACCGAACAGTTAAGCATGTTCTTGAATGTTCAACCCACTTCCCTCCAGCGCTCACATTCCAATTGCATTCCAGCTGCCAAAGATAAAGCAGGGTGGGGATTGGGATGGATCTTTCTGAGAAGATCTGAGTGCAGAGGAGGAAGGGAATAAATCAAGCTCAGATAATTCATTCCAAAATTAAGAAGAGAAAAATGAGAAGGCCAGGGCCCCAGCGCCTGGGTGAGAAAGGCTCCTTCCCGGAATGTTGGTTCATCTAGCTTCCTACCAAAATGTTGACTGCTCTACAAATGCGAAGCTCCCTCTGCCTGGAGCTGCTGTGTCCTTTTTAAATGCCTGGATGTGGGCAAAGCATAGAAGGGGCTGTGTAGACCTGAACGTCACGTTATCAACATGTCACATTATCAACATCTTCTTTAATATTCTTTTATTTTTTGAAGATCTGTTTATTTGGAAGACAGAATAACAGAAAAAAAAATCTTCCATCTGCTGATTCGATCACCAAAAATCTCCACACAAGCCAGGTTGGGCCAGACCAAAAGGCCAGGAGCCAGGGACTCCATCCAGGTCTCCCACATGAGTGGCAGAGGACCAAGAACATGGTTTAGCATCCACTGTCTGTCAGGTGCATCAGCAGAAAGCTGGGTCAGAAGCTAAGTAGCTAGGAAAGACTCATTCTCAGGCACTCTGATATGGAATGCAGGTGTCCCAGGTGGCAGCTTAAACCCATAGGGCCCCAACACCTGCCCCTTCTTGATATTCCTACATCATCCTGTCAGTAAGGAAGAAAAGTATTTCAGTGAGGTCTCTGGACACAGAACTTGATCTGCTCAAGGTAAAAATTGGATTTTTTTACCATATGGGCAATGGGCTGTGGGGGAGGCAGAGAGGGAAGAAGGCCATGTTGTGGCTTAGCGCGTTAACCTGCCACCTGCCACCATGTAAAACTGATTCAAATTCCACCTGCTGCATTTCCAGTCCAGCTCCCTGCTAATGTGCCTGGGAAATCAGCAGAGAATGGCACAAGGACTTGTGCTCCTGCCACCCACATGGGAGACCCAGAAGAAGTTCCAGACTCCTGACTTCAGACCAGCTTAGTTCCGGCCATTGCAACCATATAGGGAGTGATCCGGCAGATGGAAGGCTCTCCCTCTCTCTCTCTTTCTCTCTCTCTCTTTGTCTCTCATCTCTGTAACTCTGCCTTTCAATTAAATAAAATAAATCTTAAAAAAAAAAAAAAACCCTAAGAGATGAGCAGTGTCTGCAAAAGCTGGGCCTGTAACCTCTTTAGGGTCCATTCAGCAAGGCCCTGACACCAGCAAGAGCACTCAGCCTCAAGCCTGTTTTTCCAGAGGAAGGAGGGAGATCATTTAGTCCTGGTTTCTGCAGGGAACACTCTGCTCTGTCCTCTCCCACTGCACGACACTAGGGTGAGTCAGGGCACAGAGCCAGGTTTCATGGCCTTCTGACAAGTAAACAAACACTGAAATGTACACTTAACAGCATGGTTGAAAGAAAGCAGCAAATGAAGAAAGCTGTAGGCATAGCCCTGCAGAGTTGTGGCCTGGTGGAGCAAGAGTTATGCATTTCAAACCACCTTGACGTATGTGAGGGAGGGAACAACTGTGAGCGGCAAATGCTGGTGTTGACTGTGAGGGTTGGGCGCTCAATAGAGGAAGGATTCTGGCCAGAAGAACCGGGAGGAAACTCCACTTTGGCAGGGCGGATAGACAGAGCGGAGACAGCCTGGGCTGGAACAGGCCATGCTGTGAATGGGGTGGACATGCCCTAGATCTGCAGCTGACAGTGTTTGAGCAAGAGAGTGATGCTTCCGCCATGAATCATGAACGCCTGCTCTGTAAATCTGACACCTGGCAGAAGCGGGTGGTGTTACCATTTATGGAGCCCACTGAGGAAGGTTTCCATGTGCCGATTTGTGGCCATGTCCAAGATACAACATTAGATACAACATTAGAATGCACATGTCCTGTCTACGGCACTAGCACGTAGGGGGCAGTGAGGTGGGCAGTCTATGTGCATAGCTACTCGCTACACAAAGACCTCCAGAGACACGTGCAGCATACTGATAAAGGGGAAATAGGGTGACCGCAAAAGCAGCAGGGAGAAGGAGCATTCCGAAGTGTCCTTTTGTGCCATTAGAGGTTGAATCCATGGCAAGACACACAAAAATTAATAAGCTTATAATCAAAACATGGCTTGTAGGGGCTGGCATCATGAGCATGTTCAACTTCCCCTGTGGCAGTAGCATCTCATATAAGCACTGATTCAAATCCCAGTTGCCCCACTTTTCATCCAGATCCTCCTGCTCACACATCTAAGAAGGCAAAAGAAGATGGCCCAAGGACTTGGGCCTCTAGGAGACCAGGATGGAATTTTCTGGTTCCGGGGTACAACCTGGAACTGAACAGCCCAGATCTGGCTGCTGTGGCCCCTGGGGAGTGAATGGGAAGTCTTTCTCTCTCTCTCTCTCTCTCTCTCCCTGTCTTCCTCTTTCTCTCTGTTACTCTGCCTTTCAAATAAATACTTTTTTAAAAAAATTATGTATAGCCGCCTTATGTGATAGACATCTGTCCTTAGTAAAAGAAAAATGTATTCATTTACTAATGACATCTTATAATGTTATCTTCCAGTTTTTAAGTGCATCTGGCAATAATCAAGCAAGATCAGTAAGGTTTGGATTGGAGTACTGGAACAGGAATAGAAGACTGAAGGGACCTTTAAGCCCTGCTTCCCACAGTGCAGCAAGGTGCTGGGTAAGAGGCAGTAGCACAGCTCATGTATGTTACAGCGCTGAGAGGGACCGACTTTCTGTAGCACTCCCTTTTCTTGACAGCCTTGTGTAAAACAGTTTTATAATAACAAACAGGTCGAGCTCGGCAGTGTGGCCTAGTGGCTAAGGTCCTCGCCTTGATCCCATATGGCTGCTGGTTCTAATCCCGGCAGCTCCACTTCCTCTCTATCTCTCCTCCTCTCAGTATATCTGACTTTGTAATAAAAATAAAATAAATCTTAAAAAAAAAAATAACAAACAGGTCTTCAATCTAAAACATGGGGACTCAGAATAAAACACTTTCCTAGGAAGCAATTCTTTTTTTTTAAAGATTTATTTATTAATTTTATTACAAAGTCAGATATACAGAGAGGAGGAGAGACAGAGAGGAAGATCTTCCATCCAATGTTTCACTCCCCAAGTGAGCCGCAACGGCTGGTGCTGCGCAGATCCGATGCCGGGAACCTTGAACCGCTTCTGGGTCTCCCGCGCGGGTGCAGGGTCCCAATGCATTGGGCCGTCCTCGACTGCTTTCCCAGGCCACAAGCAGGGAGCTGGATGGGAAGTGGAGCCGCCGGGATTAGAACCGGCATCCATATGGGATCCCAGGGCGTTCAAGGCGAGGACTTTAGCTGCTAGGCCACGCTGCCGGGCCCGGAAGCAATTCTTTAGCTATACTTTCTAGATACTCCCCCCTCAACACATACACACACACATGCGTACACACACACACACACACACACAGGCAGGAATGCCCTTGCTTTGCTATAAATGAGCACTTCAGAGGCAGGCATACCCTTCCATACTAGGCAAATGGTGGCCTCCGTGGCAGGTGCCGATTTTGCTTGACCTTTTGGGCTTCTCACTGTCTGACCAGCTTCTAACTTCTTTATTCCTTCTTAGCACCAGGCCCCTGCTTCACCTCGGAACCTAAAATTCACCTTGAATTCACAGGCTAGCCATTGACTTCTCTCCTTAATGTAGCATGTCCCTTCCATGCTTTCTCAGGCCACCCTGAGAAGTCTAGAATCTTCCACATAACTGCAGCCTTCTGAGTAGGCACTCTCAAATAACAGATGGAGAGGCCAGGACACAGACATAGTTAGATTCTCCATTGATAACATATTAATGTGGATGAATATTAAAGACATGCTAAATGGGATAAGCCCATCACAAAAAGGCAAATACTACACGATTCCACTTAAATGCAAGACACTAAGAGTTCTGGAAACTGGCTGCACAACAATTGCAAATATTCAGGGTTGGCAATGTAATAATCTTGCATCCCATATGAGTACTAGATCCAGTCCTGGGTCCCAGAGAGCATCCAGGAAGTGTGGAAGAGAAACTGCCTGGCTGTGTGACCAGGGCACTCCAGAAGCAGTTTGTAAGTGGTGAGTGTTGGGGTGCTGGCATCAGCAGGCCTTGCTCCAACCTTGCCTAGGGGCTTTAGGACATTTTAGAAGAACAAGTAACACCTACTGCCTGCTTTCTATGAGCCAGGTGTTCTGTGCCTTATCTCAGGGACTGTGTCAGCTGAGTGTTCTTATTGCCCCCTATCTTACAGATGAAGAAACTGAGCTATAAAGAACTTTGGGAATTTGTCAAAGACCACATAATTCTTGTAAGTGGTATGGTTCATATCCACTCCTGCCTCTCCCATCTATGTCTTTAGTCAAACAACTGTTGAATGGGTGTGGGGAAGGAAGCCCAGAAAATCAGAGCTGAGAATCAAGTCTAGTTATCAAAGACCAATGGTTCCTGCCTGAGAGGTGATAGCATTAAGAAACTAGACTCAGGAGCCCAACTGAGTTCAGCTTCTGACTTTGAAATCTGTGGGGTGTGTGACCTCGAGCAAGTTACTCAGCCTCTTGGGGCCCCAGTTTTCTCCTCAGTAAAAGAGAGATAACAGTAGCGCCTGCAGAGTTTCTTTAGGATTAAGTCATACTTACAGCACCTACATCAAAGCTTAGTGTATGGTTAACGCTATATGAATATTGACCGTGGTTAGTCCTGCCACACTTTCTAAATTTAATTTTCAGGAACTTGAAAGAAGAAAGACAAAAATCCTGGAAAGCAGGTAATAGAGACCTGAAGATAATACAAAGCCTCACAACGCATCCCCGTGCCAGCGGGTCCATTCCCATCCCAAACCTACATTAAGCAATACACTGTTGAAAGAGCAAGAGCTATGAAATCAGAGAAGACTTGAGTTCAGATTCTTGCTTCACCTAGTCTGTAGCCTTGGGCCAGTAGATCTCTGAGCCTCTGTTTTCTCAAGGGTGACAAAGATGTCACAGCATCCACATGGCCTGACCGCTGGGAGGAGTGAAGGAGATCATTAGGTAGGAGGAACACGGGGTGCCCGCCACTCAGCTGCACACACAGGCAAGAGTAGGTTGTTTGTGCTCACAAATTCTTCTCAGGAAGACATGTGAGACCTTTGGAACTGAGTGGTTCAAATGTTAATGAAAGGCAGCCTCTTCTGCCAGATGTCTACCAAAAGGTGCTGTCTGTGGGTTCCAACAAGAGCTGTCTGCCTGCTGACTTATCAGGTCATAAAGCAAGCATGCAGTTAAATTTCTGTCATTTTTGGAGTACTCCTTACAGAGAACTCACTGTAAATGAGCATTATCTTGGGCTACTTGGTCTAGACTCCTCCTGTGTGACTCCACACAAGCAACCAACATTTGCTAGGCCTCCAGTACATCACTCAAAGCTGGAGGGTCGGGGGAGATATACCCACCACCCTCCCCAGTGAGTTTTGTAAGGGTTAAATGGCATAAGGCATACCCTGCACACATGTTATCCTGCTTCTGCTCAATTAAACTGGGCTAAACATCTCCCTTCCCTGCTAAGCCTTCCCTCTGGTTCTCTCCTCCCTGCCTTCTAAAAGATTTCCTTCCATCAGTCTTCTGCTCTGTTCTGTATCATTTACCCTGCTCTCTCCACTAGACTGTTCCATTCACTCCTTTTAATGTTAATACGTGTCCGACTCTCTCACTAGAAGGGGGAAAAGCCAGTCCCTAACATCTGTATCAATTACAATAGCAATGGCCCAAGTACTTGAGTCCCTAACATTCTCAAAGGAGAGCTGGATTGAGTTCCAGCTACTTGCTCTATTTCTGCCCAGCCCAGAGCATCTGGGGGTAAATGAGTGGATAAAAGAAGCATTTCTTCATCTCCCTCTGTTTCTCTCTCTAAAAAATAATGATAGGAGCCAGTGTTGTGGCATGCTGGGAAGCTGCTGTCACGCCACACCAGCATCCCACACAGGCACTGGTTTGAGTCCCAGCTGCTACATTTCTGATTCAGCTCCCTCCTAACGTGTTGGGGAAAACAGTGGGTCACTGCCACCCATGTGAGAGACCTGGAGGAAGTTCCTGGCCCCAACTTAACATCAATGACAATTTACAACATTATGGAATTAAATGTTATGGTATTGAGTAACCAATATGTTAAAAAAAAATGCAAGTTCTTAACCACATCCTGTGACTACTTCATTGACATTTTGATTTTAGTTTATATACAATCAGCTTCTATACACCTTAAAATGGCTATGGGATACTTTTAGCTGTCTCGTGTCTATCCTCATTTTAGTATTTGGCAGTCCATAGCATTGAAGCATAATTCTACTGAACCTGGCAGATTTTAGGATAGTCTAAACTGGCTTATAACTCTAGTGTAGAACTATTTTAGGAGGGGTGTGCAGAGAAATCTTCCATTTCCCAGTGAGGAGTATCTAATCTCTGTGTCCTATCTATTAAGGTATATGTGAATCCACGCTGACCATTTCCTTTCTGGTTCTAAGCTTTCTTTATTGTTCTCTGTCTGTCTATTCTGATTTTGTTTATTTGTTTTTTTTGGGTGGGCTCCAGAGCAGCCCTGATGGTCATTGCCAGAGAGGATGGGGATCCAAAGTTGGAACTAAGTGAGGACCAGAGAAAGCTCTCCTGAGTCCCAAAGGAGGTTTGCTGTTCTTCTGTGTCTACGGACCGCTCAGGGCTCCTAGGAACAGATGTATTCCTATTAGCTACCAAGCCTCAAAGTCTGATAGTAAATTTCTGCGATTTGGCAAAAAAGTCAGTTGTATCAGAGAAGGCAAACCACTGAGTCAACCAGCATAAGGAAGCCAAACCAGCCTGGCCACTCTCCTCCAGGGAATGCCAGTCAACAGGAAAAGTGAAAAATGGAGACAACGTATGAATGAGCTCACAGCTGACACCGGTCATCTTAGCTCCAACATGAACCTGCCTCTTCCACTTAGATTCCTCTGCCAGTAAGCCAGCTCCACCAGGATGTGACAGGGTGTGAACAACTCCCCATGTCCTGGGACAAGCTGCCTCTGCACCCCTTGCAAACATCCCCATCTCCCCCCACGATGTGCATGGCTCTATTTTAGGAAACTGGAGGGATGTGGGAGCTGAGAGATTCCTCCTTACAGACACACAGTCAAAATGGGAGACTGCTACAATGCTGTCTACTCCAGTGCTTCCAGGTTCTCTTTGTGCCACCCTCCTTCCCCTTGCAAACTGCCTTCAGAATGACTGCTTTAAATTCAAACCTGCCCTGTTTAACACCCACCGATGGCTCCCTGGTCTCTTTCAGATAAGAAACAAATTCCTCAACCTAGCATTCAAGGTCCCCCATGCCCTGGCTTTGACCTATCCCTCCAACGCCCCCTTGCCATCTCCACCCATTTCCTGCCACTCCCTGTTCCACTCTGTCTGAGCATCTGCAGTCCCAGGATTTCAGGCCACTCCCTGCCTTCCTGCCTGGGCACATGCCATGTCTCACTTGAGATGTTCCTCTCCACTTCTTCCGGATAACACCTGCCTTTGCCCTCAGGATTCAGCTCAAGGCTCAGGTCCTCTGTGAAGATGTCCTCAACTCTACCTCCCCAACTGTAGTTAGGAAGGTTTCCTTTGAGCCACTGTTTTTCTTCTTGCTTGGCACATTAACTACAATTATGTGTTCATACCTCTATCTTATCTGTTACACTGTGAACTCCTAAGTATGGGGACCAAGGCCTTTCATCACTGGTTTTCAGAGCCTAATAGGATAGCCAAGATGAACCAGAAGCTCAGCAATTAGATGACAACCGGGTGAATGCTCATGCATATACATGAAGAAATCATAAGTCACGAAGAGTGAAATCTGGAGTGGCAACATTCTTTAGTTACTTGTGGAAACCAGCAGATGAAGATAATGGTGCCAAGGCAACAAATATGCCCTGAGGCCTTTAATATACTTATTTCTTTCTAGCTTTCTCTTAAATTTATTTGAGGGGTAATAAAGACTGAGAGAGAAAGAGAGAGAGCTCCCATCTTTTGGTCCACTTATGTACAAGGCTAGACTGGCCAAAGCCAGGCAGTCAGTCCAGAGGTCCCAGGTGAGTGACAGGGACTCAAGCACTTGAACCATCTTCACCTGCTGCCCCCTGAAGGGTCTGATCCAGCAGGAAGCTGGAGCCTGGAGTCAGGGGTGGATATCGAGCCCAGGCACTCCAGTATGGGGCTCTCGAGTCTCCCCCACTGGGCCCACCCTGGCGCCTCTCATCGCAGTGCAGCTTACGATCAGAAAATTCATGCACAACTTCATTCTAATTTCAGGTTTCTTTCAGGGACCCAAAACAGCATCTTCTTTTCTCTGTTTGTCCCATTAATCATATTCACAAGTTTAGTCCAGACTTTGAGGCATCATGATGTAAGAGCAAGCCAGATGGACTTCCTGTCCGATGATAAATCAGCACAAAGAAGTCACGCCCAGTCTCATCAAGGCTCACTGAACAAGGTGGGTTCAAATTTGGTTTGTTTCTCCTGCCTTTATAACAAGAACCAGATAAAAATATGTAAGCAGGTCTTACAAAGAACTTTCCACTTTTTCTGCTTTAAAATGTCACTACTTATGCAAAACATGAGTGTCAGAGGACAATGACTTGCTATAAATGTTCCTACCCTTTCTGTTAGGATGTCATCTAAACCATATACATCCTAATTTCAGAGCTTAAGTTTAACTGTCTCCATATAATTTCATCCCTTGGGGCTCAATCCTGCTTATTGTATTAACCGGGAAGACACCAGTGAACAGTATGTATTGACAATATAGTGTGTATCTGCTACTATGTTAGATTACATATACACATATACATGTATACAGAGAATCTTATTTGCTCTAACAACTTAATCAGCAACATAAGCTCCAAACCCTGACAGGTTCAGGGTGCCAAACATCTGAACTTCACATACTTCAGTCTCAGGAGTTTTGTTGGAGACAAGAAAGACCTGGGTTTCATTTTTGCAAGATTCGCTTAAAACAAGGAAGTCAGCACAAGGTGTAGATCCCATCTCTTGAAAACTGATCCAGTCTTGAATCAGGATCTAGACAGAGAACTGGAAAAGCAGGTGTTGTGAAGGTTCACAGCCAATCAGTGTCACCTGGATAAGCTATCCACCGAGGGGAGGGTTGGAGGGCTGAAGTAGTCCTAGAATACTCTGAACAGAATTCGAGGTCTGAGAAGTGGAGTGGCTGCTGGAAAAGTCAGCAGGAAGGATTTTAAAAAGACAATAATAAGCTCAAAGTGTGCCATAGGTTGAACCTCAAAACTTCATATAGCTTAAAACTGTCTTTGTGTATCTTACTATAATAAAAAGTTTCACTTTTGTCTTTTATTTTTAAGATGTATTTATTCATATCGGAAAGGTAGATTTACACAGAGGAGAGACAGAGAGAGAAAAATCTTCCATTCGCTGGTTCACTCTCCAAATGGCCACAACAGCCAAAGCTGAGCTGATCCAAAGTCATCAACCACAGGAACTTTTTCCGGGTCTCCCATGCAGGTGCAGGGTCCCAAGGCTTTGAGCCATCCTCTACTGTTTTCCTAGGCCATTAGCAAGGAGCTTGATTGGAAGTGAAGCAGCTGGGATGTGAACTGGTGCCTGCATGAGATCTTGGTGTTTGCAAGGGGAGCATTAGACAAGTGAGTTATCACACTGGGCCTGATTCTTAATGTCTTTTGGTCACAATCCTGAAATAGTCCAAACAAACAAACAAAAAACTAAAATGCAAAACTTAAAAGCTTGACTCTCTATGTTGCTCAACTATTTAACCCACAGCCTCACTTGATCATTTCTGTGAAATATAGGTTGCTGAGCAGGAAAAGTTTAATACCAGGGACCAGCATTGTGATGCAACAAGTTAAGCCATTGTCTGCAATGCTGGCATTTCAAGTCAGAGTGAAAGTTCAAGTGCCAGCTGCTCTATTTCCAATATAGCTTCCTACTACTGTGCCTGGAAAGGCAGCAAAATATAGGCCAAATACCTGAGCCCCTGCCACTCTTGTGGGAGACCTGGATGGAGTTCCAGACTCCCGCTTCAGCCTAGTACAGTCCCAGCCCTAGCCGTTGTGGCAATCTGAGGAGTGAACCAGCAGGCAGAAGATTTCTCTCTCTCCTTATCTCTGCCACTCTATTTTTCAAATAAAATTTTAAAAAAATTTTTTGAAAGGCAGAGTGACAGAAAGAGAGACAGAGATCTTCATCCACTGGCTCACTTCCCAAATGGCCACATTGTCCAGAAAAGCTGGGCCGATAGGAAGCCAGGAGCCAGAAGCTTCTTCTGGGTCTTTCATGTGGGTGCAGGGCCCCAAGCAGTTGGGTCCTCTGCTGCTTTCCCAGCAGAATCCAAAGTAGACCAACTGGGACTCTAACCAATGCCTATATGGGATGCCGGTGCCACACATTTGTTAGTCCTACAGATAAATCTTAAAAAAAAAAATCTAGAATTGGGAGCTATGATAGGTTTTGGCAGACTCAACATCCTAAAATTTTACCGTTGCTGAGTCTTCCTCAGGATCAACCCCCTGTCAAAGGAGTGTTTTAGCATTTACACTGATCCTGCAACTTCAGGGAGACAGTGTTTAGGGGAAGGACCACGCATCTACTTCTTTGCTACACCACCACCTGTTGTCTTTGGAGATTAAACTCCAATCAGATCCTGGCATGCTAGAAGAAGTCAATTACGAAGTCAAGATCACCGAAAAGAAGGTTTATACACTCAAGAATTGTTAAGACTCGATAATTTACACTTGGGTGGGCAAGTTTATATGGGAACGGATATGGATTATTCTAGTTAAGAAAGTAAAACATGGCTTTAGATTGGCCTGTACTGATGTGGGTGTGCTTATCAATTTCTCAGATTTGCTATGCAAGTATGAATAATTGGGAGGAGCTCTAATTGCTTGTTTAGTCAATTGATTAAAGCCTGACAAGTGGTGGCCCAGCTTAAATGGGATTAAGAAGCCAAAAATTCTCTACTAAGGTTTTCACAAAGAAATGTATCGTAATAATGATAAGAGGGGGGTTGGCATTGTGGTGAAGTAGGAGAAGTCACTACCTGTGGTGCTGGCACCCCATATGAGGACCAGTTTGTGTCCTAGCTGATCCACTTCCAATACAGCTCCTTGCTAAAGGCCAGGAAAAGCAACAGAACATGGCCCAAATATTTGGACCCCTGACACCTACATGGAGACCCAGATGAAGCTCCTAATTCTTAGATCCTGATTTCAGCTTGGCTCATTCATATACTCACTCTATCTCTGTAACTCTTTCAAGTAAATGAATACTTCATTTTTAACATATTATAATCCATGGTGGGAGGGTTTGGGGAGGGGTGGGGAGAACCCAAGTACCTATGAAACTGTGTCACATAATACAATGTAATTAATGAACTAATAATAAAAAAACATATTATAATGATGTTGGATCTTATCATATATAAGCCATCCACACATTCCCTAAAAGTATTCCCAAAGAGACTCCCTTGACCAAAGCCTTGAGGATTACATTGGTAAAGGAAATACTTTCACCCTTGAAAAGTACTATAGTGGGAAGCAGCACAATAATTTATCAGAATAATCCTCCACCTGCAGTGCCGGCATATTATATGGGCACTGGCTCATGTCCTGGCTGCTCCACTTCTGATCCAGCTCCCTGCTAATTGTCTGAGAAAACAGTGGAGGATGGCCCAGAGCTTTGGGATCCTGTGCCCACATGACAGACCCAGAAGAAGCTCCTGGATCCAGGCTTTGAATAGGCTCATCTCTGGTTGTTGCAGCCATTTGAGGAATGAACCAGCAAGTGGAAGATCTCCCTCTCTCTTTCTCTCACGCTCTCTGTATCTCCTTCTCTCTCTGTAAATCTGCCTCTTAGATAAAAATAAATAAATCTTTAAATCAAAAGAAGAAAAATACTCTAGTGGCTGTTCATGTGAGAGGGGCTGCAGTGGAAATGGGCTTCTGGGCCCCACTGACAGCACTGGGATCCCAGGAATGCAGGTTGGACGTGATGGGCAGGTTGAGCAGTCAAGGTTATCAATATCACCTGTCCAAGAGGGTCTCAGCATGATGGCTTGCTCTGCGTAGTTCTTCAGAGCAAAATAGTTCAACTCTGTTTGTAGATCTGAAAATACTGAGGAACAGACACCTGACTTGACTCATCACGGAAGAAAGTCATTCTTTTTCTTTTTAAAAAGATTTATTATTTGAAAGGCATGGTTACAGAGAGTGAGAGACAGAAAAAGAGAGGGAATGCCTGGCAGGACTAGGCTGGAGTACCCCTCCATGAGTGTTGGAGTCGGGGAGAGGGCCACATCAGGTTAAGTCACAGCACCCACCAGAATGTGAGAGAACTGGATTTGGGGGCAGATTCTGTAGGGGTCTCGTGGGCTTTACTCTGTGGGACTGTAGCACCTGCTGTTTGTGCAAGAGCTGGGAGTGGTTACAGACCAAGCCAGGCTAGACAACGGATCTCACCAACACTCACAGGAGCTAGGGCTGGGAGGAGGCCAGGCTGGGCCAGACTACAGCACCTGTTGGCATATGCAAAGGTCAGGACAGGGGATGGACTTTTCCAAGCAGGGCCACAGCACCTGCCAGCATGCATGAGGTCCAGGTCTGGGAGCAAGCCTAGTAGGGAAACTTAGGGAACTCCCTTGCTAGGCCATAGCTCCCAACGGGTTGGAGATGGACTGGACTGGGCAAGGCTGCAGCACTGATCACCTTGTGTGTGTATTAGGTCTAAGGGAAGGCTGGGCTGGGCCAGGCTGCAGCACCTGCTGACGTGCATGAAAGCCAGGATGGGGTGTGGGCAGCAACACCAGTTCATATGACAGCCAGGGCTCAGGGCAGGCCAGGCTTGGCTAGGCTGCAATATTTGCTCGCTAGAATTGGGACTGTGAACAGGTTGGGCCAGGCCAAATTGTAGCATCTACTTTCAAGTGCTGAAACTTCAACACAGGCCAGTCTGGACTGAAGCATCCGCTGACACACACAAGATCTAGGGCTAGGGATAGGCCTGATAGGGGAACTAAGAGGATACCTCTGTTAAGCTGCAGGTCTGATTGGTGAGCATGAAAGCTGGATCTGGGGATGGACCAAACTGGGTAAGGCTGCAGCACCTGTGGCATGCATGTGGGGTGGGTCTGGAGGGAGGCTGGACTGAGTTAAGCCCCAGCACCCACTGGCACTCGTGAGAACTAGAATGGATATGGCATAGCCTAGGCTAGTACACAGATAGCACCCATAGATTCATATAAGAATCAGGTCTAGAAGTGATCCAGGCTGGGCTAGGCTACAGCACTCACCAGTAAGAGCTGGAATGGGTGCAGGTCAGTTAAGCTAGGCAGAAGCACCTACTGATGAGTGCCAGGACTAGAGACTGAACATGTGAGGCTGGACCACAGCACCTGCCAGTACTGGCAAGATCCAAGGCTGGGAAGGGGCCTGGTAGGGTAACTTGAGGAAATCCCCTGCTAGGCTACAGCTCCCATCTGTGAGCATTAGAGTCAGAGCTGTAGGCAGGCCAGGCTGGGCTGCAGTACCTATTGGCATATGTGTGGGCCAAGTATGGGGGGCATGCCAGACTGAGCCAGTCCAAACACTTGCTGGCACACACGAGAGCCAGATCAGTATGAAGGCCAGGCCAGGTCACATGAGGGTTGGGGCTGGGGACAGGCCAGGCTGGGTTAGGCTGTAGCACCTACCAGTGAATGCTAAGACTTGAAGCAGGCCATCTCAGACTAGGCCGTAGCACCCACTGGCACAAGCAAAATCCTGGGCTGGGAGCAGGGTTGGCAGGGGAACTTTGGGGACTCCCTGCTAGGCTGCTGAACTCAAACCTCAGCCACAGGGAAGATCCCAATATATTTGATCCAACCTTGGAGTACACATCTTGGGATTGGGCTTCCTCAGTCGCTGATACCTGTGTAGTGGACAGCAAGCCCAAATGCACATGTGGAACATGACAGCCACATCATCTAGGCCAGCAGAAAACATCAAGTGCCTGGTCAGAGAATGACAAGTAGAACAGGCTGGACAACTCTCCTGGCCAAGTTTTGAAGTATAGGGGTCTATGGATACAAACCGAGATGGACTTGGGCAGCCAAAGGTTCTCCCAACCCTGGTGCAACGAAGCTGAAGACATCTCAGAACTATCAAAAACACTCAGGAGCATTCTTCCCCAAATTGGGGTCTCTAAGTTGCCATCAAATGACTGTCTCCCATCCCTCGGAGCTGATGTAATTTTACAACAAGGAGTGGTCCTCTCCCCTTGCACCCTAGCAGACACAGGATAAGAAAAAATGTTTTTGAATACTTGCCGCCCATTTTCCTCCATACCTGGCTCTTTTCACCCTAATCAGACACCCATGTGGGCATGCATTCCTCTCAACTATGTAAAACAATGTTAAAAAGTAAATTAAAATTCAAAAAACAAATACTTCCTTATTGAGAACGGCAGCATCCCATATGGGTGCCTGTTCATGTCCCAGCTGCTCTACTTCCTACCCAGCTCCCTGCTTGTAGCCTGGGAGAGCAGATGAGGATGGCCAATGGGACCCTGCACCTGCGTGGGAGACCAGGAAGAAGCTCCTGGCTCCTAGCTTTGGATCAGCTCAGCTCTGGCCATTGTAGCTACTTGGGGAATGAACCAGCAAATGGAAGATCTTTGTCTCTGTCCCTCCTTCTCTCTAAATCTGACTTTTCAGTAAATAAATAAACAAATCTTCTAAAAAAAATAACTTGACCATCCTTTATCCCCAGTGCTGATATAGTTCGACAGCAAGGAGTGGTTTTCTCCCCCTTCCCATTTGATGGACACAAGAAGAAAAAAAGAAAAAAAGAACTGAAACATTTGTCCCATACCTTCCTACTTACCTCGACCCCCTGCATCTTAATCAGAGGCCCACACGGGTGTGCATTCCTCTCAACTATGTAAAAAAAAAAAAAACCTTAAAAATAAAATAAAAAGTTTTATAAAGGAAGAACTTCAACATCCAGGGACTAATGTACTGGCATAGTGGATTAACCCCTGAGATGCTGGTATCCCATTTGGGTGCCATTGTGTGGTCCAGTTGCTCCATTTCTGATCCAGGTCCAAGCTAACTGCCTGGGAAAGCACTGAAAGATGACATAAGTCCTTGAACCATTCCCTTCATAGAAGAGATCCAGATGAAGCTCATGGCCTCAGCCTGGCACAGCCCTGGCCATTGCAGCCTTTTGGGAAGTGAACCAGCATGTTAAAGATCTCTGTCTCTCCCTCTCTCTCTATAATTCTGCCTTTCAAATCAATAAATTAATCTTTGAAAAAAGAAATTAAAATTTTAACAAAAATGCTGAATGTTTGATGATTACATCAATCAGGGCACAATTAGAAAGTTAAAAATCATATAATAATATAATCAGAGAGTTTAATATAAAGAATAATTAACTTGTAACAGGGCATTAACAACAGGGTTTAAAAAAATCCTAAATAATATAGAAGTAGCAAATACAAGAAGTAAGTACATTTAAATTTGAGCAAAGTACCTCTGGAAACAGAAAAAAAAAAAAAACAAGCTGGTGCCTTTTACATATTCTCTCACTCACCAATCAACACAGAATGCTTCATGAGCAGCAACCAATCAATTCCATAGCAGACACTTCCACAGACAGCAGCTGGGTGCCCTCTCACAGTCACTGCTCCATTCTAGCAATGCCTGGAGATGACAACAGACCCCACAGGTAGAGGGCTCAGGCCCACACGACTACTCCCAATTTCTTATGTTAGCCAGGAGCACAGCCTGTGACCAATCAGCTCGAAGTTGGGGTTCCCACTGGGCTCAATTAGGTTGCTAGGACAACTCTCAGAATGAAATATTTTACTTATGTTTACTCATTTCTTAACAAAGGATATTACAAAGGGAGCCAGTGTGGTAGCAAAATAGGCGAATTCTTCGACTGCAGTGCCAGCATCCCATACATGTACCTGTTTTAGTCCCAACTGCTCCACTTCTAAGCCAGTTCCCTGCTTATGTCCTGGGAAAGCAACAGAGGATGTTGCAAGTTCTTGGGACTACCTGCACTCATGTGGGAGACCTGGAAGAAGCTCCAGACTCCTAGCGTTGGATCATCTCAGCTCTAACTGTGGTGGCCATTTGGAAACTGAGCCAGTGGATAAAAGATCTATGTTTCTTATCTCTGTAAAATCTGCCTTTCAAATAAAAATAAAATATACATTTTTTTCTAAAATAAAATAAAAAGGTATTGCAAAGGGTACAAATGAAGAGCCAGATGGGAGAAAAGCACAGAACAAGGTATGAAGTAGGAGCACAGAGCTTCCATGAATTCTCTGGTACACCTCATACCTCCCTCCAGAGACTTCCACCTGTATGGACACAAGGAGCATCCAGGAACAGTAGTCACTCACACCTCCATCCTTGCACTTGTGACCATCCTTTGCATTGTCTGGCTTCTGCTTGTATAATGATACAAAAAAAACGAAAGTAACCTTGGCCAAGTCTGCCTCATCATTCATACTCTTGATCTTTGCCCAGCCTTTATTGTCTGGTACAGCTTGCCATGGGATATCAGAGACAGCATTATATGACCTGAGTTGACAATCATGGACCTTAGTATTATTTTATCTCCTTAGCCAAGCAAAATAGAAGTGAATAAAATTAGGCCAGGCTTTAGAAAGTGCAAGTAAATTGCACCATCAAGAACTTACCCTCAAATGGCCTGCTCATGACACAGGGTGGCCTGTTCTCAACTCTATCCCACATGAATATCCCCCAAAGACTGTCCTCTGCAGATAAGACTCTTACCCAACAGAGGGACAAGAGGTACTATGCTCTGTGAGTGTTGTTCTGATTCTCCATCTCAATGAAGCTAGGTTTTGCTATTTTACAGGAATTACCACCCAAAGGATGCTCCAGTCTAACATAAGAAGGGACATTTTTTTTTAAGTTTGGCAATTGAAGATGCTATTTCAGACTCCTCTTGCCACTGGGATGACTGTGTAGTGTGGACTGATCAATCTTATCAAGAAGCCATGGGATGGGCCCGGCGGCGTGGCCTAGCGGCTAAAGTCCTCGCCGGGATCCCATATGGGCACCGGTTCTGGTCCCAGCAGCTCCACTTCCCATCCAGCTCCCTGCTTGTGGCCTGGGAAAGCAGTTGAGGACGGCCCAATGCATTGGGACACTGCACCCGCCTGGGAGACCCGAAAGAGGTTCCAGGTTCCCAGCTTCGGATCAGCGCGCATCGGCCCGTTGCGGCTCACTTGGGGAGTGAATCATCAGACGGAAGATCTTCCTCTCTGTCTCTCCTCCTCTGTGTATATCTGGCTGTAATGAAATGAATAAATCTTAAAAAAAAAAAAAAAAAAAAAAAGAAGCCATGGGATACTGCCATGCAACAGGTCAGGAAAGTATGGCTGCATCCAGGAAAGACCCAGAACCACTCCCAGGACCATTGTGCCCAAATACCAAAATGTGAAAACATGTCAGTGGGATTGTCAAGGGTTTAGATCCCACAGAACAAAGGATTGGGTAATCCCACTGTATGGAGAACAACAGTCCAACAAGGTGAAGTTTAAAGGGCTGCAGAATGAAAAGTGGAGGAGGTAAATCAGCTATCAGAAAGTGTTCCAAAGAGTCTGTAGAAAAGAAGCTGAAAGATAAGCTTGTACCGGCCAGCATCGGCTGGAACTGGGGTCATGCCAGGCCAGACCAGTTCGCAGTCTCACCAGCAAATGCTGAGGTAAGGCAAAACATGACAGACTAAGCTGTGACACCCACCAGCAAATGTAAGACCTGGGCGGCTGGGCAAGTCCAGTAGGCAGGCTGTGGGGGCTCCCCTGCTGGCAACTATCCCATTGGGTGAGCGTGAGAACTAGGACCAGGGCCAGACTAGGCTGGGCAGAGCTACAAAGCCTGTTGGCCTGATGTGAACTGGTTTAAAGTGAGAGCCAGGCTAGGCTAACTAACTGTATTCACTGGTGCATGCATAAGCCAGAGTAAGTACAGGCTGGTCAGGCTTTGCTGCAGCATCAGCTAGCAAGCGCTAGGAATAATAGCAAGTCCTGTCAAGTTGGACTGCAGAACCACCTGGAAAGTGCAAGATCTGGGACTGGGAGTGGGCCCAGTAGGGAAACTGTAGGCACCTCTCTGATGGGCTGCAGCTCCCACTGATAAGCATGAGAACCAGCGCTTGACATGGGCCTGCCTGGACAGGTGGTAGTACCTGACAACATAAAGTGTGGACTGGATAATGGGGACAGTTGGGCTGAGCAAGGCTCCAATGTCCATTAATATGTATGAGAGCTGAATGGAATGTAGGACAGACTGGAACAGTATGCTGCACACATCATCATACGCAGGAACCTTGGCTGGGATAGGCCTGGTGGGGGATTCCTGGGGGTCTCTCTGACTAGAATGCACTTCCTTCCTGCTGGTGTGCATGAGCGCTGAGTGTGTGGTGGACAGGGTTGGTCTGAGCCACAATATCCATTGGTTTGCGCATAAGATAGGGCTGGAGACAGAACGACAGAACTGACCCAGCAACTGCAACCACCAGTATATGTAGGCTGATGTGGGTGACCAACTGAGCCAAACCTCACACTGGCAGCCACACACACAGGAGTCAGGTCTGGGATCACCTCTTGTGAGGTTTCTTTGGGGAACCCCACAACTGAACCACTGGACTCAGAACTCCAAACACGGGGAAAATCGCAGGATCTGTGGTCTGTTTGTGGAGTGTGTGTGTCAGAATTGGGCCTTCTTAGTTGCTAAAGCCAGTACAGTGGACGACATGCCCAGATGCACATAAGAGGTATGGCAGTTCATTGAGACCTGTAGAGGACATCCATCCAGTACCATAGCAGAGGATGGAGGGCAGAACAAATTGGACAACTCTCAACCAAGCATTGACAGCAAGTATTTGGGAAAATAGAGATTCTAAGTAGACTCTGTCAGCCAAATAGACCATGGAAGCATTTCCTTATCCTTGAAGCAATGAAATCAACAGCAATTCAGAACTATCGAAATCAGCTGAGCAGTACCATCACAGCATGCTCCACATCAGGGATCCTGGGACAACATCGGGTGGCCTTTTCCCATGCCTGGATACTAATGTGGTTGGGATGCTGGGTGTGGCTTCTCGCCTGCTCCCCTCTCCCCCCAGATACAGAAAGAAGAAAAAGACGTTGGAGAGTGTCATCTATTTTCCCCTATTCCTCAAACCTTCCCACCATAATCACATGGACGTGCATCCTTCTCAACTGTGTAAACATCATCAAAAATAAATAAAAGCTTATTTTGTATCTTTCAACAGTTCATAAAAAAACACACCAGGAAATGTATGCATAGATTTCAAAAATGTTTGCACTCAAGTTATATCCTCTAATTTTATTTTCCATGACCTTTTTGACATGTTCTCCTATTTACTTTGGCCTTGTGACCTGATGCAGAGTACGGAATATATCATTTTCTGTATTGCTCTTTCATGCATATATTTATATCTTTCCACTGTCCCAAGGACAGTTAACTGCACAATGTGGTCTCTATATTGCAGAACCACCAAGATGGGATCATGCACACATTGGAAGATGAAGACTGTGTGGAGATGCTGAGGTGGGAGATGAGCACAGGAACGGGTGAGGCTGGCACATGCTTCTTGGAGTCAAGGTGAGAGCATTTTCCATTATGTACGAATCCTTGCAGCAGATTGTATGGGAGACACTTTTCTTATGTAAACAGAGGAAGATGTGCTGGCATTGGACAGCCAAAGGGATAGCTTGCAGTGGAAATGTCTTTTGGGGGAGGGGGCAGCAGTGAGCAAGTCAGAGGACACTAGCTGGCATCTGCATCTGTATCCTATGCTTGGTAAATTTTGAATATTAAGACCTTTGGTGGAAGGCAAAGAAGTTGAAATAGCAGGTATTTACTTTTCCAGACTCTTTCATGATAGGGAATGACCTAAATTTCCCAAACAGACACACCCTGCTCCAAACATTGTATTGGAAATGAGCGTTGCTAAGACAGCAGGAAATCAATCCTCCGTATTGGCAGGCAGAGTAGAAGTGCAGCCACCCTGAGCTTCCATGAGAAGTGGAAGGGGAAGGCCACCAGATACTACGTTTGATCTTAGCCAAAAGGCCGAGAAGTGATGGGGCAGGGCAGAGGGGGGACAGCCAAGCGTCACTGCCCAGTCCAGGGCGTCGCTGGCTCCCTGGAGCCGGCTTTGCAACGTCCTCCAGGTGCTGTCCGAGAGGCTGTTCAACCTATTTTGTTCCTCCGTTCAATCTTTCTCAAGATTCTGTGAGTTAGTTCTTCAGTAAATTCCTTTTCCGCGTACATGTGAAATTCAATGTGTTGTTGGCTTCTGTTGTTATGAACTTAGAACCCTGCCTGACCTGGGTGAATATTATCTCATTTCCTGGATATGGAAATGGAGACTTTAGAGAGGTTAAGTGACCTGTGGAATAAGACATAGCCAAGGAGTGGCAGGAATAGGGGTTGAATTTGGATCTGTTTGTCTCTTGCCTGAGCTCTTTCCTCAACAATTTTTTTTATAGTAAATTTATTTTATTTTCAATGATGCTTACATAATTGAGAAGGATATATGCCCACATGGACCACCAATCAGGGTGAGAAGGGTTAAGGAATGAAAAGTGGATGAGACGTTTGTTTCCTTTTTTTTTTCTTCCTGTATCTGGAAGAGGAGCGAGAAGAGAGTAAGGGCTGCTCCCAGAAACCCAACCACATCAGTACCTGGGGATGAGGGGCGGCCACTCAGTGTCATCCCAGGGTCCCCAATGTAGAACATGTTTTGAGGGTACTGTTTAAGTGATTTCAATAGTTCTGAGATGCTGTTGATTTCAGTGCTCTAAGGTTGTCTTTCCTTAAAATTTTGTAACACTTAGACCTGAAAAACCATTCAAATCAAAAACGCTGTTAAATTAATACATGGAAAAGTCATGCACAACATTGGAAAAAAATATTTTTTTCTCAACATGGTTCAAATTCTGCTTATCAGAAGCAACTGCCAGCATGAAAATCATTGGAATGCAACATTTCCATCCTCTTCAAAACAAACTGTTTCCTTTTTCGACCAAAATATTCCGGGGGTGGGGGGAAATGTTGCTGAGAAACACTAAGACAAATTTAAAGGACAGTGTCTTTTGTCCCCCTGTACTAAAAAGTGGAAGCAATCTTTTGAATAATTCATTAAATGGACATAACTCTAGGGAAACATGGGTTCCTGTTCTTTCATTAAACAATTGTGGGAGGTACACAAATTCCAAATACACCTTCTCACAGGAACAAGGGGTTGGCTACATGCCTTTTTAATTATTTGTTTAATTAATTTAAGAAGCAGACAGGGAGACGGAGTACATGTATCTGACTCACTCCCCAGACGCCACATGAGTGGCAGGAGTCCAAGGACTGGAGACATCACCACAACCTCCCAGGGTCAGGATTAGCAGGAAGCTGGAGTCAGGAGCCGGAGCCAGAACTTAGCATTGAACCCAGCCAGTCACTCCCATGCAGGCAGGTCACCCACCAAGCCCTAAGTGACTGTTTTAATTAGAAAAACTCACTTAGACCCTACCCTGGCCTCAGAGTTTGTACAGTTCAGTTCTACACAGTAGACACTTCATAAAGACTTACTGAATACATTTTTTCACTGTTTCTGTATTAGGAGTCATCTATCTTAGAGTTTAGATGGTAGGTATATTGAATATGTGAAAAAATAGGTATTATTTCAATCCTTTTTTAGTAAATAATGTTCAAATATTTCATTCATTTTCCTTCAGGCCACTAATTCCATTCCCTGGCATTGTCAGTGTCAAAGATGAGCTGGAACCAAATGAAGCGTGATCAACCATCCTTTCTTCTGAAGGATCCCTGGAAAAGCCCTGGCTCAGAGGGAGGGTGTGTTTGGCCTTGATGCTGGCAAAGAATACACCCTAACAGAACTTGTGAACTAAGAGGAAAAGCCAAACTTAGCAGTCTCTGTCCAGGAGTCTACCCTACCAACCCAAGAGAGACCATTTACATTGAATAAATCTTTATCCATGGGGCTGGTGTTGTAGTATAGTAAGCTAAGCTCCCACTTCTAACACTGGCATCCCATACCATTTGTTTGAGTCCCAGCTACTCGGCTTCCCATCCAGCTCCTTCTTAATGTGCCTAGGAAGGCGGCAGAATGGATGGCCCAAGTACTGGGGCCCTGTACCTATATGGAAGACCAGGATGTAATTTCTGGCTCCTGGCTTTGGCCTGGCCCAGACCTGGCTGATGCAGCCATTTGGTAAATGAATTGGCCAAATAGATTTCATCTCCTCTCTCTTTCCCTCTCTCTCTCTTTCTCTCTGTTTCAAATAAATAAATCTTTTTATTTATTTTTTTTATTGTATTGTTGACAATCTTTACATAGTTAATTGCGGTTTAAAAAAAAGCTTCAGGGGGTATAGGGAAGTGGGTAATATTATTATGTTCATATTGTTTCCATCATGTATCTGAGGTAAAGGGGGATGTTGATGGAGAAGCCCCACCCGGTTTCCCGCCCACCCCAAGTCCTGGATGTGGGGCATGCTCTGAGATCCTTGCTCAAGTGGTTTTAATAGTTCTCCAGTTATGAATCGCTGCCAGTTTCGCTCGATGAGATTGTCCACTGATTGATATGGTCCATCATAAAGTCTCCATTTGCCCCATATTTCACTGCCAACATATAGCTGAGATGAATGATTGACCTGTCCTGTCTTCTGTCTTTTCTTGGTTAGAGTTCTGAGTCCAGCAGTTCGATTGGGGAGATCTCCAAAGAAACCTTGAGGTATTCCCAGACCAGATTCTTGTATGTTCTAGCAAGCACAGGGCCTGGCACAGTCCATCACCCTTATCAGCTGGTGGTTTCAATTGCTGGGTTGGTTCTGTTTTCAGTCCCGAGTTGCACTGCAACCAATGGGTGTTGCAGTCCAGTCTGGTTCTGCCCAGCACATACTCGGCCCTTACATCAACCAGTGGGAGCTGCAGCCTAGTCGGGGCGACCCACAATAACCCCCATCAGGCCCACCCCCTACACTCGTTTGCCAGTATGTGTAGCAGAAGACCAGTCTGTCCCCCATCCCATTTGGCTCTTATACTTATCAATGGGTATTAAAGCTTAGTTCGATCTAACCAACTCAACCATCCAGCTCTCACAGATGTTGTTGAGTGCCTCTCTGTCTAGCCACCCCAGCCCCCATCCTAGTTTTCATGCCCTCCCGCGGGACTAGTGACCCAGGAAGGGGGAACCCACTTTTTCCCTCCCAGGTCTCTCTCAGTCCCGGTTTATGCACTCTTTAGGTGGTTCTGTGATTTGACTTGACAGAATTAGTCCCCAGTGCCAGCTTCTGCCAGCTGATGCTGTGGCCAAGCCCAAACATCCCTCACCCACTCTAATTTATGTTTGCACCCACAGGAATAATCAGCCCAGCCTGGTTTTTCCCTGATCTAGTCCACATGCAGCACACAGGTGTTGCAGCCTTGCTTAGTCTGGTCTGTCCCCATCCCAGCCCATGCTTTCCAGTGGGAGTAGCTGTCCAGCGAGGGGACCAGCCCCTTAATCCCCTTGCCAGCTCTGTCCCTCCCTTCCTGGATCTCATGTGTGCTGGTTGGGTGCTGCGGTCAAATCCAGTACAGGCAACCTCACCCTGGCATTCCATAATGTGTACTGGTTTTGTCGCAACCAAACCTGGCCCGACCCACACTCTGTTCTGGTGTTTGGATTTGCCAGTGGATGACATGAACTGATTCAGCATGGTCTGCTCCTGACCCATGCTGAATGTGTGCCAGTGGGAAATTTTCCATGGCCTATTCTGGGCTGTTTCCTATCATGCTTCTTGCGCTTACCTGCAGGGACTGTGTCCTGCCAGAGGAGTTGCCCAGGCTCCTCCATCAGAACCCCTCCCAATGCCAGATTTTGCACATACCAGGGGGTCCTTGAGCCAACCCTACTCAGTTCACCTCCTGATCTAGCAGGAACAGTGGCTTTTCCTGGCTGACTTTCACCCCATTCTGGTTCTTGTTGTTGGATGTTTCAGCCCAGCCATGGCTCGTCCATACCCACATACAGCTCACACATGGCTCAGTAGGGGGTTGAGACCTAGACTAGTCCGTCCCACATCTACTCTGGTCCTCCATGACACCAGATGGTGTTGGGGTCTGAACTGGCCTGGTGCATCCAATCCCAGCTCACACTAGTGCCTCGGGTATCTGCAACTGTTTCCTAGATAGAACGCAGCCCCCATTCCAGCACACGTGCCCCTTGGTGGGAACCTCAACCCTGTTAGGGTGTCCAGCTAGGGGAACTTGTATTTCCACAGGGTTAGGCCCACACAACCCCATAGAGTCTACCCCCAGACCAAGTTCTCTCGCGTGCTGGATACAGATTTGACCCTGCCAAATGTGACCACTCCACCACTCCACCAAACAGTTGGGTAATGGTACCCATCACTGCCAAAGAGGCCCCCATCCATAGTATTGTTGTAGGCTGGTGTGTGACGATCAGTGATGTTCTAGGCAAACAGGCCATTTCTGTATTCCGAATTGGGTTGGTGTATCTGACTAACCGTAATTGTCTCATGGGTACGTCCCTCCAAACGACCAGGTCTCAGTCCCCATGCATGCCTAAACCTTCCATGACCCTGTCAGTGGGAATCACCCAAAATTCACTACTCACCTACACTAAAATTGGACATAGTCATGGATGTCCCCAGGCAGCAAACATATCAAAAAAACCCAGAGTTTGCCGCCAGGCGGCCAGCAGGTAAAGCCTGGCACCACATGGTGCACTGGCCACCCTGGGTGAGGCCGAGGACTCGTTCACTACCTTGCAGCAGTGTCTTTAGGGTGAGCCCCCAGCATTGGGTCCGACCCGGCAGGGGCACCCCCCACAGCCGCCACACTGGGAGGAGCAGCACTTGCCCCCAAACCCAAGGCCCGAACCCCTCCCAAACTCACCCAGCTGCAAGATATTAGCAGCTGGGCGGAGCTAGGAATTTTAACCCAGTTCCCAAGTTCCCTCATGGCGCACTTACCCTGAGGAATGAGCTCTCTTGGGTCCTGGGTGAGGCCGAGGACTTGTTCACTGCCTTGCGGCAGTGTCTTTGGCGTGAGCCCCCAGCATTGGGTCCGACCCGGCAGGGGCACCCTCCACAGCCACCACACAATAAATCTTTTTATTACAAACAAACAAAAAACACACTTTTTTTTTCTTCACCTCCAGAATCAATACTCAGTAATCAGAATGTAAACCTATAACCTACCAGGCATCACTAGTTTCAACTTCTGTTTTATCTTTTAAAAGATCTTTCCCTGAAAGCACCAGGGGTAGAATAACAGTCCCAAGTTCTAATCCCCAGATCATGTGAATGAATTATGTTTCAGTCAAGAGACTTTTCAGGTGTGGTTAAGAAAACAGATCCCAAAATCAATGTTTCTGCATATCTGGGCGGGCCCATTGTTAAGTGATTAAGTCTTTTTTTTTTTAAAGATTTATTTTATTTTTATTACAAAGTCAGATATACTGAGAGGAGGAGAGATAGAGAGGAAGTGGAGCTGCCGGGATTAGAACCAGCGGCCATTTGGAGTCAAGGGAAAGACCTTAGCCACTAGGCCACGCTGCCAAGCCCAAGTGATTAAGTCTTAAAAGCAGAGAAAGCTTCTTGGCTGGGTTGGGGAGATGGGAGATTTAAGAGGGACTCAACCGACCATGGTTGGCTTTGACAATGGAAAAGGAAGCCCTGACCCAAGGAATTAGATGGCGGCTAGAAGAGCCCTCAGTGACAGCCAGTGAGGAAGCAGGACTCACGATCCCACAGCAGCAAATTCTGCCAAAAACCAACATGAGCGAGGAAGCAGGTACTCCCTTAGGATCTCCAGGGGACCGCACAGCTGCCTGAGATCATGCCAGACTTCTGACTTATAGACCTGTAAGAAAATAGAGACATCCATAAGATACATTTAAGAGACAGTTAATACAAGTTATAAGTCTCTGCTGGGGAGTTGGTTTTCCTCTTCCTGTTTGAAATCACTTTAGAAACAAGTGAGGGCATCTATAGGAAGTGGAATGAAAAGATAAATTTATTTTTGTGCAAAAAAAAAACCCTGAAATCCATGCATAGCTTTTTCATAATATGCACTCTCCATGAATTTTTCAGCTCCTCCACCCCTTCACACACAGGCACGCCCAGGGAAGTGAGCCTGTTTTTGCTGTTGCTGGGTTTTGTTTGCGCATCTTCATTTCCTGCCCACCTATTCAAGTCCCCGCCCGAGTCTCTCTGGTAGTGACAGCTAGCACCTTCCTTCCTGTGTGAAATCACTCAAGAATGACAGGGCCATCAGGGTGTGACTGTGGGTAGCTTGACATCTGAGTTGAGAAAAGGAAAACCATCTATCAGACCTCTCTATGAATCATGGAATGTTGGCACTTGCCGGGGCCTTGTGCTGAATCTCCTTATTCCGCAAGCGGGAGACAGGTGCCCTCACAGGTCAAGTGACTTCTCTGAGACCTCGACAAGCTATGTCAGAGCTGGGACTTGAGTTTTGGCCTCAGCTCGGCTCGGCTTACATCATACCAGAGGTGCCCAGCCCTGGGTGTGGGCAGGATCATTTGGAAGCTTTCAGACCCCTGACACCCTGGGCCCCCACTTCTGCAGACTCTGACTCAATTGGAATGCCGTGGGAGTCAAATCAGTACTGTTTTTTGAAATCTGTCCTTTTCTAATGTGCTTTTTTTTTAAATTTACTTTTATTTGAAAGGTAGATTTACAGAGAGAAGGAAAGACAGAGAAGATCTTCCATCTACTGGTTCGCTTCCCAAGTGGTTGCAACAGCCAGAGCTGAAGCAGGGGCTTCTGGTCCAACCATGTCAGTGCAGGGTCCCAAGGAGTTGAGCCATCTTTTGCTGCTTTTCAGCCCATTAGCAGGGAGCTAGATCAAAAGGGGAACATCAAGGACATAAATCAAAACCCATATGGGATGCTGGGGCTGCAGGCAAAGGATTAGCCTATTATGCCACCTCTCCCACCCCCTGCCTTGTGCTTTGTATGGAATTTCAGCACATGGTGAATTTTCCTCAAAGGTCTAGATTAAAGATAAAGAATAGTCTACCATCATTCAATATCAGCATGACAAAGAGACCAATACCAGTTGTGCTTCTGGTTGCTATAGACTTTCATTAGATGCAAAGAACAGCAATTTCATTGGATTTCCACAAGTGCCTTGCTGAAATTTCTTTTCCCTGTGCTTTGTTTACCTTGTGGAGAAGCTTTTGCCACTTCACAATTTCTGGCATCTGACTCCATTTCCTGCCCCTGTGCCGAATGGTCGGGGTTTCCTTTTCCTCTCTAGGTCTCAAGGGACTGAAGTCCTCCCCATGCTCCCGTTCCTGAGGGCCGGCAGCTCCTCTTCCCTGTGCCCCCATCGGCTGCCTGAAGCACCTTCAAGTGGTTTTGCTTCAGAAATCCAGCAGTCTGGGGGAAGAATGAGCTCTGGACGCAACATGTGCTCTTTCCCTCCCAATAAGCCAGCAAAAAAGGGTTTTAAAGATAAGGCATAGGAGCCAGCACAGAGGCTCAACAGGCTAATCCTCCTCCTGTTAGTGCCAGCATCACATGTGGGTGCCAGTTTGTATCCCAGCTGCTCCATTTCCCACCCAGCTCCCTGACGATGGCCTGGGAAAGCAGTGGAGGATGGTCCAAAGCCTTGGGACCCTGCATCCATGTGGGGGACCTGAAAGAAGATTCCAGCTTCAGATGAGCTCAGCTCTGGCTATTGCTACCATTTGGGGAATGAACCAGTGGCTGGAAGATCTCTCTCTCCCCTTCTCCCAGTAAACTTACCTTTCCAAATAAATAAATCTTGGAAAAAAAAAAAGACAAGGCATAGCTGCAGGTGGAGACTGGAAAGAACAATGAGTACAGTCTGTGGCGGGTGCAGCCAGGCAATGGCACTCCATGGCCGTGAGCAGATGTGATGTTTTAGAGGAAGACAGGAGGGGGCCAGCGCCCTAGCATAGTACTAGGTCTCCAGCATGGCTAACCACAGCTATCTGCTTCTCACTTGCTAGCTGATCGCCGTAAGATGTAAGTTGATTGGATCACTGAATGATTCATGATGCATGCTACCTGACTTGATTGAAAGACCCTGGCTGCTGCATGTCAATGGGTGCTTAAACACCCCTGACTTTGGCCATGCCAGGCGGATGGTTTCTGGCGTGTACTGGAGCTGCCGTCATCAAACCTGGCTGATACAGACTGCTCCTTACATGCTGCATTTGTGTCTGGTGTGATCTCTCTTGCTGTCTGTAATGCAGTTGAGTGGTGTTCACACAGATGTTCAGGTTGATTCTGATGATGGTGAGGCTGCCTGCTCACAGAGCTCAGCTGTGTGCACTTGCCGGTTGCATACCTGCTCCTCAGCTGGGGGTGAGGTCAGCCTTCCAAGTCACCTCCTTGCAGTAAGCTCCTCTCGTGCAAGTATGACTATTCACTAATCACTGCGCCAGCCGACTGCCCTTGTCAGCCAAAATGTGAAAATGAACGAGAAGCACCCTACATGCTTACAAAATCTAGTTAGCGCACAACTTACTCCCAACTCACCAGCTCCTTCCCATCTTACGGAATTAGGCTATAAATTTTTCTCACATTTTCACCTGATTTGGGTTAGTTAAATTCTACATTTTTTTAAGTTTTTTCTTTTTTCACTTGAAAGAGTAATAGGGAGAAGCAAAGGCAGTAGATTCTTTTTCAGATTTATTTATTTTTATTGAAAAGACAGATTTTAGAGAGAAAGATCTTCTGTCCACTGATTCACACCTCAAAATGGCCACAATGGGCCATTGCTGAGCTAATTTAAAGCCAGGAGCTTCTTCCAGGTAGCCCACATGGGTGCAGAAGCCCAAGGACCTAGGCCATTGCGAATACCTCCTCCCAAGGTAGACCTAAGCAAGAAGTTAGAATCAGGAGAGAAACTGAAACTCAAATCCAGGCACTTTGAGAGAAAATGCAGGTGTCCCGAGTAGCATCTTGTCACCATGCAAAGGCCCACTCCTCACAAGCTTTCCAATAGGCCCCTTTGGAATCTAGAACTCTGGTGTTCTTTGACTCCACCAGCACAACACTCTGGGTCATGCCGCCCCATGTGCTAACCACACCTTACACCAATGACATTTCTGGTCCTCCCTTGGTCATCCTAATATCTCTACAGAGGCCCACATTCTACTGCCAAGGCCCATCTTCTGCCCTGCTGAGGTCCTCTCCTCCTACTGCCTCACATGCCCTTCTCTGTATCGGTCCCTGAAGACTCATGTCAAACCCCACCTGTACTGACCACCACCATCCACAGTGTGTCCTGCCCCTCCATGCATCTCTCCCATCATTGGAACCATGTGTTTAATACAACCACACACATCATGTTATTGCTTTATATTTTCCCCAGGGTTTTTTTTTTTTTGTCTTCCTCCTAAAGTATACCACACCCAGAATGCCATGGCTGAGTTTCACACAGCTTATATGTCTGTTTAGTTCCCAGCATGATGGGAAAGGGATTGGAAGGGTGGTTTTTATCAGGATAGCGTTCCCCAGGGCATGTTGAAATGCTGCTTGTGTCCTCAGTGTGAGGCAGTCACTAAATACTGCACAATACAAATCTACAGACACCAGCAGGGCTTAGGACACAGCCTGTCGGGGGTGGAGGACAGCTCTGCTCTGTTGCCTGCTTCAAGCAGATTTGCTGACTCCAGTGGGAGAATACATTCCAAAGAAGTCCGTAGGGTTCGGATTCGCCTTCCTGGAATGGCCTAACCCTGTCCAAACAATTCCAGCTGAAACGTGTCCTCCTGCAGACTTCCCTGGAAAGAAAATGCTGAGTAATACAGTTCAACGGGTCTTTTACTTATGGACAAGGGATAGATCAGGGGACAAAGAGACCCGTTGCCACAAAAAGTCCTTTCGTTAGATTGAGTTGCATGGAGGATTTTTGGGAAAACAGAACTCATTTTATCAGACTAATTTGCGTATGTGCAAACAACATATGTGCAAATGTGAACAACATATGTGCAAATGCGAAATAGCACAAATATCTGTAGCTCCTTCAACCCAGAAACAGGAAATAAGAGAAAATGTCCACCCCACAAGTGAACCAAGCATACAAGCCAGCCCTCAACCCCAGCACGTCCCTGATTTATTGCAGGAACCAGGACGTCCTCCCAGTTCCACTATTGATCTGGTAGTTTTAATTGAAAGCAGTTGCGTTTTCCCCACCCAGCCGTGCTATGACTCACTAACTGTCCTGCAGCCCAAGTGTTTTACAAAATACTCTGCATCGCCATGGCAACAGCCCAACATCTGCTTTCACTTGGGTGTGGTTAGATTGGGTACTCTTTTTTTTTTTTTTTTTGGTGGGCTTTTTTTCCTTGTTATCTGTTGTTTGGATTACCTGTAGTTATAAATTTGAGCTATTAATCACAGGAAAGCTGTCCCACAGCAACTGCAAGAGCTGAAGAGAAAAAGGAAGATCCAACAAAAACACTATCATGGGACACCCCCAAAAATTCATGGAAAATGGAATTAAAAGATAAGATTATGGGTCCAGCATGGTGGTCCTGTGGCTAAATCCTTGCCTTGCACATTTCGGGTTCCCATGTGGGCACCAGTTTGTGTCTCAGCTGCTCCACTTCCCACCTAGCTCCCTGATTGTAGCCTGGGAAAGCGTAGAGGATGGCCCAAAGCCTTGGGACATTGCACCCGTGTGGGAGACCTGGAAGAAGCTCCTAGCTCCTGGCTTTGGATCAGCTCAGCTTTGGTTGTTGTGGCCACTTAGGGAGTGAACCAGAAGACAGAAAATCTTTCTCTGTCTCTCCTTCTCTCTGTAAATCTACCTTTCCAATAAAAATAAATCTTTTTTAAAAGATAAGATTATATTGTTGCAAGAATGTTGATGTATAATTTTTATAATATGTATTTATGTAAATATCCTTCATATTTTTGAATACCTTTCACATATTTTTTGTCCTTGTTGTTTCAGGACTTATTTACTTATCTGAAAGTCAAAGTGACACAGAAAGAGCCTCCATCCATGAATTTTGCTCCCCAAATGATCTTAACAGCCAGGGCTAGGCCAGGTAGCAGCCAGGAGCCAGGAACTTCCACAGCATCTCCCAACATGGGAAACAGCGGCCCCACTACTTGGGCCATCACATACTCCCTTTCCCAGGCATCTGAGCTGGTAGGAAGCCAGAGAGCTCTCAGCCCACCCTGGAATTCTCCCTCCGATCCAGGAAGCCAGTCACCACAGTGCCTATCCCAATAGCTGACACTCCATACATGTGTCTGCTGCAGCTTCAGTCACAGACAACACTGAGGACAACAGGACATAGAGATAAAGGCAGCTATTTTACACGTGGAAAAGCCCCGAGCCACCCAGAGCTTCAGGTCACACAGCTGGTGAGCAACAGAGTCAGCAGTCAATCCCCAGTTGTCTGATTCCAGCTGTCCACTCTTCTAGCCTTTTTTCCCTCAGTCCCCAGGTGAGAGAAACTTAGGAGAAAGGCTGGGAACTCAGTCCTGGTCTCCCATAGGCGTGGAAGGAGTGAAGCACTTATGCCATCATAGCTGCTTCCCACGGGCTGCATTAGCAGGAGATTGGACTCAAACCCAGCTGACGTGGCTCACAGGTGTCTTCCCTGCTAGACCACAAGCTTACCCCTCCAAGGACTCACACGTTCTAGATCCACTAAACAAGATGGATTTCTTTTCTTAAAAGTATCTACTTGTATGTATTTATTTGAAAAGCAGAGGAACAGAGAAAATCTTCCAGCCAGTGATTCACTCCCCAAACGGCTACAGCAGATAAAACTGCACCAGGGCACAGCGGCCTAGTGGCTAAATCCTTGCCTTGCAACTGCTGGGATCCCATATGGGCTCTGGTTTATGTCCCAACTGCTTCATCAGCTCCAAAGTCTTGGGACCCTGCACCTGCGTGGGAGACCTGGATCATCTTAGCTCCGGCTGTTGTGGAGAGTGAACCGGCAGATGGAGAATCTTTCCCTCTGTCTCTCCTCTCTGTAAGTCTGCCTTCCCAATAAATGAATAAATAAATAAATCTTAAAAAAAACCCTGCACCAGGAACTCCATCTCCCATGTGGTGGTAGGGATGCTACTCTCCCAGGCACCATATTATGGAGGTGGATCAGTAGCAGAGTACTTGGACTTGAGCCAGTGCTCCAATATCAGGAAGTTCAAGCTGCTATGCCACAACTTCAACACCAACAGTATGGATTTATTTCTTCTTTATTTTCTAAAGATTTAGAGAGACAGAGACACTGAGAGAGACTTTCTGTCTGCTGCTTCAGTCCCCAAATGACCACAACGGCTACAATGAGAAAGATCCAAAACCAGGATCCAGGAGTGTCTTCTAGGTCTCCCGTGTGGGTACAGGTGCCCAAGCCCTTAGGCCGTCCTCTGCTGCTTTCCCAGGCTCATTAGTAGGAAGCAGGATCAGAAGCAGAGTAGCCGGGACTCTACAGAGGGCCAGTGTCACTGATAATGGCTTTGCGTGCTAAGCCACAACACCAGCCCCGAGCATAGGCTTCTAATTTGATTATTAATTGCTACAACTGCCACCAACAAATCTGAAGTATTTAGTGGAGACCTGGTCACCAGGAGGGCATGCTATGGAAAGAGTCTCCACCCAGTGCCCGTCAGCCTAAATCCATCCTTGTACCTGGCAGCTTTCCCCCTGTCACATCCACAGATTCCAACATTTTGATCACCCACAAGGGAGACCCAAATGGATTTTCAGGCTCATGGCTTCAGCCTGGTTCATCCTTGGTCATGGCAGCCATTTGGGGAATGAACAAGTGAATATCTGTCTCTCTTCACTCCCCAGATGGTTGCAACAGCCACTGCCAGACCCCAGAGAAGCCAGGATCCAGGAACTCAGCATAAGTCTCCCATATCCTGGGCGAGGGCCTAAGTACTTGAGCCATCATCTACTATCTTTCCAGGCACTTAGCAGGGAGATGGACTGAAAGTGGAGCAGCCAGGGCTTGAACCAGCACTATAATATGGGATCCCAACATCACATCATAAAGGGAAACTTTACCACTGTGCCACAACACTAGTCCCTTTTCATAAACCCTTGTGTACCACATCTTATTTATCCACTTATTATTTATTATTCATGTATAGCTAGTGATTTTCTTAGGTCTAATTTGGGTCATTGAGCATAAGATAAAAGTTGTCCTTGGGACATACAGCATCATCATGTAAGAATCACAGCCCAGGTGGGTCACAGTGCAACACCATTGCATCACGATGAACAAGGGCAGTGGACTTAGGCACCATGTGGGGCGAGCATCAGGGAGGTTAGCAACTTCTACAAATCCATACCATCCTCAGGCCACAGGCCTGCAGCTGGCTGCCTGGCTCCTAGCCCACCTCAGTCATTTGCCATCTATGTGGCTGGGCAAGTTGCTGTCCCTCTCTCACCCTTGGCCATCTGATTTGTATAGGGGCATAATAATAATAGTTCCTGCCCTTCTGGGTTATAAAGTTGAAGAAAACTAACTCATTCTAAATGCTTGTAATGGTTCCTAGCACATACTGGCACAGGGTTTCAGCATCAGATTGGGAACTCACCGTTCAGCTGAGCTTACCACTTTTTTACCCCACCCCCTTCAGCCCAGGGTGTGGAGTGTGTTCGTTAGTCAGCTGACTCAGAGACAGCAATAAAAAGCCAGGCTCAGCTAATAAATCCACATCAGTTTTACTCTTGTCAAAAGGGTCTCACTAGAATTACTGGAGCCCTAATAATCGCTTTTCAAAATTGATTCTAGAACTGGCATCATGGCATAGTAGGCTAAGCTTCCACCTGCAGTACTGCCATCCCATGTGGGTTTCAGTTTGTGTCTTGGCTGCTCCACTTCCAATTCATCTCACTGCTAATGGTCTGGAAAAGCAGCAGAGGATGGCTCAAGTGCTTGGGCACCTGCGCCCATGTGGGAGATTCCTGGCTCTTGACTTAGGACCAGCTCAGCTGCAGCTATTGTCCATTGTGGCCATTTCGTTAGTGAACCAGTGGATAGAACATCTCTGTTTCTCCTTCTCACTGTAACTCTGCCTTTTAAATAATTGTTTTTAAGTAATTCTTATCCCAGTCCCAACTAAGCACCTCAATCAGGTTCAGAAAAAAACCACAGAGATTTCAGAAAACTATGAAGCCACCTCATTTTCTGTGAATGCTGGGAGAGCCCAGTGTGTGGGATGAGAGCCAGACACCTTGTTTGAATTCATACCTCCCTTCGGAGAGAGGAGCTCGGGCTGCCTTCTACCTCCCCATCACACCTTGGGCAAATAGCAGTCTGGGATTTGTGTGCAGTGCGGGCGTTTATCTTGCAGTTTCGCTTCCAACAGCAAAAACACTATGCTACTTGGATTGTATATTCCCTGGGGGAGAGGGTCTTTGTGGGGATGAGGAGCTGGAGTTCCCATGTTATCACTTCTCTCATTCCCCTGCGGCTCAGTGGCAAGTGCCTTTATTTTATTTAGTTTTTCTAAGACTTATTTGAAAGAGAGAGTGGCAGGAAGAGAGAGAAACAGATTTTCCATCTACTGATTCACTCCCCCAAATGGCCCCAATGTCCAGGGCTGGACCAGATAGAAGCCAAGAGACTAGAGAGCATCCAGGTCTCCCACCGGGATGCAGGGCCCAGGCACTTGGGCCATCTTCCAGTTGCTTTCCCAGGCACATTAGCAGGGAGCTGGATTAGAAGTGAAGCAGCTGGGCCTTTAAGTAATGCTCATATTTGGATGCCATTTTCACAGGTGGTGGCTTAACCCAGCATGCCACAATACTGACCTCAACGAAAATAATTTTAAAGACGTTTTTATTTTTTATTGTAAAGGCAGAATTATGGGGAAGAGACAGAGAGAGAATTTTTCATCCTTTATTCACCCCACAAATAGCAACAATAGCCAGAACTGAGCCAATCCAAAGCCAGGAGCCAAGAGCTTCCTTCAGGTTTCCCATGTGGATGTCAGGGTCATAAGCATAGAGCTGGTTAGGAAGTGGTGCAGCCAGGACATGAACTGTTGCCGTTACAGGATGCAGCTGCCACCGGTGGAAGATTAGCTTGCTATACCACCATGCTAGTCCCAATCAAAATGTTATTAAAGGACTACATGACTCACCAAACATGAGGAACATGCTAATCCATAGCTAATCACGCCACATTGGTGCCACCCGGCTCATTGCTTCCGACCTTTAAGGACCGGGCAACTTTGGAGCACTGGTGATATTCGGTGCTTGTCCCACATAACTACTTGCTCTGGAAGCCACTGCCCTGGCTCTTGTATTACCTTCAATCATTTCACTCCCCTACACACACACACACACACACACACACACACACCCCACTATGAGTTAGGATATGAGAGCATTTGAAACAGTTCATAAAAATCAGAATTAAAAGATATGTTCATCTTGTTCTAAAAATGTTTGAAAATTATACAACAAGTAGTCTTTAAAAGTTCATGGAAATGTGTACTATCTAAAAATCATGCATGGATTTCAAAATTGTTTTTACCCATGTGACTTTCTGTCAATTTTGCTTTTCTGATACTTTTTGAAGCACCCTCCTATCAGCTCCACTTCCAGTTGAGAAAAATGGGGTCTTGAGAAGTTTAAGTAACTTCCACAAGGTCACACAGCAGGCATTTGCTTTGGAGCAGCCCTACTCTCACCAAGGAAGTCCACTGATTCCCAGGCCCTAATGTCCTGGGTTCCATTAAATCAACCTCTGAGGGGGCTTAATGAGTGTCCCCTCTAAAACTTACTTTAAAACCCAACCTCCAGGACCCAGCGTGGTAGCCTAGCAGCTAAAGTCCTTACCTTGCACATGGCGGATGTGATCCCAGTGACTCTGCTTCCCATCCAGCTCCCTGCTTGTAGCTAGAAAAGCAGTGGGGGACGGCCCAAAGTCTTGGGACCCTGCACCTGCGTGGGAGACCTGGAAGAAACTCCTGACTCCTAGCTTTGGACTGGTGCAGCCCTGGGCAATGCAGCCACTTGGGGAGTAAATCAGTGGCTGAAAGATCTTCCTCTCTGTATCTCCTCCTCTCTGTATATCTGATTTTCCAGTAAAAATTAAAAAATAAATATTTTTTTAAAACTCCAACCTCCAAATTCTGTGTCGATATTATTTGGACTGGGACCTTGGAGAGGTAATTGTGATTAGATTCGGTCATCAATGTTGTGGTGGGGGTGTGGGGTGGAATGAGCTCCGTGATGGAAATGACTTTATAAGAAGAGAGCCCAGAGCTGCAGGCATTGGTTCAGCCTGGCTGTGTGGCACCCTCCCAGTCGTGTTGTAGCAAGAGGCAATTGTCATGCACGTGCAGGTTCCCGCTCCGTGCTGTCAGACGACTGGCCTCCAGGACTGTGAACCAGACACACTTCTCCTCTTAAACCACCCGATCTCAGCTATTCTGCACAGCCACAGAAATCAAACCAGGACACTCTCCTCCCAACTCAAGAGCTAAGGCTGTAAAACTCAGTGTGGTCACATGTTTTCCATTCAAAACACAAAATGTGATTCTTCTTTAGCCAAGCAGAGCAGCATTAGGGTCTTACCAATAAAAATCTTACAGGGGCAGCTTTCTGAGGCACCGTGAAATTCACATCTCTGCCTCGCCATGTTTGACGAAGGGAGTGTTACACTGAGTGGTTACTGAACACGAGGGAGAGAAGTAAGACGCCACAGAGTGCTCCTGGAGCTGCGGTTCCCACCAGAGGAGTGAGCACAAGAAGCTGTAACTGGATGGGGAATCTCCGAAGGCCTTTACCAGAGCCAGCTGCAATTTGAAAAAAAAAATATTGCTTAGGACAGTATATAGTTACCAAGCAACAGTCTCCAAGTTACTACATTGGTGGTGAGAATACAACCACACACACACAGACACACACACTCACACACACTCACACGTCTTTCCAGGGAACAACCCTGACTCACATTCACCAGTCGTTAATAGCATCCTGTGCAAGACTGCAGTGGCTATGATGTCAGCCCTTCCTCCAGCTAACAGGAGCGAAAGAAAAAAATCTAAATGCGCTTGCAGTGGGGAGGTTACGAGGGAAGTAGACAGCATAGCTAGAAACATATGCTGAGCAATTTCCCCAACATCAGGCTCAGGCAGATGAGCTGATACTCTGGCATGTCTGAATAGAATCACTATATATTTGGGGGGGAACTGATTCCGTCCTGACAAGCTTCTGTGATGAGGGACTAGAGGACACAGACTGCATGGATTCTGACTCCTCTAGTGACTAACTACGGATGAGCCATTTCACCTCGAGAAGCCTCAATTTCCCCATCCGTAAACTGGGAGTGGTGATAGGTCCAGTAGTTGGGAGGATTAAATGAGTTTAAATAGATTGAATGTTTTGTGCTCAACAAGTGTCCCATTTATCATGATCGTCTCCCCCAACAATAGTCCCAGGGAATGCAGAAATGCCAACCCCATCAATCAGTGACTCTCCATAAGGGTTGTGGCGGTTCTCAACACAGCCTGGGAAGTCTTCAGGAGTTGTGGTTTTGTGCTTGTCACAACAGTTGGAGGACACTGCCAGCATTTCATGGGTAGGGTTAAGCTTAGAGAGAATGCTCTGTGACCCAGGGGTCATTGAAGTGGTGAGTTGTCACATGTCCTAAGCAACTTTAATCACACACACACACACACACACACACACACACACACACATATCCTCATGTCAGTAAAATCACTGACATGATTTTACTTCACTTAACAGTTACAAACACAAAGCATTTTTGTAGTTTAAACATTTCCGGTAACGTAACTGTCATGTGGCAGGCAAGAATTCTACCACTGAACCACCCATGCACTCGTAACTGTCACGTGACTCAAACACAGATAAAGCCGAACTTCAAATTGCTTGGAGCTTTTCATTTTGTAAAATCAGATGATTAAGAAAAAATTTGAGTCTCCAAGATGACTCTTCAATACCAATCAGCATCTAGCTTTTGCAATCACAATAATTCTATGCCTTCTGTGTACTGGCAAGATTTTTATTCTAGAATTATGTTCTTTAAGGTAGTTATGCTTTGAGCAATTTCATATTGGAATTAACAGCACTTTATTATAAATTACTTCCTTTTTGCTTCTCCTTTATATGACTTTTATCTGGTTATGCATATAGATATTAACTTATCCATGAGTTTTATTTCAGGAAAGCAAGGAGGGAATTACAAATTATTTGTTCTGAAAGGGAGTGTTGGACAATAAATGATGGAAGGACATACTCACAGAGTCACATTTAAAAGGGAATTCAAGGCCCATTGTCGTGATTCAGCATGCCAAGCCACTGAATGAATCCCATATGGGTGCCAGTTCAAGACTTAGCTTCCCACTTCCTATCAACCTCCTTGCTAACGCACTTGAGAAAACAGTGGGCAGATGGCCCAGGTCCTTGGGCCCCTACTTAATAGGTAGGCAGAATAATGCTCCCCACAAAATATAGCCAGATTCTAACCTGCAGAACCTACAAATATGTTAGAAAGAAAATAAGGAACAAAGGATGCTGAGCAGTGGCCCTCATACTTGGAACTATTAAGGGCTGCCCAAGGTAGCCACAAGAGCCCTTGAAGGTAGAAAGAGGAGGCAGAAAGAAAATGTGATTGTGAAAGTGGGGCTCAGAGAAGCACAAAGTCACTGGTTGTGAAGAGAGGGGAAGGGGGCTGCAGCCAAGGAACGTGGGTGGCCTCTAACGTAGCCAAGGGCAAAGGAACAAATTTTCCCGTGCAGCTTCCCTAAATGGACACAGTCCTTCTGACCCCTTGACGTTAGCCCACTGACACCAGGTTTGGGTTTCCAATCTGCAGAACCATACTTTGTGTTGTTTATATGGTAAATGTGGTGCAATCTGTCAGCAACACAGAGGCAATGGAACCGTCCTGTACCTGCATGTGAAAAATCATGAAATGGAAATACCATTTGTTACATGATCATCCCATATCACAGTTCTGATTTGCATGCCAGCCACTCCATCTCCGATTCAGCTCCCTGCTAATGTGCCTGGAAATGCAGCTGAAGATGACTCAAGTTCTTGGGCCCCTGCCATCCATATGGGAGATCAGGATGGAGTTCCTGGCTCCTGGCTTCAGCCTGACCCAAACAAGGCTATTGTTATTATTCTCTTCCTCTCTGTGTTGCTCTTTCAGACAAATAAATCTTAAAAATAAAGAAAAATGGCATGAACTTAAAAACCCAGAATTTAGAACACACACATACACTGTCTGAAGCTGGGCTTTAACAGGCTGCTAAGGAGGAAGGAGCTGCCGCAGTTAACTGCAAGTGGACTAGCCAGAGCCGTGAACAAGGGTCAGGAGACCCTGGTCCCAGACCCAGCTTGCTGGATGAAGCTATGCGAGTCAGTCATCTCTCTGGGCTTTGTTTTCCTCATTCAGGCAACGCATATTTACAGAATGCCAGCCACCCATAGGGTCGGGAGCGTCTGGTCCTCCTGACACTGTCCTCAGTTTCAAGAGACCCTCACTCACTCCAGGAGAGGAAGGGGTGACCAGATTCACCCTGAGGTCTCAGTCAGCTTTGTCAGTCTGTGATTCTGTGAGTCTAAACACAATACACTGCTTACCGCCCTTACATGTGTGGGTGTGGGAGGCTCCCTGAACCCACATTGTTCAGACTGGAGGAAATTAGATCACTGAAATTTCTCTCTAAAATGTCTGTGAAAGTAGGTCATCGAAAATGCTCTCTAAAACAGCCAAAGAGGGCTGGCACTCCGGCACTGTGGGTTAAGCCTCCACTTGCAACCCAGGTATCCCACACAGCTGTGCTGATTCCAGTCCTGGCTGCTTCTGAGCCAGCTTCCTGCTCACACATCCTGGGAGGCCAGCAATGCTGGAGCTTCTGGCTCCAGGGGCTGTGCCGGCCACTAGGGGAGTGATCCCATAGGCAGGAGCACTGTCTTTATCTGTCCTCTCTCTCTCTCTCTCTCTCTCTCTCTCTGTTGCTTTTTCAAATAAATGAACACTCATTTAAAAAAATAAAATGGCAAAAGGAAATACAAGTCCAATTTTTCCGAAGCCAGAACATCTGTGATTAGTTTTCTTCCCCAAAGAAAATATGAGTATTGTTATTTTCAACTCCATTCCATGTTAATTCAATGCTCCCTTGCCCCTGGAAAATCAATGCCCAATCACGTTCTCTTCTCTTGGTCATACTTATTTTACAATTATCAGTGTTGCCTTTATATTATCTTTTATTTGCATGATATAGAGACAGTTTTAAATGAATATGTTTTAACACAAATTTTGGATTCTTTTTTATTATTATTATTATTATTATTATTATTAATTACATTGCATTATGTGACCATTTCATAGGCTCTGGGATTTGCCCTTCCCCCATGGTGGATTCTTCCACCTTGTTGCAGTATTACAGTTCAAATTCAATCAAGATTCTTTCTTTGCAAACATATACCAAGCATAGAGTCCAACATCTAATTGTCCAGATGAGTTGAACAGTTTCTTGGGGAGACCATCTCTGGTCTGAAGGTAGAGCTGGTAGCATATCGTCCCAATCAATTAAGAGCCCCAACATAACATCAACAACAATTTACAACATTATGGAATTGACATGGTTTTGAGTAACCAATATGTTAAAAAAAAAAATGCTAGTTCTTAACCACATCCTGTGATTAGCTCATTGACATTTCAGTTTTAGTTTACATACAGAACCAGCTGGTAAAGACAGGGATGTGAAGGAATCATTATACCTAAAGAAGCTAATTTAAAAATCGAAATGCAATTTTGATGAATAACATTGGGAAGAAAATTGAAAGACAACACCAAAAGAGAATTCAAATAAGTGGAAGATAAATTTGGTAGGAAAACAGCAGGGAGGAAAGCTAGATGCAATCTCTTCCATCCGGAAACTTGACTGTGCTTCATTCTTGCCCCATCTCCCCCCAAACACAGGCTACTTGCTAGGCCAGAGAAATGAGTCGCAAGTTCAATGGGCCGATGATGCCCCCTGCAGGTTGTTAAGTGACCTTTTTCCACTTCATTCTTCACTGCGGTTTTACCTGATTGTGTCCAATTAGATCATAAGGCACGCACAGGTTTCAAGAGTTGTATATTTCTGAGAATGATACTGAAATTATGCATATTTATTCCATGAGGGATTTCACCCTCATTTATAAAATGCTGTCAGTGTGGCTTGCTATGCTTTAGTGAAAAAGCATAAACCTTGTTAGACCTGGATTTGAATTCTTGCTCTGTAACTTAGCTAGCTGTGTGATCTGGAAAAGTTCATTAGTCTCTCAGAACTACTTTTTTGCCTTTAAAACATGGAGGATTCCAAGCATACATGTGAGAGTGGAAAGACACGATGAGCATGAAGTGCCTTCTTTAGCAGCTCCTTCCTACTGGCTCCTTAACAAGCTGTAGCTTTATCACCTCATTCCAGGGAGAAAAAATGTCTTAAGAGCTCTCTATCCCCTGCGATGCTGGAAATCAAGGGCATGTAAACAATAGCCTGCAATCATTTTATGTTCTCTATGATTTTCCCCGCCACCCTTTCCCCTATTCAGAAAACAATCACAAATTCCAAGGTTCTGCAATGATAGGTGCAGGCCAAACCCAGACTTGCCACAGCTGCCAACTCAGTCTGCCGCTGGCCCCTCCCTGTATTCCCATGGGAGTCACCATCCTTGGGGTCACCCGTGCCCATTGTTCCCAACACACACTCAAAGCGGCTCTTAGGTGATGGCTCAATGTCTAAATCCTCATTTCGCAAGTGCCAGGATCTCATATAGGTACCAGCTCCTGTCCCAGCTGCTCCACCTCCCATCCAGCTCTCTGCCTGTGACATGGGAAAGCAGTAAAAGATGCCCCAAAATCTTGGGACCCTGAACCTGGATGGGAGACCCAGAAAAAGCTCCTGGGTCCTGGCTTTGTGTAGACTCAGCTCTGGCCATTGAGACCATTTGGGGAGTAAACCAGTGGATGAAAGATCTTTTTCTGTATGTCTCATTCTCTCTGTAAATCTGACCTGCCTTCCCACAAAAATAAACAAATCTTTTTTAAAAGAAAAGGAAGAGGGAAAAGAAGTAGGAGAAGGAAGAGGAGTTGGAGGAGGAGGAAGAAGAACTCAAGGTTTTGTCCTGTGGCCCCAGCATTCACCTGTAGACTTTTCGTTCTTCTTGTTCTTTTTTTTAAAGGTTTATTTATTTATATTTGAAAAGCACATTTTACAGACGGAAAAGGAGAGGGAGAGGTAAAGGCCTTCCATTCACCAGTTCACTCCCCAAATGGCCACGACTGCCAGAGCTGAGCTGATCCAAAGCCAGGAACCAGGAGCCAAGAGATTCTCCTGGCCTCCCATGTAGGTGTAGGGTCCCAATACCTTGACCCAACCTCTGCTGCATTCCCAGGTCATAAGCAAAGAACCTGATCTGAAATGGAGCAGCTGGCACACAAACTAGTGTTCACATAAGATAGCAGCACAGCAGGCAGAGGATTACCCTGCATGCCCCTGGGCTAGCCACACCCTTTTCTTCTTCTTCTTCTTTTTGTAAGATTTATTTTTTGGACCTGGCACGGTAGCCTAGTGGCTTAAGTCCTCGTCTTGCAAATACCAGGATTCCATATAGGTGCTAGTCTTTTTTTTAAAGATTTATTCATTTTATTACAGCCAGATATACACAGAGGAGGAGAGACGGAGAGGAAGATCTTCCATCCGATGATATACTCCCCAAGTGAGCCGCAACGGGCCAATGCACGCCGATCCGAAGCCGGGAACCTGGAACCTCTTTCGGGTCTCCCACACAGGTGCAGGGTCCCAATGCATTGGGCCGTCCTCAACTGCTTTCCCAGGCCACAAGCAGGGAGCTGGATGGGAAGTGGAGCTGCCGGGATTAGAACCGGTGCCCATATGGGATCCCTGGGCTTTCAAGGCGAGGACTTTAGCCGCTAGGCCACGCCGCCGGGCCCATAAGTGCTAGTTCTAATCCCGGACACACCGCTTCCCATCCAGCTACCTGCCCATGGCCTGGGAAAACAGTTGAAGATGGCCCAAAACTTTGGGACCCTGCACCCACGTGGGAGACCTGGAGGAGGCTCCTGGCTTCAGATTGGCTCAGTCCCAGCCAATGCAGCCACTTGGGGAGTGAATCAGTGCACAGAAGATCTTCCTCTGTCTCTCCTCCTTTCTGTACATCTGACTTTCAAATAAAATCAATTGTTTAAAAATTTATTTATCTAAGTGAAAGGCAGAGAACGAGAGTAAATCTTCCATCTACCTGTTTATTCGCCCCAGATAACTACAATGGCCAGGGAAGGCCAGTGCAAAGCCAGGAGTCAGGAGCTTCATCCGAGTCTCCTGCATGGGCCTAAGGGCCCAAGGACTTGAGCCATGTTCCTCCACACCCCCACATGCATTAACAGGGAGCTGAACCAGAAGTGGAGCAGCCGGGACTTGAGTTGGAGCCCACATGGGATGTTGGCACCACAGGTAGCAGCTTTACCCATCATGCCACAATGCTGGTCCCCTGGTGTAGCGTTTTGACAGGACAGATTTTGCGCCTTGGGACTGCTTCCCCTAACCTAATTCCACACACAGTCAGTATGTCGGTTGTATGGTATTACCAGGCAGGATACACAAAAAACAACAATTCAACAACCTTCCCTTCTGATTGTCCATGGGGTCTTGTCCATTGCAGCACAGGGTTCAGAGGGGTCCTGTTGGTCATTTCCAAGCCAGTTGGAATTACTAGAAGTATTTCATTGTTTCCAAGGTGTAGTCCGTTATCTTATGCGAACATTGAGTGCTTGCTTGGAGTGTAATGAGGTAGGGAGCATCTTATAGTTAATTCTTACATCTCCCACTTTACAGAGGAAGAATCCTAATGTCTCATTTTCTACACAAAGGAACTTCCAAAAATAGTGGAAAAAATTACATTTGAAGATAAGTTTATTTTGGTGCAAACATTTTTTAAATCATGTAGCTTTTTAATTTTCTGTGAACTTTTTGAAGCCCCTTTTGAATCTGTTAATTCTTTCATGCCCAACTTTCCAACATTATAACCAAAAGAACAAATAGCATAATCTGCCATTTTGCAAGGTCCAGAAGGCAAAGCTTTGGCATTCATCAACATGGCAGGAGTCATCAGTGGAAGGTGCAAACTACTGGTTATTAACATAGATATAATATGTTAGTTTATTGATGAAAACTGGCACAGCCATTTAAGTCACAACCTGCAATGCTAGCATCCCATAAGACTACTGGTTCAAGTCCCAGCTGCTGCAATTCCTAACCAGCTCCCTGCTTATGCACCTGGAAAAGCAGCAGAAGACGGCTGAAGTGCTTGGGCCTCTGCACCACATGGGAAACCTAGAAGGGGTTCCAAGCTCCTGGCTTCTGCCTAGTCCAGTCCTGGCCATTGCAGCCACTTGAGGGAATAAGCCAGTGAACAAATCTCTCCATGTCTCTCTCCCTTCTATCTATGAGTTTGTCTTTCAAATAAATACATTATTTTTTAAAATGTATTAAGAACTAAAGATGTGAGAGATCTTCCTAATTTCTCAAAGGAAGCATAGGATGACTGACAATTTTACTGTCAGACTACAAATTCAAAGTATCTGGGGTAAAAATTAAAAATGAACCAAACGATTATGTAAATACACAATCAGGATAACGGGCCTCAAGGACTTCTCCATCCTCTTCCGGAGAACCTGTGAGTGTCCCCTCACCAGCCAAAGGGAATTCTGTGCAGGATTAGCAGAGGTGGTTATACATCGCAGTACACTTCTCTGTGACTTCTAAGTGATCAAGTCAGGAGCTTGAGAGCACACGTTCATCCTGAGTTCCCTGAGTGGGTTTGAGGAGTGGGAGATCCATCCAGATCTCTGAGGGGAGTTTGGCAGAAACCCAAAAACTTGAGATCCATCATCTGCTGCCTCCCTGGATGTGCATCAGCAGGAATCTGGATCAGAAGCAGAGAAGTTAGACTCAAATATGGGATGCGAGTGTCCTAGGCAGTGACTAAACTCTGAATTTATATAAAGTTATCTGTTGGGCCCGGCTCGGTGGCCTAGCAGCTAAAGCCCTTGCCTTGAACAAGGCTCCAGGATCCCATATGGGTGCCGGTTCTAATCACGGCAGCTCCACTTCCCATCCAGCTCCCTGCTTGTGGTCTGGGAAAGCAGTCAAGGACGGCCCAATGCATTGGGACCCTTCTCCTGCATGGGAGACCTGGAGAAAGTTCCTGGCTCCTGGCTTCAGATCGGCGCAGCACCGGCTGTCGCAGTCATTTGGGGAGTGAATCATCGGATGGAAGATCTTCCTCTCTGTTTCTCCTCCTCTCTGTATATCTGACTTTCCAATAAAAATAAATAATTTTTTTTTAAATTATCTGTTAATTTTACCAAGGAACCATGAAGTAAACTCTCTACAGTGTAAGGGATTCTGGGAAGATGGAGGCAGCAGCAGCGTAAGTTGTTCAATCTCCCCAAACCCTCATGTAAACACAGACAATTGACTCCCTGCGGTCTGAATGCTTGTCACACCCCAAAATTCACACAACGAAACTTAACCACTGCAGTGATGGAATTAGGAGGTTGGGCCTTGGGAAGGCGCTTAGATCACCTGATGAGAAGGAACGGGGTTAGTGTGCTGTCAGAGACTTAAGGGCACCTGCCTGCTCCTCTGCCAACCCTATAGACATTTACACCAAAACCAAATGAGGAAGTATCCCACCACCCCCGCAACAGACTCCCACATGTGGGAGTAAGCACTGAGGACACACCAAGTCACAAAGCCTGCGTGGAATCAGCAGCAGTCCTGGGTCCTGGGAAGAAGGGAAGAGAGAGAGGAGTGTCCAGCGCAAAATGGAGACATAGCTGGAGTGTGGGGGTTGAGAGGTTGGTCCTCTTCCCTACTCCATGAGGCCAAGAGGGCCGAGGGAAGACTGGGAGGACTGCAGCAGGCTGTGCCTGGGAACGCTCCAAACCAAACACACCTGCCAGGGCAGGGCTCATCCAGACTGGGATTGCCCACAGGACAAGGAGGAGGTAAGTTCTGATCAAAGGCAAGCAAAGCAGTCCTGCACCGTGTTTGTGGCATTACACCAAAGGAACAGCAGAGGGAGCTCTGGGACGTTAGAGAAGCTTTCTTGACTAGGGCTAAAAGGTCATGAAAACTACCTTTACCCTAGAAATGAACAACAGAGAAGAATTCAGGTTAAATCTTTTTTTTTTCTTTTTTATTATTGTTATTTTATTTTGATAATCTTTACATAGTTGGTTAGGGGCACGAAGGATCAAGAGCTACAGGAAAGTGGGTAAGACTATTGTTTCCACATTTTTTTCCCTAGATCTGGGGTAAGGCGAGAATAAAGAAAGAAGTCCCACCCAACCTCCCACCCTTCCCAGGTCCCCGACGTGAGTCATGCTCTGAGGGTCCTGCTCAAGTGGTTTTGATAATCCAACAGTTCCGAATTGCTACCAACCTCGCCATTCCAAGCACAATGAAATCTCTCCAGAATTCACTTCCTGACACAGTCTATCTTAGAGTCTCTGTTTGCCCAGATTTTCACTGCCAACACATGGCTGGGGTAGACATTGATTTGTTCTGTCCTCCGTCCTGTTGTGAAGCCAAGTGTCCTCTGCAATAGACTGCCATATCCTCCATGTGCACTTGGATTTGCTGTCTACTGTCCCATCTGAGCCTCTGAGGAGGCTCAGCTTTGACACTTCATGGTCAGACCATGGGACCTGCACTTCTCTTCATGGTTGGGGTTCTAAGACTAGCAGTTCAGTTGGAGGGATCCTCAAAGAAACTTCATCTGAGGTGATCTCAGACCTGATTCTTGTGTGTGCTTGCCAGTAAAGGGTCCAGCAGTCTGTCACCCCAATCAGCTTATGCATATGCTGGTGGTTGTAATTGTTGTGTCAATTCTGTTTCCAGCCCTGTCTTCCACACAAACCAATGGGTGTTGCAGTCCAGCCTGATTCTGCCCGCCACACACTCGGCCCTCACACAAACCAGTGGGACCTGCAGCCTAGTCAGGACAACTCCCCATAACCCCCACCAGGCCTGCCCCTGCCCTGGTTCCCATGCTTGCCAGTATGTACAGCAGACGTGTCCAGTCTGTCCCACAACCCATTCAGCTCTCCTACATGTCAATGGGCATTGAAGACTAGTTCAACCCAACCAGCCCCACTATCCAGTCCACACACATGCTGGTGGGTGCCATCTGTCCAGCAGTGTCTACCCCAGTCCTGGTTTTCATGCTCTTTTGTGGGACTGGTAACTCTAGAGGGAGTTGCCCACTATTTCCCTACTGGGCCCACTCCCACTCCCAAATCATGCACTCTCCAGGTAATTCTGCAGTTTAACGTGACAGAATTAGCCCTAAGTGCCAGCATCTGCCTGCTGCTGCTGCGGCAAAACCCAACCAACCCTCACTCACTCTGATTTATGCTTGCACTAGTCTGAACAGTCAACCCAGCCTGGCTTTTCCCTGATCTAGCTCACATGAGGCCCACAGATGTTGTAGCTTTGCCCAGCCTGGTCTACCCCCATCCTAACTCATGCTCTCCAGTGGGAGTGGCAGTCCAAGAGGGGAGCCCTCCACATTTTCCCTACCAGCTTTACCCCTCTCCCCACCCCAGGGGTCTTGCATGTGTTGGTTGGGTGCTGTGGCTCAATCTGACATGGCCTGCCTCACCTCAGCTTTTGCCAGTGGGTGCCGTAGCCTGGCCCAGCCTGGCCCACCCCCAATTCCAGCTCAGGTTGGTGGGGGCTAAAGCCTAGCCCAGTCCAGGCCATAATGTGTACTGGTGTGTGACCTGGCCTGACCCACACTCCGTCTGGTGCTTAGTTTCGCCAGCGGGTGATATGAACTGGCCCAGCCTGGTTCGCCCCCGACCTGCACCAAATGTATACTGGTGGGTGTCTTTCTCTGGCCTGGTCTGGGCTGCTCCTTATCATGGTTCTTGCACTCACCTGCATGTACTATGTCCTGACAGAGGAGTTTCCCAGGCTCTTCCATCAGAACCTCTCCCAATGCCAGATCTCACACACACAGGTGGATCCATGGTCCAGTCCCTACTTAGTCCACCTCCTGATCTAGCAGGAACAATGGCCTTTCCTGACCAGCATTCAACCCATTCCAGTTATTATTGTTGGATATTACAGCTCAGTCTAGCTTGGTCCACATGCAGACACAGCTCAGACCCAGCTCATCAGGGGCAAAAACCTAGCCTAGCCTAGCCTACACTTACCCTGGTTCTCACAAGCACCAGTGGGTGCTGGGGTCTAGCCCAGCCCAGTGCACCCTGCCCCAGCCCACACTTGTGCCAAGGTATGCTGCAGCCTTATCTAGACCAGAACACGGCTCCCGTTCCAGCCCCGTGCTTACCAGTGGGAAGCTCAACCCAGCCAGGGCGTCCCCTTAGCTACCCTAACTAGGTGTGTTCCCAGCCAGAGATCTTGCACATGGCCATGGTTGCTCTGACCCAGCTTGGCCTAGTCCTTCACCTGTCATGACCTTTGTTTTTGGATGCTGTAACCTGGCCTGACCCAGCCTAAACCAAGTCCCACCACTCATTGGTGGGTGCTGGAACCTGGCCCTGCTCCATCTGCTCCCCTACCAGTCTCATGCAATCTGGTATGTGTGACATCCTAGCTGAACTTGACCTGTGCTTCAGCCTGGTTTCCGCTCTTGAGGTAAGGTTGACTCAGCCCTGCCCAATCGCCCCCCCTCCAAAGCCAACCCATACATTAGCCAACAGTTGAAGTTACGCTGCTCAGGCTGCCCAACACCCAGGTCTGAAACACATGCTCAGCAGCGGGAGCTGTTACCCCCAATATGTTCTCCAGGTTCCCAGGTTCCCCCACTCGGTCCACTGACTGACCCAGAGCTCACATGCTCCAGCAGGTCCTTGTCGGGCATAGCTTGCCACTCCCTCTTGGCCTTTGTATGAGCTGAAGGATGTTGTGGCCCTGCCCACCTCACACCCTATTTTAGGATGCACATGCGGGTGCTGCAGCCTGGACCTGCCCATGCTGTTGCCAGCCCCAGCACCCATGAGTGTTGGTGAATTCCATAGTCGTTCCTAGCTCAGCCCATCACCACCCCAACTGTTAGGGTAACCAGCGGGACTTGTTTTTCTACAGGGTTGGGCCCATTTATCCCCCGCAGAATCTACCCCTGGACCTGGTTCTCTTGCATGCTGGTTGATGTCATGACACTTCCTAATGTGACTCACCCTTGTTCTCACAGTCAGGTACTGGGATCCAACCCTGTCAGAGAGGCCCTCAGCCATAGCTTTCATGTGGACTGGTGTGTGGCAATCAGTGATGTTCTATGCTAACAGCCCATCTCGGGACTCCCATGTGGGCTGATGAATCAATCTGACCCAAACAGATCATATGGACTCTCCTCTCCGAATGACCAGGTCTCAGTCCCCACGCTTGACAGCAAGGTTGGTGACCCCTTCGTTGGGAGTCACACAGGATTCCTCCCTCACCTAAACTCACATTGGCCTTATTCATTGATGTGTTTAGATAGCAATTACATACCCAAAAAAACCCTAGAGCTCACCACCGGGCGGCCAGCAGGCAGAGCCTCACACCACTTGGCATGCTGGCCTCCGGAAGGCTCAGAACTTGTTCACCACGTGGCGATGGTATCCATAGGCCGAGTCCCAAACATTGGGTCCGACCTGGTTTGGGTACTCTGCAAGTTGCCACGCTGCTGAGGGCTGCTTTCACTTGAGCCCCCAAGGTCGAACTTAAAAAAAAAAGAGAGAGAGTAAGGAATATGCAACAATAAAATGCCTACAAATATGCTAGAGACATACCCACAAAAAAACAAAATCCATAATCTATTATGGCAAATTGAGCTAGAAGACTTAGGATATGATACAAATCTTCAGAGTATAATGAAGTGTGTGTGTGGCCACCATCTGTTTCAAAATTTGGAATGCCGAACCCTTAGGTCCCTCCTAATTCATAACCAGGAGCACCTTCCCAAAGGCAAACACCATCTTGACTTGTAACCCTCTAAATTAGTTTTGCCTGTTTTGAGAGGAGATAGGAACAGAACTTCAAAATGATTTTATATTATATTTGTGAGACTCACCCAGGTTATTGTGCAGACCTAGTTCATCCCTTTCCATCATGGTAAAGAAGTACTGGGGAGTGTGCTGTGGCACAGCAGTTATGTTGCCTTGTACAACACCCACACCCAAGTCAAAAAGTCTGGGATCAAATTCTGGCTTCTCTTCTGATCTAGCTTCCTACTAATCCAACCTAGGAAGCAGCAAATGATGGCTGAAATACTTGACAGCCCCCATGTCCATGTACTTTCCTGTTTAATAGGACTATTTGTCTCAAACCCATGGCATCCAGCTCCTGATCTTTCCCCCAAAACTTATTCCTCTGAGTGTTTTATCAGTTTCAGTGTTTCATATCAGTTTCCAGAAACTCTCTGCTTCTAGCTGCTTGATATTTCTTTTCTCACATTTTACTTTCAATTCATCAGCAAATCCTATTGCCTTTCCCTTGAACACATCTCTATAATCACTGTCTCCATCACTCCCATCTTGGTCCAAGCTACAATCCTTTCTCACCTGAGTTATTGCATTAGCTTTCTTTTCAATTCTATTTGTTTACTTAGAAGGCAAAGTTACAGAAAAAGAGAGAGTAATCAATTTTTCCCATCTAATGAATGGTTCCCTTCTCAAATAGCCACACCAGACAGAACTGAGCTAGGTCAAAGCCAGGAGCCTAAAATTGCATTCAGCTCTCCCACGTGGGTGCAAGGGCTCAAGCACTTGCATTATTTTTCACTGCTTTCCCAGGAACATAACCAAGGAATCTGGATTGGAAAAAGAGCAGCCAGGATGCAAACCAGTGCCCATAGGAGATGTTGGCATCACAGGAAGTGACTTAAATGTCCCATGACGCCAACTCTTGCAACAGCTTTCTAAGTGGTCTCCCTGATGGTTGTAACTGAAGGACAATGAGACATGGTAAAGAAGCTTCCAGGTTTGAATGGCAGAGACAGGGAATAAGTGAACTTTCCAATGAGGGAAATAGGGAAGAAGTGAATTGAGGGTATGAGGAAGTGGGGGGAATAAATGTTCATTTCGGCCTTCTGTACTCATTGACCATGATTCAGTCAGCTGTGTCAGCCCAGTCATGTCCAGTGGCTCTCCATCAAGCTCACCATGGCAGCCAAAGTTCATAGCAACCTCAGAAGCTCTAGATAATTTGGCTTTCATTGGATCTTCCCATATTATTCTCTTTCACTCTCTGATTCAACCAAAGATACTCAAATAGTTAACTCCGTCTTTTTATTTTTCCAGTTTCTGCTCAAGTATCATCTTTGCAAGAAGGCCTTATCCTGAACATCCTTCTGAAGTTGCAACCCTCACCTCCCAGGCTAGTGTTCTGAGTTCGCTTTTTCACGATCTACTTTTATGTACAAAAGCAGTGTTAGGAAACAGCAATCCAGAAATTTGTAATGAGAAATACATCATAATACCAGGAAGACGTTGATTTCTAAAAAATTTGGTATTTATGCACTACTGCCAGAGACCAGCTCCAGCTGACTTCAGAGCTTGCAAAGGATGTGTGGATTAGCAAGAATAGATGTTCAATAAGAAAATCTATTTGCTTTGATGTACAACAAGAACCTGTATTTGATTTGTTGAACAAGATGTTCAACAAGCAGGGATGTGGACCACTATGTTGAGCTCACAATGGACAACTCAAAAAAGCTGAGTGTCTTCTTTATACAGAAATCATCACAAGCACAAATACCCAATTTTTTCATTTTTACTTCATGGCTAAAAGAATGATTATAAAAACAATTCTAAAAAACATTATTATCATTTTACTTTAAAGAAAACATTCTCAGCAAGCCATTTCTCATTCAAACCTGCAATCACTCAACTGAAGCCAGGAACTCACGGTTGGCAGCACATGTGGTTACATAGTGACAGGTGACTTACTCATATCCAAAATCAGTTTTCACTAAACTTAAACTAATATTACTTAAAAATCAAGAACACAAAATTTAAAATAAGGCTTATTATAAATGAAAAGAATTTATAGAGACATATATCATAGATTCCTACTAAATCTTTTTTTTTAAGATTTATTTATTTTATTACAAAGTCAGATATACAGAGAGGAGGAGAGACAGAGAGGAAGATCTTCCGTCCGATGATCCACTCCCCAAGTGAGCCGCAACGGCCGGTGTGTGCCGATCCGATGCCGGGAACCAGGAACCTCCTCCGGGTCTCCCACACGGGTGCAGGGTCCCAAAGCTTTGGGCCATCCTCAACTGCTTTCCCAGGCCGCAAGCAGGGAGCTGGATGGGAAGTGGAGCTGCCGGGATTAGAACCGGTGCCCATATGGGATCCCCGGTGCGTTCAAGGCGAGGACCTAAGCCGCTAGGCCACGCTGCCGGGCGCACTAAATCTTATATTCATTCATATATTAATTGCCATCACCTTCACCTACTGTTGATTCAATTGGGCTTTTTTGTTGCTGTTGTTCTTTTGTTAAAGGGCAGTGAGACTGATCAGTTGGCTTGGCCTATCCCTGAATAGAGGGCCTTCATAAGAAACTTTTTTTAAACTTCAAACTGTTTTCTTGCCCTATATAAGTGCCAATACAAGGTCAAAGTTTCAAACCATTTTCCTCTAAGGGCTTACAACAGTTGTCTCCCTTTTAGAAGGTGCCCCCATACACTTATTGCTTTATGTGAAAGCCAAAATGACTGCATCATCCCATGAGTTTCAACAGCTCAAGGCTACATGGAAAATAAACTCTTTGTACCTCTATGATTGCCATCTGTTCCTATTTCTTAAAGAGAACATTACACACCTTATGGTAAATTCCAGGACAAAGGTGGGCACATAATAGGACTTTTGAGAGCAGTGTAGGCTTAATTGTATTATTGTGTGCTTTTTGTTGTGTGTCATTGTCTTAAGTTGTTAAAGACCCTTTTACCATAACATGACTGATAAAATCAGTTTCAGGTATTACACCAGTTACAGAAATCATTTCACATTTGCAGAAAAGCAACAACACCCTCAGGAGAATTCCATGAAATATCAGAGAGGTTATCGAATGTCCATACAATGGGATGAGGCAGCAATGAGGCGATTAGAGAGACACTCTGCCAGGCCTTGCCACGCAGCCAGAAACTCCTCGTAGCCTTGCCAACAGGGGAGCCACTTTCTTTACACCCTTATACTGTCTCCCCCAACGGCATGGCTTCCCACACACTACTATATCCCCCAGTGTTTAGAGACAATCTGATCTATATAGCAGATGCTCAATAATCATTGTACTTAACAAACTCAACAAATGAATGAATGAACTCGACAATTCCTTAAAGACCTCCAGTGTTTGGGAACTGGCACTGTGGCCTGGAAAGTCAACAGAGGATGACCCGAGTCCGTGGGACCCTGCACCCATGTGGGAGACCCGGAAGGAGCTCCTGGCTTCAGACTAGCCCAGCGTCAGCCACTGCAACCATTTAGAAAGTGAACCAGTGGATGGAAGATCTCTGTCTCTCCTTCTCTCTGTAACTCTCATTTTCAAATAAGAACAGATAAATCTTTCAAAAACTAATAAAATAAGAAAGACTTCCTGGGCCTGCAGTGGCATAGTCAGCTAATCCTGCTTTTACAGTGCCAGCATCCCCTATGGGTGCCAGTTGTTGTCCAAGCTGTTCCATTCTGATTTAGCTCCATGTTTAAGGCCTGGGAAAGTGGCAGAGGACGGCTCAAGTCCTTGGGCCCCTGCACCCACATGGGAGATTGGAGCTCCTAGCTTCAGATTGGCTCAGCTCCAGCCATTGTGGCCATTTAGGGAATGAGCCAGAAGATGGAGGATCTCTCTCTCTCTCTCTCTCTCTCTCTCCTTCTCTTTGTAAATTGGCCTTTCAAATAAAAATAAATGAAATCTTTAAAAAAAAATCCAATATTTGAGCTAAAGGAGGATGGGCAGTCAAAGGAAACTGAGAAGTGATGCCCAAAGACGTGGAAAACGAACCAAGAGAGGAAGCCATTCTGGTGCAGTGAGTTAAGCTGTCACCTACCATGCTGGCATTCCACAAGAGTGCCACTTCAAGTCCTGGCCGCTCCACTTTCAAACTAACTCCCGTTAGTCTATCTGTAACTCCGCCTATCAAATAAATAAATCTTTTGAGAAAAAAAGAAAGGGAGTCTGATTCCTCAGACACAAAGGGAATTTCCTGAGTGATGCTTAAGCCACACTGAGTCCATGCTAATTCTGTCACTCAAGGCAGGGTTCCCAGATAGCATCAGGATTCAGGGACCAACTCTGCTTACTGGCAGTTCAACTTCCTGATCAATTGCCCATGGTCAGTGATTCAACCAACTATGACAATGAAATGAAAATGAAACCTCAGTAGTAAAAAACAAACAAAAAAAAAACAAAAAAACTCAGAAGAAGGTTTGGGGGACTCCCAGGTTGGTGACCTTGATGTTCTGAGAATGATAGTAAACTGTCCTTTCCCCTGGCTTCCCCTTGACCGTCCAGGCATAAACACTTCCTGTGCTTCTGGGTTCCTTCCCTCCGTTTTCCCACCTCATGCTTTCCCACTGAGCCTGAGCAGACGGCCTTTAGGTCCCTGCTGTGTAGGACATGATCGCGCATGCACAGATGGAGCTGCCAGTCAGGAACGCTGGGGAAGAGAACTGCGTGTCACAACCTAGGCGTGTGCAGAGGAAGGAACACGTCGCTGGCAGAACCAAAGAAGTCAGAATGCCACTAGCGCTTGGGAGTCCTGGGTGCCGTTTGGAAAGCGAGAGTTTCCTCCAACACAGGAACTGGAATTAAAAGTCCTGGTTCTGATTCTGAGCCTCTCCAGTGAAGCTTTGTGCCCTGCCTCCCCAACCCTACACCCCACCCCTAGCCCTCCCGCCTTTTCCCCACCACCTATCTGGAAGGTAGGTTGAGGTTGGCGACCCATTTCCTCTCCTCCCTGCTCAGGAGTACTAAGCCTCAAGCTTCCCACTTCTCAGAGCATTACCTCATGGGAGCATGACTGGGCAGAGGCAGGGACCCTCCACAGGAGAAATGGTTGGGAGCTTCACGGCCTGAAACCCCGTCCCCCATCCTAGATCCCTATGCCTCCCTCCTGCCAGGAATTGTATCTCTTATAATAAGACTGTTGTTTCTGAAGCACATTGCTTCCCCGGGCTCTGGGAAATGTTCTAGGGAATTGGCCAAGAAGGGATCACAGGAGCCCCAGGCTGTGTACAGGATCAAGCAGATACACAGGTGGTCCAAGTACCCCATTGTGGCTGGCATCTGTAATGAGGTCAGACTTGTGGGATCAAATACTGTGTTAGTCAGGAGTCTGCTCTAACTGAGGGTAGCTGGTTTCAGAATTTGATATTTAATCAAAATCAGACCACCCAGGTGGCATCAAAAAAACAGAGGATTTGTGACTATTAGGACAAAGCAGTCATTTGGTCGGTCTCACTTGAACCCAAACTGTTTCACCCAAATGGAGTTAAAGAGTAGCTCAGGCCATCACATGAGGAAGAGAAGGCAGAAGGCAAGTGTGCCAAGATTTAATTAGAGAGAAGATGATTATGCAAAAAGCAAAGCTCCGGGGATGTGGGAAATGAACTCGGATGAGTTGATGGAGACACCAAGAGAAAAGGAAATTTGCAAAAATGTGATCCATCAAGTGCTGTTAACTGCTGAGAAGACAGCAAGTAAGATGAGACTTCACCCATAGCCATTGAACTTGGCCACTGTGAATGAAAAGTCAGCAGTCTGTGAGGCCAGAACACAGTGAGGTTTCTTTTAAATGTAAGTTGATTTTTTTTTAAGTTTTGTTGTATTTGTACTTGAAAGGCAGTCACAGAGAGGAGAGACAGAGCATGAGGTCTTGCATTCACTAGATCACTCTCAAAAGGTCACAATGGTCAGAGCTGAGCCATCCAAAGCCAGGAACCTGGAGCTTCTTCTGTGGATGCCCAAGGACTGGAGCCATCCTCCACTGCTTTTTAAGGGCTACAATGTGACATGTTGAGGTAAACACTTAGCTGAAACCAACCAGTGTGGGCAATCAGCCTTACCATCTCCTCCTTTCTTTTTGCTTGGAGACCGTAGCTCTTTGGTTTGAATTTTCTTGGCAAGGACAACTGATACTTTTTTTTTTTTAATTAGGAGGAGGTAATGTGTCCATGAAAAATTTCTCCATATATACTGGCTTTTGTGTATTAAAAAGAAAAAAAGAATACATAAAGGACCTCATGTTCAAAAACAACATCCCAGGCTGCTGCTCGCTTTTTTTCTTCCTGCTATTTACACCTTCTTAACTCTGCCCTGTCCCTCCAGTCCCTCCAGTCAGGCTCCCAGCCCGCCTCAATAGCTCTTGCTGAGTTCTTTAGATGCATCTCTGTCTTAAATCAAGAACACTTCCAGCTCCCTCAAAGTCTGTAAAACTTCCTAATATTTTTCATAACTTCCTCCAATTCAGCATATCTAAAGACAAAGCTTCTCTTCCCTCTGTCACCAACACACTGCTCCTTTTCCATTACTAAAGAGGATCTTCCAGCACCCCACGAGCATGCCAACGGGCATCCAGTGAGCTTCCCCCACTGCCATTGGCACCCCAGGCCATCCCACCCACCCACCCACCTACCCAGAATGAAGTGCTGGGTCAGGTGGTTGATCTATTTTCATATCTCTGAAGAATTTCCATACTATCCTCCATAATAGTTTACTCATTTTAAATTCCTACCAACAGGGGATTAGGATACCTTTTTCCCTGCAGGACATGGTCATTCTAAAGTGTACATCACATAAGGCTGGGCACCTTTACTAATGGTCTTCCTGTGGCTCCCCACCACTGTGGAGTAATCCCCAAGCACATTAATGTGATGTGTTACAGAACAACTCCATAAATTTTTGGAGGAATACCTGCAGAGTCCCTAAACTGGATCTGCTCAGCCATTGAGCACTAAGACACTAACTGGCACAGAAACAGTGGAAGAAGGTTGGAGTTTATTTGCAAAGCACAGAACACAGAGTCAGGTGCCTACCACCAATTCCTGTACATCTGGAGGGATTCAAGGTGTCGAACCTTTGTAAAGGGAGGTTGAGCCTCAAGTGATCAGCTCATGCTGGGATTTTAAGTTTGTCCACAGTGCTCATGGCCCTCCAATGATGGATGAGTGACGAGGGCCAGTACTCTTCTTCTGTAATGGTGGGCTCCTGGCTATATAGGGTCTATGACTAGACAGGGTGGTACTTTGATCAGGGTCTGCCTGGTCCTGCAAAGCTCTCAGAATAGAGACTAATACTGAAATGTTAACCACAGGGTTGAGCTGATTTTTGGTGATTCAGGATCTTGTCTTTGGCTTTACCTGTATGCCACTCCCTTCATTTGATGATTTCATCTTTAGCAAGGAATCATTCTACAATCATCAAAGGGAGATCAGAGAAACTATGAGCTGAAAGAGGGATACTGGGGCCTAATAAAGCCTGTATTATAGACACAAGAGTAGGGGCTGTGTAGGCCATCTAGATCTAGTAGGCTCCCTCTGCTTCTCTAGCCTCCCCAGTCCCCTCTCTAGTCACATCCCTCTAACAGATGCACAAGCCTCAGAAAATCATCCAATAGGTCATTGAGCTTGCAAACAGCTCCATGCTGTCCTTTGGTACAGACAACAGGTGTACTCATAGACACCTGGCACCCATGGTGTCCCCTCTGGCCTCTGGTGGTTGGGCCAAGTCCTGTCTACCCCTCAAGATGTAGCTCAGACTTCACCTGCTCAGGGATTTATTAGACCTCTCAGGGACAATTTTATGACTAAGCTATTGTAGTGTTTCTTTTTCTGGTCTCTTTGGGCATTTGAATTAGTCTCGACCCCAAATGGCTCTGGATAACACTAAAGAAAGGATGACCCACAGGAACCCCAAAATCACAGAGGTATTACAGATTTGTAAGCACTTCTACATTATGTCCTCTATTACTTACAGCATACCAAGGCAAAAATGAGCTAGGACTTGAACCAGCACCATTTGGGATGTCAGAATTGCAGGAAGCAGGTATACCTTTTACGCCATAATGCAGACTCCAACTCATATATATTTTTTTAGTTACAAAAACCATTAGAACTAGAGCAGCATATGACTCCTATCAATTCAGTTATTAAATATTTAAGCAAATTTTGACAAAATACTATATTTACACCAAAACTGATATGCTCAGACATGTCCTTTCTTTTTTTAGTTTTAGCCCCCCACATATAAAGGAGAACATGTAGTATTTGTTCTTCTGTGTCTGGCTTATTCCACTCAAAATGATGTCCTTTGGTTCCAACTATTTTTTTCTGCAAATGATTGATTTTCTACACTACTTCATTGCGTAGTTTTGTTTTTTAAATTCTTTCATCTACTGATGGACACCTCATTTGATTCCATGTCTTGGCTGTTGTGGACAGCACTGCTGTAAACACAGGGGTGTAGCTAGCTCTTCAATAGAGTGAGTTCATGTCTTCTGGGCCTATCTCCAGGAGTGAGATCGCTGCATCTATTTTCGGCTTTTTTAGTTTTTAAATACATCTCCACACTCTTTTCCACAGTGGTTGCACCAATCTCCTCTGCCACCACGGGGGTGTAAGAGCTCCCCTTTCTCCACATCCTCACTGGCATTTGTTGCTGTCATCGTTTGGATAAAGGGTGAGATGATATCTCATTGTGATTTTGATTTGCTTTTCCCTGATGGCTGGTAACATTAAGTTTTTTTTTGTTTGTTTGTTTTTGTTTTTTTTTTGTTTGTTTTTTTTTTTTACCACATAGCTGTTTTTCATTTGTATTTCTTCTTTTGAGAATTGTCTCTCCAGGTCATTGACCCTATTCTGAATGATTCCTTCAGGAATCTTTAAGCTCAACAAAAAGAATGCTGAGAAATATGGAACCAGCACTCTGTAGCGAGGATATAGTAAGACTTCCTTAAGTGTGCACAACAACACTTGTGAAACTCTACATTCAATGGTGACATGAGAACATGTCATTATCCCTAGATATTGCAACTGTTAAGTGGGGATAATAATGGTTACCATGCATGATTATCGTGGTGAGTAAGCAAAAAGAACTTTGAACTGCAGATACCAACTTGGGAGTCATCAGCACAGAGGCAATACTTAAAGCATGGGAAGTGATGAGAGATAGCTACGGAGAGGGCTGAGGGAGCAGCGATGACCCCAGACCTTCCTTCCAGATGTTTCTCTCTGCTCAGGTATCAACTACTGTGGCATGCTTGTGGGCCACCAGTCACTGTGCCAGGCCCTGGGACTGCAGAGGCAAGCCAGAAAGACAGGAGACACCCATATGTACACTGAATTATAAACGGTGACATTGTTATTAAAGGGAAATCCCAGCTGCTGTGGAAAAGCTTAATAAGGTTCTAACTCAGGTGAGATGAAACCCTGTGCAAAGCACAATGTCTGACACACAGGAAGCCCTTTACTCAGAGAGGCGGACACGAGAAGTTGGCCAGGTAAAGAACCGGAGAGCACTGCAGGCAGGGGAACAGCATACAAGGCTGCCCTGAGGCAGGAAAGATCCTACATACTCCTGGAGCTGACTCACTCCCTAAATAGCCGCACAGCTGGAACTGGGCTGGTCCAATGCCAGGAGCCAGGAGCTTCTTCTGAGTCTCCTATGTGGGTGCAAGGGCCCTGAGAGGCAGAGTGTAGGACAGTAAGTAAATAACAATACCGTCTCCTTGCCATTTGAGGTGAAAATCTCTTTCTTCCAAGTGATTAAAACAACATTAAGGGTGAAGTGGGTTAAACCACTGGCTATGATGCTGGCATCCCACACGAGCATCAGTTTGAGTTCCCATTGCTCCACTTCCAATCCAGCTCCCTGCTAAAGGCCCAGGAAAGAAAGCAAGAGCAGAAGACCCAAAGTCTTGGGCCCCTCCATCCATGTAGAGAACCCAGAAGAAGCTCCTAGCTCCTGGCTTCAGATCAACCCAGCTCCAGCCATTATGGCCATTTGAGGGAGTAAACCAGCAGACAGAAGATCTCTCTCTCTCTCTCTCTTTCTCTCTCTGATTCTCCCTCACTCTGTGTAACTCTGACTTTCAAGTTTTAAAAAAAAAGAGGGGGAGCATTTGAGATTACATGTTCTTCAAACTTGAGGGCTACCCTATCAAAACTTAAAAATAAATTGTGCCAACAACTAGTTTACATAGCAAACTCAGAAGTTCCTTCTGCCTGGGTTACCAGAGGATGTGCAGAACAAAGAACAGACAAGGGTCATTTTCAGGTTTCTATGCAGGAAATACAAGGTTGGCATCTTGCCATATTCAGGTGTGTCCATGGTGGGAAGCCACAGGAAGATTGTCAGCAGGGCTGACATTAGGTTATACTGCAATCATACTTGACTGCATTTAGGCAGATCAGCGTATTTTGGGAATATTGAGGAATTCAGAGGTTTTTGAAGTATTAAAGTAATAGTCAAGAATACAAGTTGATTATATTCATGTGCAGTCAGACATTTTTCAAATTTTAACGCAAGTAGGCATAAGTTCACAGTGGATGAAAAAAAAAGTAATGTGAAAGGTCGCAAGGGAATTAGCCTCCCATGCAAAGTTAAAAATTAAAGGATCTGCTTGTGGCCAAGATGCAATAACAAGGGCTGGATTTTACCCTCGCTTTAAAGAACATTCTGCCCCACTAAAAGCACGCACACATACATACACATAGAGACAAATATGAAATTGTTTTCCTTAAAATTTATTTTTAGAGGCTGTCATGATGGCTTAATGAACTAATCTACCTGTGGCACTCTGTTGCCTGGAGTCCTGGCTGTTCCACTTCCTGTCCTGCTCCATGTCAATGGCCTGGGAAGAAGCAGAGGATGACACAAGGTCTTGGACCCCTGCACCCACGTGGAAGACTCAGAAGAAGCTCCTGGCTCCTGGCATTGGACCAGCCCAGTTCCAACTGTGCAGGCCATTTAGAGAGTGAACCAATGGATGGAAGATCTCTCTCACTCTCCCTCTATCTCTCTTTCAAGTAAAATAAATAAATATTTTAAAATGTGTTTTTAGTGGACAATTGTAAGTCGTGCGTGTGTGTAATGTAAAACGTGATGGCTTAGAATAACTAACACACTGCAGAATGGCTAAATTAACAAATATTTAACAAATATTTACCTTTTTAAAATATTTATTTATTTTTATTGGAAAGTCAGATATACAGAGAGGACGAGAGAGAGAAAAATATCTTCTGCCTGCTGATTTCACTCCCCAAGTGGCCGCAAAGGCTGGAGCTGAGCTGATCTGATCCGAAGCCAGGAGCCTCCTCGGGGTCTCGCACACAGGTGCGAGGTCCCAAGGCTTTGGGCTATCCTCAACTGCCTTCTCCCAGGCCATGGAGCTGGATGGTAAGGGGGCCACCAGGACACCAACCGGTGCCCATATGGGATCCCGATGTGTGCAAGGCAAGGACTTTAGCAGCTAAGCTACTGCCCCAGGCCCCAAATATTTTCAGTGTAAGAGCGCTTAAAATCTTTCCTTTAGACAATTTTCAGGTACAGAATACCTGGTTATTAACTGTAATTACCATGTTGCACATGATCTTATTCCCCATATGACAAAAATTTTACAACCTCTGACCAACAGCTCTCCAGTCCCATCCCATGCTCCAGTCCTGGGGGTCACCATTCTACTCCAACTTCAGCAAGTCTGAATTTTTTTGTATACCACATGAAAGATCTCGCAGTTTTTATCTTTCTATGCCTGGCTTATTTTACTTAGCATATTGTCCTTTGGTTGTATCCATGTTATTGTAAACAAAAGGACTTCCATCTTTCTTAAGGCTGCGTAACATCCCATTCTATTTTCCACATTTTCTTTTTTTTTTTTAAAGATTTATTCCATTTTTATTACGAAGTCAGATATACTGAGAGGAGGAGAGACAGAGAGGAAGTGGAGCTGCCGGGATTAGAACCAGCAGCCATATGGGATCAAGGCGAGGACCTTAGCCACTAGGCCACGCTGCCAAGCTCTTTCCACATTTTCTTGATCCATTGATTTGTTGGTCAACACTTGGGTTGACTCCATAGTTTATGAAACAGCAATGTTCAAGCCACTGAACATCCAGCCAGGGAAGACCATGACCCAGTGACCCCTGAGAGCAAGAGAGCAAATGAGGACATAATCCTGAAATCCAACATGGGCCTCAGAAGCTGGGGAAAGGCCACTACAAATGTGAGGTGACCAGGGTGACCAAGGTGCTAATGTTTGCAAGACAGAGAGCAAGCTGGAGAGGAGGAAAAGGAGGAAAGGAGGAGATAAGAGCAGAGGGAAAGAGAGGGGAGGGAAGGAACGAAAAGGGGAAGAGAGAAGAGGGGAGGGGAGAAGAGATGAAGAAAGGGGTGGGGAGGAGAGGAGAGGAAGGAAAAGGAAGGGAGAGGAGATGAGATGAGAGGAAGGGAGGGGAGGGGAAGAGAGGAGAGGACAGGAGCACAGGGAAGAAGGGAGGGGAGAGGAGGGGAGGGGAGAAGAGAAGAGAGGGGTGGGGAGGAGAGGAGAGGAAGGAAAAGGGAGAGGAGATGAGATGAGAGGAGGGGAGGGGAGGAGAGGAGAGGACAAGAGCACAGAGAAGAGGGGGAGGGGAGAGGGAGGAGGGGAGAGGAGGGGAGGAGAGAGGAGGAGAGGGGAGAGGAGGGGAGGGGAGAGGAGGAGAGGGGAGAGGAGGGGGGAGGGGAGGGGAGAGGAGGAGAGGGGAGAGGAGGGGAGGGGAAGGGAGACCTCCATAGAGGAAGGATATCTGAAGAGGGTATCCAGCAGAGGGCAGCTCAGTATGTATATGTAAAGAACCTGCGAAGTCTGAGAAAGTAACTGAGTGAAGCAGAGGGAAGAGTGCCCAACAGTCACATGGGCTGAGAACAGCTGCCAAAAGCCTCACTGGAAAATCTCCTGAGTTCCAAGGCATTCAGTACGGAATTCAAGGTCTTTCCTCAGTGTTGAGAATACTGACACATAGCCCTGGACCAGCAGTTCTCAACCAAGACTGATTCTGCTCCGTACTCCAGGTGTCATTTGGCTATGTTTGGGAATAATTTTAATTCTCAGAACCAGAGGGTGCTACCAGTGGCTGGTGAGGGAGGCCAGAAATGCTATATTAAACATCTCACAACACACAGGACAGCCCCCCACCATGCCCCACCATGAAGGACTACCCGGTCCAAAATGTCAGAAGGGCTCACATGGAGAAACCCTGCCCTCAGTTAGTTGTTACTGTGACCTTTCTTAACTTTTTTTTTTTTTAAGATTTATTTATTGTTGTTTGAAAGGCAAAGCTACAGAGAGAAGGAGAGATAGAAAGATCTTCCATCCGTAGATGTTTGCACCAGCTGGAGCTGAGCCCATTTGAAGCTAGGCATCAGGAGTTTCCTCTGGGTCTCCCATGTGGATGCAGGATTCCAAAAATCCAAGTTGTCCTCCCACTGCATTCCCAGATCACAAGCAGGTAATTGGATTGGAAGTGGAGACACATAGACAGAAACCGGCACCCATAGAGGATGCCAGCACTAGCCGGTGAAGTATTAGCCTGTTGAGGCATTATGCTGGCTCCATAACAAATCTTAGAAAACCAAGGCTCGGGCCACTGGCTATAGGACTGACTGGCCTGGCTGTCCTTGAGCCAACAACTCACCTCCCAGCATGCCTAGAGTTCCTGCACTTTGGCTTTGCCTGGTCCTTCTCCACTATATTATGGAGTAGGGGTGGGGGTTCAGAGCAACAGCTGCTTCAGGGCCCACCTCCAGGAGGAAGTCCATTCTCAGACAGACAGGGGCCTCAAGGACTCATGTCTGACAGCTCCCTTTGGGCGTGCCACTCCACTGGCTTGGATGCTGTGGATATGCAGAACAGGAATCCCTTTGGCACCCTTGATGACTTGGCCTCAATGGAGTGAATGAGAAATGCAAAAAGAGCCTTTGCACTGGGGACACCTCTCAGATGACCCCAATGGCTCTGCCTCCTGCAGACACTCCTTCCCCAGCCATGACTCAGCAAGCTGCCTGCATAGAGAGGCCCACATGGAACCTGAGGGTGATCTCCAGCCAAACCAACAAACAATAAGGAACTGAAGCTCTCAGGAGCTGACTCCTGCCCACAGCTGAAGAAGGGGACGTGCACTTCTGTCATTCCTGAGGTCACGGACAACATTCTCTAAATAACAACTAAGCCAAACCAGGATGCTGGTTTGAGTCTCAGCTACTCTACTTCCTATCCAGCTCCCTACTAATGTACTTGGGACAATAATGGAAAGTTGCCCAAGGGCTTCAGCTCCTGCCCTCTATGTGGGAAATCCAGATGTTTCTGTCTTCTGGCTTCGGCAGTGGTGGGTAGCGGGTGGCTGCAGCACCGGAATGACATGAGGCGGGAGTAGGTGGAAGCTATTGGAAGGATTCAGGCTCCCTGTGGGGTCTGCATGAAGAATGATGTCCTGTTTTAAGGAAGATAGAATGTCCTTTCAGATTGGATTGTCCCCAACTAGGTCCCTTTCACCAAACTCTCCTGTTTTTATTTCAGAGAGCTCTCTCACTTTGCAGCTGGCATGAAATTTCTTTTTTTTTTTAAAGATTTATTTTGATTGGAAAGGCAGATATACAGAAAGGAAAGATAGAGAAAAATCTTCCATCCACTGGTTAACCCCCAAATGGCTGCAATGGCCAAAGTTGAGCTAATCTGAGGTCAGGAGCCAGGAGCCTTCTGCGTCTGCCATGTAGGAGCCATGTAGAGACCAAGGACTTGGAGCACTCTCTGCTACTTTCCATCAGCAGGGAGCTTGAAGGGAAGTGGAGCAGATAAGACTTGAGCCAAAGCCCATATGAGATGCTGGCACTTGCAGGTGGAGGATTAGCCAGTGAGCCATCACACTAGCCCCCAACTGGCAAGAAATTCTTGTGCTGGCACTTCTTGGAGACATAGTTTGGGACTCAGGGCTGCTGCTTCTGCTCTATGCTGATCCCTGTATCACCTATGCGGAAATGCAGCACTTGGAAAGCTTCCAGGTCCCCAGTAGAAATGCCCTGGGTGTGAATCAGGGAGGACCTGAAAGTCAAGTTACCTGAGATGAGGGACATGTCAATGGAATGGCCTTGAGCCTGGCTGTGCTCACCTTTCTCCCATTTAAGTTTTAACTCATTGAGCAACTGATTTAAAATGATTTATTTATCTATTTGAAAGTCTGAATTACAAGAAGAGAGGGAGAGACACAGAGACAGAGATCTTCCATCCACTGGTCCACTCCCCAAGAGGCCATAATGGCCAGAGCTCAGCCAGGCCAAACCCAGGATCCAAGAGCTTCGTTCAGACATCCCATGCAGGTAGCAGCAGCAAACTACTTGGACCATCTTCCACTACCTTTTTCCAGTCCATTAGGGTAATGGATCGGAAATGGAGCAACCAGTATTCAAAACCCAGTACCCATATGGGATGCTGGCATCTCGGGCAGCAGCTTTACTTGCCATGTTATACCAGCTCAGAGCAAAAGTCTAATAAATTAAGATCTTGAGAAGCTGATATTCTTGGTGAGGGCTTGCACTGGTCAAGGCATTTTCTATTTTACTCATATTTATCTTCAGAGGTTTCTGGCTTATACTCTGCCGTCATGTTACTAGACTGGGATTGAAGACCACAGATATTCTCCACCTTAAATACCTCTCAGGACACATTGTATGTACATGGGAAAATTCCTCACCCTCTGGCCCTGAAGACTTCCAGCTATTGCAAGAAGTCACTATCTCGGCTCAAGTTCAGCCCCAGCCCGCCTTGCAGGCAGCATCTACTGTCTAGGACACTCTGTTTCCAACGTGCTTTGTCTGTGATGCTGTGTGTGAGAAGTAGAAAAAGACTGTTTGCCACCAGTAATTCTCAGAAAGTCCTTCGTGAGCTCATCACTCTGCTGTGTCCCCAGACCCACCTGGGAGGTAGAAGAGAGGATGATGCAGCTCAGAGCCTGAGATTTCTGGTTCTCGCCCTTCCTCTCTGACAAGCCATAATGCTTCCTCCAAGAGACCTGTAAATTGGAACATTACAGCCCACCCCAGAAATAAGGTTGACAGACAAGGGAAGCTGAGTTGGAAAAGGACTCGATGAATCCATTCCATGTTGTGCATGTTTATCAATTCTGATACATCATCCTCCTATGGAAACTTTAAATAGGATCTTCCAACATCTTTCTGTCTTGCCAGAAACAAGAAAGAAAATCCCCTGATCTACCCAGACAGCTTCTTCCAAAGATCATGGCTGAGAGAGGGACCTCTCCAGGAGCAAAGGAGACTGCAACACAGACCTTGGACGTACAAACTCGAAAGCCGCTGGATGAAACCCTCCCTGAGATCTCTGGACCATGGAGGGAAACCCCTAGACTTCTCTGTTCTTTCTGCAATGTGCTATATGCCAGGTGGTGAACATCAGATGGCACACAAGACCATAGCTTGATACAAGGTCTAAGAAAACACCACTATCTGAGATGGAGAAAAGAGTGGCAGGATTGGGAGTTGGGATTGAAGGTAGGACAAGCCCAGGACTGAGACTGGGGCAGGATTGAGGCTGGATCTCCGGCAAGGGCAAAGGTTGGGGATGGGAGTGTTCCAGGTGTTCCCAAGCTGTGGAGGCACTAGGAGTCTGGTGAAGAACATAAGGGTTGAGGACCAGCTGCCTGAGTGCAATGGAGTGTGCAAACAGCATGACTTGATAAAGAACAGCAGCATAGACTGTGTCTAGAGTCTTGAGATCACAGACTGTTGGTCCCAGAGACCAAGCTCAATCTCTACATTAGTGATCTGTGAGTGAGCGAAAGTCTAAGACCAAGGTCAACGCCTGTGGACAAGGGTCTACAGTTTAGCAACAGTCCAAAGCCACAGGATTGTGTTTTAAGATGTCCTTGAAACAGTTATATACTGGCTTACATACTTGGGTCGTGCTGTTGCTCCCTGATCATCAGGCATTGACTGGTTAATATCAGTAGGGGATGGAGCTATCAACTTCGTGCCACATCAAGTTCTGTAATTTGAAACTCCAAGCAATTCAACCAAAGATGAAAGCAGCAAGCCATCTGGGTCAACCTCCTTCCTTGGAGCAGGGGGCTTCCCTCTGGCTACCAGCTTTCATAGTCCGCATCTTGTGTCTCTTGTTTCTCATTTTCGCAATTGCATGTCGCCCCCTCTCCAACCCTGGCAAGCAACCCTGCCTTGCTTCTGCAGGCAGTGGTATGTGTAGCGACTGTGTTTTGCTGTTGTTGCCCCAGATAGCAAAGGAAACTGCTAAGTCATGGTTACCAAAATTCAGTGGACAGTGTGACCCACATTGTTTTGGAAAAAATTTCCCTTTCTTTTCTTTTTTCTTCCATACCAGGCAGTCATCTCTGTTTTTCACTTGTCTCTGCCAGACTGAGAAACAATTGGCTACCAGGCTTTTCTGGGTTTGCTTCAGGATTTTCCCAAAATAGGCTCCAGAAGAATGGGAAGTGGAGGGCCTGCCTAACCCAGCACTGGGCCAAGGTGAAAGGGAGTGAGTCCTTGATGTGAGCCTGCCACCAGGAAAATTCTGACACTGCCAGGCCTGGAGGGTAAATGCCTCTGGTTGTTGAGGCATAAGTGGTCAGCCTTTCAGAGCTAGCCACCAGAACATAGTGTACTCTGGTTAGAGATAAGATCTGCTCATCCAGCATGGGAGAAGGAGGGAAGGGTAGGCGAATACAGGGAGGGGGAATTTGGAACCCAAGGTAGCAATGGGCTATAGTGTCACAGAGACAGCCACATTGGCAGGTAGAAGAAGAGTGTGCTAAAAAATTGATCTGCTGGACCTGGCATGGTGGCCTAGTGGCTAAAGTCCTCCCTTTCATCTGCCGAGATCCCTTATGGGTGCCGGTTGGTATCCCAGCTAGTCCACTTCCCTTACAGCTCCCTGGGAAAGCAGTCGAGGACGGCCCAAAACCTTGGGACCCTGCACCCGCACGGGAGACCTAGAAGAAGCTCCTGGCTCCTGGCTTCTGGCTTCAGATCAACTCAGCTCCAGCCATTGTGATCACTTGGGGAGTGAATCAGAAGATGGAAGATCTTTCTCTCTGTAATCCTTCTCTCTTAACTCTGACTTTCCAACTTTTTTTTAAAAATCTTTAAAATAATAAGTCATTATTATTTACAATTGATAAATACTATTATTATTAATTGATCTGCTGAGGAAGGGCATGGAGAGGGGAGCCGGGGATGGCTCAGGCACAGGGGCTATACCCAGGCTTCCTGGAGAGGTGGCTGCAAGGGCAGGACACATTGTGAATGCTGAATCAGTCTCAAACACTAGGCAAGACACAGGGGACACAGAGGTTGTGGCATCTTCTGGGGACTCTGGGACGGGGGGGTACTTGATCAACTACTGCTTTGCTTTACATCTCACAGGGAGGGTCTGTATAGGACAGGTGATAAAAGCCACTGATAACATGACTTTGGCCCCTGTGTCTGCAAGAGACAGGAGGAACAGAGCTGCTAGGCAGGACTAGAACAAGGAAAGGAGGGTCTGCTGGCCTGGTGGGTATGGGGCTAGCCAAAGCCTGCTACCCCTGTGCATGCACTGAGCTAGTAGCATACTACAAGTTCCACCCAAGATAGGTCCAGGTAGCCCTCAGACCTGATGGCCAGCAGATCAAGAACTCTAGCAGTGACTCATTAGGTGTCATTTTGTACAGTGTGGGAAAACTTTAAGACTTCAGAGACAACAGTGAGCTGTACATGAGCTGAGCTGGAAGCGAACTCACTGAGCTCTATGCATTGCATTGAAGCCACAGAGAAAATAATACTGAATTCAGCATCGTACTGGTCAAAAGAGGTCCATGTGGTCCCCAGACCTAACAGTCAACACTGGCAAGATCAGCACCAACAACAACCTAGCTATATAAGACACTTGATGTCCCGCTAATCCTGGGACCTGCTCCAACTGGAAGTAGGGGAAAGGTTGTACAGACAATGGAGCAGCCTCATCACGGAATCACAGGAGGTGGAGAGAGGTGAGTCAGGAGCTGGGGCTACATAGACCATGGCAAAAACATAACGTAACAACCCAGGCCTGGAACTTGCTGGAGGGAGTGGCACAAGTGACTGCAAACAAAGAGCCGTGTACCAACCACAATAAGTAAAATCGAACCTGTGGGTGACACAGCTTAGAAACCTGCCCCAAGGAGAAGACTCTGCTAACCAGAAGTACAATGACCAAGAGCAAAAGAAGAGAAAAGACACAATAAATATTACTGAAGACTCCCCTGGAAAAGGAGCAAAAGCCTTTGCCAACCTCAGAGTTCACTGAGAAAGACATTGAGAAAATGGGGAATACAGAATTCAAAACACTTGTTATAAAACTTCTTATCAACAATGAGAAGCACATAAAGCAGGCATTAAAGGAATTGAAGGAATATGTCACACTGGAAATGATTCAAATGGAAGTTGATATATCAGAAATGAAGAATACAGTACAGCAAATTAAAAGTTCAGTGGAGAGTCTCCAAAATAGAATGAAGTGAGCAGAAGAATGTCAGAATTAGAAGATATTTCCTGTCACCAGGGAGACACAAACAAAAAAACTGAAAGCAGAGCTGGATCAGGCCAAAAAAAGTATTCAAGGATTGAAAGACACTATTAAAAGGCCAAATATAAGAGTAATGGGAGTCCCGGAAGGTGAAGAAAGAGAAGCTGGGTTTACAAATGTACTCAATGAAATAATAAAGGAAAATTTCCCTAATCTAGAGAAAGAATTGGGAAACAACATCCCAGAGGAGCACAGAACTCCCCAACAGGGTTGATCAAAAGCAAACTTCACCACAACATGTGATAATCATGTTCTCTTCAATTGAACATAAGAAAAGATCCTTAAATGTGCACATGGGAAAAAAAAAAATCAGTTGACATATAAAGGAATGTGTAGGGAGCCATGCAGTTGGGTCGGATGGCATGGGTGTCTGATGAGCACCACTCCTAGGTTAGCAAGGCTACGAGGAGTTTCTGGCAGCGAGGCAAGGCCCAGCGAAATGTCTCTGCTCACCTCATTGCTGCCTCACCCCATTGTATGGACAATCACCTCTCTGATGTTTCATAGAATCCTCCTGAGGATGTTGTTGTTGTTTTTCTGCTAATGTGAAGTGATTCCTGTAACTGGTATGACACCTCAAATTGATCAATCATGTTATGATAAAAACATCTTTAGCGATGTAAGACTATGACACTCAGCTAAAGTATACAATAGTACAATTGAGCACACTATGTTTCCAAATATCCTGTTATGTGCCCACTTTTGACCTGAAGTTTGCCCTAGTGTAAGTAATGTTTTCCTTAAGAAATGGCTTGATAATATTTTGGAACAGATGGCAGTCATGGAGGTACAAAGAGTTTGTTTACCATGCACCTTGAACTGTTACAACACATGATATGACGAATTCTAGTTTCTCACCACAGAAAGTAAAAGTATATGCGGCATCTTCTAAAGGGAAACAAATGTGAACCCCCTCAAAATGGCTTAAAATCTCAATCTTGTACTGGCACTTATATTTAGGGAAAGAAAACAGTTTATAAAGATAAAAGGAAGTTTCTTGTAAAAGCCCTCTGTTTGTAGATTGGCTGAGTTGCCTTGATCCCTTTCACTGCCCTTTAACAAAAGAACAAAAAACAATTGAATCCGCACTAGGTGAAGGTAACGGTAATTAATGCATGACTTGATTATAAGATTTAGCAGAGAATCAATGTTATATGCTTTTATAAAATCCTTTCATTTATGATCTTTTAATTTTGTACTCAATATTTTAAGCAATATTAGTTTGATTGTGTTTAGTAAAAATTAATTTTGAGTATAAGTAAACTACTTGTCACTATGTAACCGCATGTGCTGCCAACCGTGGAGTTCCTGGCTTCAGCCAGGCAACTGCAGGTTTCAGTGAGTAACGGTTTGTTGACAATGTTTTCTTTAGGATTGTTTTTTATATTCTCTTAACCATGAAGTAAAAATGAAACAATTGAATATTGTGCAAAAGCTTGTGATGATTTGTGTATAAATAAAGAAGGCAACTTTTCTAAGTTGTCCATTATGAGCATCAAGCCATAGTGGTCCACGTCTTATCTCTTCCTCTTATAGTCTCGCCGATCCACGCATCCTTTGCAAGCTCTCAGTCAGCTGGAGCTGGTCTCGACAGGAATGTTAGTTAAATTCACAGGAGACCTCTCACAGGAAACTCAACAGGCAAGAAGAGAATAGAGCGACACATTCCAGATTCTAAAAGAAAAAAATTGTTGGCCCAGGATAACATACCCAGAAAAGCTTTCCTTTGTCTTTGAAAATGAAATAAAATTCTTCCACAGTCAAGAAAAGTTAAAAGGATATGCCTCTTCCAAACCTGCCCTACAAATGATACTTAAAGATGTTCTCTTGACAGAGAAAAGGAATAGCACCAAACAAAACCAAAGGCAAATATGAAAAACATCCCAATAAAATAACAACAGAAGACTAAGTCAATGAACTAAATCATTGCTAAAACGACAGGACCAAATCACCATCATTCTATAAAATCTAAATGTAAATGGATTAAACTCATCAATCAAACATCATAGATTAGTAGACTGGATTAAAAACACAAATCCCATCTATTTGTTGCCTGCAGGAGACATATCTCACCAACAATGATCTCATGGATTTTGATTTTTTTTATTTAGTTTTATCTCTTCAAAACACTTTCTTTTTTATTAAATTCTTCACTGACTCATAGATCATACAATAGCATCATTTTCTTCAAGAAAATTCTTGATTTTCTTTTTCATTTTTTCAGCGACACATTAGTCATTCAGTAGCATGTTATTTAACTTCATGGCATTTTTAATTTATTTTTTTTCTTCCTGTTGTTGATTTTGTATTGTGGCTTTTCATTTAAGGGGATGTATAGAAACTGTGTAATGGAGACTATCATATCCAGATGTGAGGATACGATGCAGTATGCATCTCTACTTCCAGATCAAAGATGGACTCCCAATGAAACTATTAACTGTATCTTGACAATAGAATGCTGGGCTATCTGCCATTGTCCATGCCCACAGTGATGGACATATGACTGTGTATGAAGAACTATACTATAGTAATGATACAGGGAAACTCAATGAGGGGGAAGGCAATCAGGGAGGGGATAAGGGAAATCCCAGGGCCTAAGGATCTGTATCATAAAATAATAATGATAATAAGAAGAAAAGGCAAAAAAATTATTAATAAATAAATCCTTATATAGCGAAAAAAAAGGGGGGGAGGGCATACCCAAGGCCCTGCCCTGCCATTCCTTTCTCCAGCCCAGCCCTTTGTTCAGTGCATGTTTACCTTAATTAGGTTTGCTGTTTGCTCCCTCTGTAACCTAGACGGTACACTTTCCTTTCCCATTCTGAGTGGTTTGAAGTCTACCAATTGCACAGCCATGACATTCTGGAATGCAACCTGGAATTTTTGCCTAAATTCAGACATGGATGCTCAGAGGATCACAGCTGTCCTTAGCTCACTTTATTTATTTATTTATCTATTTATTTATTCATTCATTTATTTATTTTTGGTCATTTCTTGTTGCTTTTGTCCAGTACCAAAGGACCAAATTTTTTTTTGTTTGATTAACTCTATTTCATGATTAAGCATGACAGTCTCCCTTGTTCACTAGACTTTGGCAATACAAAAACAAGCAGTCTTGTATATACACACACACACACACACATCCCTTAGGGGGCTCTCATCTGTCTTTCGTTGAAGGGGCTTTTATGAAGTTCTGGGAGGGATGCCACACCTGGAAAGCCCTCCACCCAGCAGTATCCCAGGAAGGGTGCAGGAGGAAGAAAGTGTCCACACCCCACATCTGTAAAAACCCCAGTATGTGGGCAGACTGACCTCTGTTCACTGAGATGGCCACCTGATCTGTCAGGTATACACTCTTCTTTCTTTATCTACAATAAACGTTGCTGTGTGCTTTCTACTAAACAATCAAAACTAAAGAGACTGAGTATTCTGCTCCAGGAAGCAAGACTGAGGTTTTTACAAGCAAGGAATAGGTTGGAGACTGTGCACTTCAATGCCTCTGAAGATAAGCAAGTTTGAATGAGTCTGGAGGCGGCAAACTGCAAGTCTACATTGATTTATTTTCAGTTTCTTTTTTTTTTCTTTTTTAAGATTTATTTATTTTATTACAAAGTCAGATATACAGAGAGAAGGAGAGACAGAGAGGAAGATCTTCCGTCCGATGATTCACTCCCCAAGTGAGCCGCAACGGCCAGCGCGCGCCAATCCGATGCCAGGAACCAGGAACCTCTTTGGGGTCTCCATCACGGGTGCAGGGTCCCAAGGCTTTGGGCCGTCCTTGACTGCTTTCCCAGGCCACAAGCAGGGAGCTGGATGGGAAGTGGAGCTGCCGGGACTAGAACCGGCGCCCATATGGGATCCCCAGGGCATTCAAGGCGAGGACTTTAGCCGCTAGGCCACGCCGCCGGGCCCATGGTTTTTATTTTAGCCATTGAGAATGTTCTAACAGTCTTACAGAATATTCACCAAATACATGGATGAACATTATACCACAGCAGGTTAAGCCACCCCTGGAATTCCTACCTCCCATACTGAGAGTTCAAGTCTCAGCTTCTCACATACTTGCTAACACAATCCTGGAGGACAGTAGATGACGGTTCAGTTGGCTAAGTTCCTACAGGTCATTTGGAGGCCTGGATGTAGCCTGGCTCAGACCTGGTTGTATGGAGATTTGGGAACTAAACCGGTCCATGGCCAATTTTTTCTCTTTCTTTCTCCTCTCCGTCACTCTGTCTTTCAAACATTTCAAAATAAATAAATGTAAACGCTATCTTTTTTTAAAAGATTTATTTTATTTTCATCAGAAAGTCAGATATACAGAGAGGAGGAGAGAGAGAGGAAGATCTTCCATCCGATGATTCACTCCCCAAGTTGGCCGCAACAGTGCTGCGCCGATCCAAAGCCAGGAGCCAGGAACTTCTTCTAGGTCTCTCACGCGCATGCAGGGTCCCAAGGCTTTGGGCCATCCTTGGCTGCTTTCCCAGGCCACAAGCAGGGATCTGGATGGGAAGTGGAGCTGCCGGGATTAGAACCGGCACCCATATGGGATCCCGGTGCCATATTCAAGGCAAGAACTTTAGCTGCTAGGCCACACTGCCGGGCCCTAAAAGCTATCTTAAAACAAGAAAAATAAGCCGGCCCGTTGCGGCTCACGTGGGGAGTGAAAACATCGGATGGAAGATCTTCCTCTCTGTCTCTCCTCCTCTCTGTATATCCGGCTTTCCAATAATAATAATAAAATCTTTTAAAAAAAAAACAAGAAAAATAAGTACAGGTATTATACTTACTGCTTGAGCTATTAATGACGTACATTTATTTTATGCTTGATCTAGTTTTGTGAGTGTTCAATTATATTCATTTTAAGTGCATCCCTTTGATGGAAGACAGAGCTGACTGAGAAAATTGCTGTTTAGCATTCACAAAGCTAGGTAAGTGTAAGTTTTCTATCTATGCCAGCAGAAGGAAAAAAAAAAAAAAAACCCTGCAGATAAAATGGATTTCATGACAATGGTCCATCTCACAGAAAGTGCTGATTGTCCTGTGGAACACACCTGCCAGAAGGGTTTTTGGAGCTGCCCTGCCCAGAAAGAGGAGTTGCTTGTGTCCCTTGAGCTGGCAGGAGCGGTGGGAGCATAGGCAGCTGGGGGGGGGGGCAGGGGGATGTGCAACTACCTGGCCTTGTGAAATGGCTTTGGAGATGTCTGAATGGGTGGTTCTGCAGAGAAGGCCCCAGGCACAGTGCCTAGCTAGACGCCAATTACCCACTTTGAGTCCCTTTATTGTGGAGTCTGTTCATTACCAACAGAGTGCTGTAAATCTATGCCTGGTGTTGCTAAATAGAGCCAAGTGTCAGGGAAGAATTTTCCAAATGAACTTGCAAAACTTACCATAGAAAATCCACCCAAACAACAAGATGGAATCACTGAGGGTTAAGGAACCAGGGGAGGAAGGGAAGAAAAAGCAAAAGAGGTAGAAGGGGTCAGATAAAGCAAAAAACAAGACAGTACTTTTGTACTTTTGTAAAAGGTGATGAGAGCTAAAATTTCCATAGCAAAGAAGAAATATGTGATAAGAATATGTGGTCTTGCAACTTTTGAAATTAACCTTAAGGAAGTACGACGTTTTTTATTTGCACAAAAATTGTCCAGTGGCACGTCAGTAACAGGGGAGGATGTGCTAACATGCAGGAAGATTTTATAGATAACATTACTGATGTCACTCAGGAAATATGGCCAGAGATGGACGATGACAGTCTCTGTTTAATGATTTCAACTGAGAATTGGACATGACCATTAGGAAAAAGCCTGCTTACATATATACATATATGACTTAGCTACCTTCAGGGAGAGGGCTGGCAGTCAGCCAACCAGGGCATTGAACAACAGCAGGACTTTTGATCTGTCATTGCCAGTTTGCTTCCTTGTTTCATCACTCAGAAATTCCCATTTTTCTTCAGACTTTCAAACACATATGGGCTCATGTCTACCTATCTACCTTCTCTTTCTCACCTCAAGAGAAGTAGTCCATAATCTCATGGTGGTAACATGGATTAAATGTCCACTTCCGTATCTTCTTCAAAGCTGATATATGGGCATGAGCAGCTTATGAGTATTCTTCTCTTCCTCTCTGTCCTTTGGTGTTCAGAAATGATTTTTTTTCCCACTGTCCAGAGGACTGGTCATATCATTGGAAGGGATAGCCTGGAAACCCTGCCTGCCAACCAACCAACTGGAGCCGAATGCTTTTTATTCTATTAGAGGGGAAAAAATGGATCAGAACATCAAAGACATAGGATCCAAAGAGAAGTAGCAAGAACAAGAAAGCTACAGAGACAAGGAGGGAAAAATAGTCAGATTTCCATGACCAGGTATTAGGGGAAAACCTCCAGCTTTGTTCATTCTGGTCGTGGGGATTTCTGACCTCAACCAAGAAATGGTGAACATGGCTTATACATGTTTGATCTGACCAAACTCCACCCTACCCCTGGCCAAAAAATATCCTTTTCTGGAATGTGACATGGATGAGTCCTGTGGAGCTGTTAGCATCTCTAACTGCCTGCCTGTTTTTAAGGGCTGGATTTGCAGCTCCAGTACAGGGGCCCTAGTCATAGCAGCCTGTCACTGCATGAAGGCTGTATTGTGTGTTCTCTGTAAGCAGATGGTTCTACTCTGGCTTGCTGTTGAGACGCTGGCACTGAGCCTGATACAGGACCTTTGCAATTTTCTTGTACCTAAGGATCGGTAACCTATTAGCCAGAACTGTCTTAAGGCTGTAGGAATCTGTTACATGGATTACATTATCTCTGAGGGCTGTTTCTGTTCCCCAGTGAGGCTGAGCCCCAAATCCACTAGTTATGGTCTTTCTTGGATATGCCTAGCAGTAACCATGTTGTGCTAGGCAGTTAAGACTGCTAGTCAGATGCCGAAAACTGGAGTCTCTGGTAATCAGGCTAGCAAACCATCTGCATTTTACATCCACAAAGGGCCTGTCCAAATACATGGAAGCTGCCCATGAGTCCTATCCAGGTGAGCTGTTACTTTATGGAAAGATAAACAGAAACTAACAGCAGAATTTTTTAAGATTTATTTGATTTATTTTAAAGAGTTTTGGAAAGAGAGGGAGAGACAGAGAGTGGAAGAGAGATTTCCCATCTGCTCGCTTGCTCCCCAAATAGCTCCAATGGCCAGAACTCAACCAGGTCAAAGCCAGGAACTTCTTTTGAGTCTCCCACATGAATGCACTTGGGCCATTTTTCAGTTTTCCCAGGCACATTACAGGGAGCTCGATTGGACATGGAGCAGCCAGGACTTCAACTGGCACCCACATGAGACACCAGCTTTGCAGGCAGCAACTTTACCAGCTACGCCACAGTACCACCCTCAGAAGGTAGGATTTAGCCTCAGTAAGAATAAGGTGGGCGTTAAAGCCCTACCAGATGTGTGTGTGAGGCCCAGACTTATCTGTGTCATCCCTTTGGAAGACACCCTATTGATGCCCGTTATCTGGCTGGAAAGGAAGAGAGCTGGCCTGAAAATGTTAGCATAGACTAGGCAGTGTCTAAAAGGACATTTACAATGCTAGCTGCACCACCACTGATTTTGAGCCATCCCCCTCAATAGCAATGGTTGCATGGGTGGCAGGAGCCCAAGCACTTGGGTCATCTTCCACTCTTTTGCATCAGCAGCAAGCTGAACTACAAGGTGACTAGGAAATCAACAGAGGATAGTCCCTGCACTCACATGGGAGACCCAGAAGAAACTCCTGGCTCCTGGCTAACAGTTCTTCCTGTCTCCGTTGGCTTCAGAGCTATGCTGGCAGAAAAATACTGTGTGATAATGTGCTGGGTTATGCGATTCTAGCAAGCCATTAAAGTCTTTTATTTATTTTTTCATGATTTATTTATTTTTACTGGAAAAGCAAATTTACACAAAGAAGGAGAGACAAAGATCTTCTGTCTGCTAGTTCACTCCCCAAGTGACCACAACAGCTGGAGCTGAGCCGATCCGAAGCCAGGAGCCAGGAACTTCTGAGTCTCCCATCTGAGTACAGGATTCAAAGGCTTTGGGCCGTCCTCCACTGCTTTCCCGGGCCACAAGCAGGGAGCCAGGAGAGATGGATGGGAAGCGGAGCAGCCAGAATAAACTGATGCCCCTATGTGTCCCAGAGCATGCAAGGCAAGGACTTTAGCCACTAGGCTACCTGGCCGAGGCCTTCTTTCTTTTTTGCAAAGTACTTTATTTTTGAAGACACACAGCTACATAAGTGTTGTTTACATATTCAGGAGACATAATGTGATTTTTCAATGCAGGTCTATGCTGGGTAATGATCAAACTGGGGACAGTGACATACTCATCAATGTTTGATGAAGGAAGGGAGATGGCAGGATCTGGGTGGATTTTTGTAAGCTATTTGTATACAAAGTTCAATCCAAGGTGGGAGTTGGTGTTAGCTCTTTGTGAAAGTGCCCTTGCAGGACAAGTGTTCTGTAAAGAACATCTTACCTGACTTGCTACAGGCATGAAGAAGGCTTTAGACCCGGGACATCCACATCAGAATGCCTGGGTTTATGAGTGTTGGGTCTACACTTGATTCCAGTTTCCTACCAAGGCCAACTACAGAAAGCAGCACGTGATGGCTCAGACATTTGAATCCCTGCAACCCATAGGGGAGGTTCTTATTGAGTTCCAGACTCCTAGCCTAACCCTGGACGTGGTGGGCATCTGGGGAGTCAATCAACAGTTCTCTCTCTCTCTCTCTCTCTCTCTCTCTCACCTTAACTTTCTTAACTTTCACATACACTTTTTAAAATTAATATTTGAAATAATGTTACCAAAAAAGTGGTTACAAAGAAAGAATCTCAAGAACACAGAAACAGTAAAATGCAGTTTAAAAAAATAGGCAGTTATAGTAGCTATTAATTTTGCAGTATCAATGAGCTTTTTAATATAATGGTAAGTTTCCATAAGCGATAATAACCATGTTTAAGAACTTTCTAGTCACATTCTCAAAATTTTAGCAATCCTTCTCTCACAAGGCCCACAAGCTAGCTCCACTGCACGACTGGCCTGGGCACACGTCCTTTGAAAGAGTAGGTACTAGCAATAGAAAAACTCCATATGTATGCCTTTTAGTGGTCTCAACGATAAGATGAAAGGGGGCTGGGAGCGACTGAGCCTGTACAGGATGTTAACAAATGGTGGAGAAGGCAGACGGTTGGTCTCAGGTGTAACAGCTAAGCTAGGGGTGCATCCTCAAGTATCAGTCAACCACTGCATCCTGCAAATGGTCCTAGGAGTTCTATTTGGAAAAACCCGACTAACGGACTTTTTGCTCGGTTAAGGGCCAAAAGAATCCTCTCTCTAATTCATGGGCACGCATGGGCGCTGAGGCAAACAGGGACAGCGGCCTTTTACTTGGATAAATGCCCTTTGCGCCCAGCAGGCTCTTGCATCAGTCAACACTAGCAAGAAAATCCTTCATCCAACCTATCTGCCCCAGGCACCTTTCTTCGGGAGGAAGATCCACCCCCGAGCGCCGAAGCACCGGATTCGGCCGGCGTCAGGCGGGAACGATGACCGCTAACTCCCAATTCACCAAGATCGAGGGGTAAAGCGAGACCTGACCGGTCCACGGCGGCGACCCAGGGTGTCCCTGTCGCCCTACCCAGCCGGCTTTTCAGCCAGCCAGGGCGCAGAGCCTCCCGGAATTGAGGGGCTGTGAGGCCACAAGGCGAACGGAAGACGCTCGGCGAGGCCCCGCCTGCCGC